>NC_067482.1:40873867-41202617 GCF_947179515.1 Apodemus sylvaticus | reverse complement strand
GAAGGGGTTTGCAACCCCATAGGGAGAACGACAGTATCAACCAACCAGCTCCCCCAAAGCTCCCAGGGACCAAACCAACAACCACAGAGTACACATGGGGTTCCCATGGCTCCTGCTGCATATGTAGCAGAGGACTGCATTATCTGGCATCAATAGGAGGGGGCTCCTTGGTCTTGTGGAGGCTTGATTACCCAATGCAGGGGAATGCTAGGCACTAAGGCAGGAGTGGGTGGGCAGGTTGGGGAGCATCCTCATAGAGGCAGTGATTAAAGGAAGGGGATAGGGTGTTTGTGGAGGGGAAACTGGGAAGGGGGATAACATTTGAAATTACATAAATTAAATAACCAATAAAAAATATGGACAAAAAGAATTGTCACTGAATAGCATCAGTAAGGAAGCAAAATATAATGAGAACTTTCTCAACACTCAGTTCCTAGAAAGGGAGGAACACTGAAGATATATGGGAAGTTGTGGAAGTGAGAACTAGCTATTTTCAATGTTTTGTCACCTTTGCTTGATGTAACAAATACAGAGATCTTGATAGGCTCAACTCTGTGGCCACCATTTTATACCTTGGAAGATTAAAAGCTGAAAGGAAAAAACTGGATATTTCTGAAGCCTCACAATCTTTCCTTTAATGATTTAGAAAATTTAATTAAGTCACCCTAGATGGCATTCAAACAATACATAGCAGAGATAGGGGCATCTGCATTGGCTTTAAATCATAGAGTATCATACACAGTATCATATCATCAAGCAATATATTTGCCATGCAGGTTCCTTAAGTGAACAAGTTCTAGGATGACATTGCCTCCATCAAATGGAGAACAATGGAGCCATTTTAAATTGTGTCTTTAGAACAGTCAATGACTTCTACAGCATTCCTGTTACATAAATGTAAAAGTCTGATCTTCCTCTGAAGACTATTTTGCTAAAAGAACATTTCAGAGTGGAGAAATGGAAAACACAGTGATGTGTTTCAGACTATTGTCTCTGCATGGTGGTACCAGGTGTGCCCTTACATTTTATACTTATTTTTGTTTTTATGAATTATAAATTCTTACTGTACAATGGTACATAATTATTAAATGAATTTATTGGTTTTAGAACCAAGAAAAATCCAACTGGGGAAATATAACATTAACATTTATGATGGCTTCCGTGGTATATAAAATGAATAATATTCACTCCAAACTTTCCCTAGATCCTAATGTCCTGATTCTAAGTTCACACAGGGACAGTGAAAGTCAGAAAATTTCACTGGCATTAACCCAATGCCTATATTTCACAGCGTGTCATAAATGAAACTTTACTTTGTCTCTGTAGCTATAAAAAGTGGCAGGCAAATCAAATGCACTTTATGATCTTTCCCAGCTACTACGAAGTTCCATAATTCCCAATTCTGTGATTCACCAACAGAGTTTTTAAACATTCTCAAACTTTGATGCTGATTTGAATTTTCATTCGGTTTAAAGAAAATACAAACTCAAAACATACCTTAGAGTCTGTAATAAATGGAGACCTTGGGTAGATAAAAATTGAGGCACAATCCCAAATGGCACTAGGGAGGCCTTGAGTATCACCACTTACAAAATGTATGACTTGGATGGACATACGTCATTCCACTGTGCCTCAAGTTTCACATCTAATAATAATAACACTAACTGCTCAAGTCATATTAATTAATTAATACTGAATAATTATGAAAGTGTCTGGCCAGGGTAAAATGGGTATTCACTATTGTTATTTTCCTTACTTCTTCACGTAAGAAAAATAAAATGGAACAAATGAAAAATGTTTGAAACCCTTTATTCTATGTTAGGGAAGGGCTGGAAGGGACAGACACAATGTCTCAGATAAGGCAACTTTATGAATTTTATGATTGTTTCTCTTCTAAAGCCTGGTCTTTACCTTCAGTAATATGGAGAATATATGGAGAAATACTTGTGGACATGTTCCTGAAGACTGTGAAATGCTTATGAGAGTCTAGCTGGAAATGAAGAATTACTTAGTTTCTAACTTACTTTCAAAATTCAATTCTCACCATGCCTTAAGGGTAACTCATATGCCATCTTGACATGCCTTCAAGGCCATTTAAATGACATTTTCTCTAGGAAAATTCCCTATCATATTTTTGTGTTGACGCATGCACTACTTTTCACAGTCTCATTGAGTAAAAGAGTGAAGTGTGTTAGCAGGCTATTCAACATATATTTGATAGTGTATGCCATAGCCTGAGTTCCAGTCTAGCATTTTGATATTATCTCATGTCATTGCTATGATGAGCTATAAAATCTGCCATAATTCTTCACATTTGTGTTTGCATCCTTCTTTACACGATATCTTTGGCTATGCTTCGCCATTTTTTCTCTGTCCCTCAAAATTCTCTTGTTCTGCTAAGTTTTTTTGATAGAGTAGCAAAGATATTTTGCTTGTCAAAAATTGAGGCTTAAAGGGTCACTGTCCATGATATAAGTATAAGCTTATAAACTTATAATGTTACCTTATAAAGGCAACATTATTCCCATTTGACAAAAAAAAAGGTCAGGTGTGACAAAAGTAGTAAGAGGAAGTGTGTGTCATCTGTTCTGCCTGCACTGGCCTTGTTTAACACACAGGCACCATGCTTTACCTTAAGGCTAACCTGTGTGCTCTATGTATGACAAATCCTGAGCAAGTACTACATAAAAATAAGGGATGGCGTGATATTCCACATTTACTTAATTTATCACATTTTCTTTTGCAAATAAGGCCATTTAAATTTTTTGTATTACTCTATTGCAGCTCATATATGCCACAAAATATTTGATAATTGGCTATGAAGCCATCAGGGGTCGTGATAACTTTGCAATGAACAAACTTCCTTTTCAGCTGTCCTTTATATTTAACTCAGGTCTTAGGGTCTTCAGATACAATCATCTTTTAAAGGTGAAAATTTGAGGAAGACAAGGTAGCATGATAAAATCCAAATAGACAGAATGTTTTGTCATGGATTCTAGACTAGCAGGCTTCTGACCTAAATATGTGGCAGTGAAACGGAGGTTCCATTTTGGTTAACCATTCCATATTTCATCTCCTATCAGAAAAAAATTAAGAGCTCTTCTTCTTTATCATCTTCATCATCTTCATCATCTTCATCATCTTCTTCTTCTTCCTCTTCTTCTTCTTTCTTCTTCTTCTTCTTCTTCTTCTTCTTCTTCTTCTTCTTCTTCTTCTTCTTCTTCTTCTTCTTCTTCTTCGACACACACAAAGACAGAGAGACAGACAGACAGACAGACAGGCAGGCAGGCAGGCAGGCAGGCATACACATACACTTTATTTTTGCCTTTAGTAGGACATATGCTGGTGATTTTACTTAATTCCTGAGAAGAAATCATAGACAACATATGTGAACCTCAATTGCTAATACAGCTCAAACACCTTTGATTTATAATTAAATGAATAAATATCACAAATCCTTAGCAAGCTTAAATATCAGGCCTCCTGACCTATTCGGATGCTAATGTCTCATTGAAGTTTCTGCCTTTGCCTGAGGAAAATAGAACTCCAGGGAGAATCATGAATGCCAGCCCCAGGAGGTTGAACTTTAGCAGCCAATGCAAACACCAGGAAGGCAGGAGCTATGGAAGTCAAGAGGATGTACTCAAAGGAAAATGTGAACATGCTCTCTTTTCTCCATTGCCCCTCTCCTTCCACACCCATGGACTTTTGGACACTGTAGGCAAGCAAAAGTTTTCCAGCTTAGCAATATGATTTAGCTGTCAATGTTAGACAAATGTGGAAATCACATTAATTGCAATTTCAGACAATTTTAAGGCAAAAACCTTCTCATTTCACATAAGACCACATTTCTTTGGATGGAACTGAATTTTTTTTTTATTATTCGATATAATTTATTTACATTTCAAATGATTTCCCCTTTTCTAGCCCTCCCACTCCCCGAAAGTCCCGCAAGCCCCCTTCTCTTCCCCTGTCCTCCCACCAACCCCTTCCCACTTCCCCGTTCTGGTTTTGCTGAATACTGTTTCACTGAGTCTTTCCAGAACCAGGGGCCACTCCTCCTTTCTTCTTGTACCTCATTTGATGTGTGGATTATGTTTTGGGTATTCCAGTTTTCTAGGTTAATATCCACTTATTAGTGAGTGCATACCATGATTCACCTTTTGAGTCTGGGTTACCTCACTTAGTATGATATTCTCTAGCTCCATCCATTTGCCTAAGAATTTCATGAATTCATTGTTTCTAATGGCTGAATAGTATTCCATTGTGTAGATATACCACATTTTTTGCATCCACTCTTCTGTTGAGGGATACCTGGGTTCTTTCCAGCATCTGGCAATTACAAATAGGGCTGCTATGAACATAGTAGAACATGTATCCTTATTACATGGTGGGGAGTCTTCTGGGTATATGCCCAGGAGTGGTATAGCAGGATCTTCTGGAAGTGAGGTGCCCAGTTTTCGGAGGAACCGCCAGACTGATTTCCAGAGTGGTTGTACCAATTTGCAACCCCACCAGCAGTGGAGGAGTGTTCCTCTTTCTCCACACCCTCTCCAACACCTGCTGTCTCCTGAATTTTTAATCTTAGCCATTCTGACTGGTGTAAGATGAAATCTTAGGGTTGTTTTGATTTGCATTTCCCTAATGACTAATGAAGTTGAGCATTTTTTAAGATGCTTCTCTGCCATCCGAAGTTCTTCAGGTGAGAATTCTTTGTTTAACTCTGTACCCCATTTTTTAATAGGGTTGTTTGGTTTTCTGGAGTCTAACTTCTTGAGTTCTTTATATATATTGGATATTAGCCCTCTATCTGATGTAGGATTGGTGAAGATCTTTTCCCAATTTGTTGGTTGCCGATTTGTCCTCTTGATGGTGTCCTTTGCCTTACAGAAACTTTGTAATTTTATGAGGTCCCATTTGTCAATTCTTGCTCTTAGAGCATACGCTATTGGTGTTCTGTTCAGAAACTTTCTCCCTGTACCGATGTCCTCAAGGGTCTTCCCCAGTTTCTTTTCTATTAGCTTCAGAGTGTCTGGCTTTATGTGGAGGTCCTTGACCCATTTGGATTTGAGCTTAGTACAAGGAGACAAGGATGGATCAATTCGCATTCTTCTGCATGCTGACCTCCAGTTGAACCAGCACCATTTGTTGAAAAGGCTATCTTTTTTCCATTGGATGTTTTCAGCCTCTTTGTCGAGGATCAAGTGGCCATAGGTGTGTGGGTTCATTTCTGGATCTTCAATCCTGTTCCATTGATCCTCCTGTCTGTCACTGTACCAATACCATGCAGTTTTTAACACTATTGCTCTGTAGTATTGCTTGAGGTCAGGGATATTGATTCCCCCAGATTTTCTTTTGTTGCTGAGAATAGTTTTAGCTATCCTGGGTTTTTTGTTGGAACTGAATTTTATGTGTGGAATGATACACTAGACACCTGTGTGATGATTTCATTGTGGATAATTTTATGGCATGAAAATTCAGAAACCAAAGAACAGAAGCAAGAAATTAAGAAGACAAGGGTGTAGACTATTATTAATTTGAAAGGATAGATTCAGAAGGATAGGATTTCTACATTTCATCCTTTCTTTCTTGTCTTCTTATTTTATCCTTCTGCAGAAATACATTAATAACAGACATATTTATATCCTAGACTCTGGATTTAGAACTTAATAGATTCAATGCTGAAACAGTGAGTAACAGACCATGCATATATCCCTGTGCATACAACTAAATATAAAAAGGATGTAGATATGGACTAAGGTGTTCATGCTGATGATATAGTTTGTCTTTCAAGCTCTTGCATTCACACATTAGGGGATTTGTTTCAAAGCCTAGATATCACATTTCTTTATGTGTTTTTCTCTACAATATTTAACTAAAAGATTTACATAAAAATGAAGATGAGAAAATAAAATTTTTATATCAATATATGATGAAAACATAGTTTAACTCTAGATCTAAACTGTCACTGCCCCTCTTTATCTTTATATATACCCAGAAATGTTTCAAATTTAAACTATTGGACCCCTGGGGAATGGTGAGCTGCAAGTCAGACTCTGAACATATAAGCAGGCATTTGAATATGGGGGTCAAGTCTATTCCACACTCCAGGAGCTAGATACATGACAGAAGTGGAAAGACACAGGCCAGCATTGCCTTCAACATCATCCTAATGAGCCCCATAGCACCAAGGAGTAATAGACTCCTCTTGACCCACATGGATGAGTGTGAGAGTGGAGAGGTAGCCCCAAGTGTTTTAATGTTGCTTTGTCTCTCAAGCAGAACTGAGTCCCACCCGAAAATAAATGAATCAAGTGGAAAAAGTATGCACTTGGGTAAGGTGCTAAGACTGGTTCACTTCCATTCAACCTGACCCAACAAACACTGATTAAACAGGTTCCTAGAAGACAAAGCATTCCCATACAAGCCTTTTATTACTTTAACAGCACAGTGTAGACATCTCCTTCTCTCAGTATATGAAGAGGGATAGGTGAACAGATAAGCAAGGAAAGGAGAGGGAGGGCAGGGGTCAGTAATGGATGGAGGAGAAATTGATTATGGGGAACTATCAGGTATAATCTTGTGTTTAAAACAACAGGGAATGAGGAATACGGACAGATGTAGGAATGGAAGGAAACAGTTTAATATTTTCTTTCTAAAAATTACTTCAGTAAGTTATTGTCAAATCCACATCAGTACAGGAAGATTCTAAGGCACTGGCAGAGTAGACCAAGGTGAACTCAGTTCTCCAGAAGCCTGGGGTGCTCAAAACTATATAGAGGAGAGTGGCTACATAGGTCTCCTGGGTTTGATTGCCATTACCTAAAGGGAAAGTTGGGTTTTCATTAATTTTCTTATTCATTAAACCTGAGGCAGTTTTAAAACTTAAATAAAGTCTTTATCTGGATTAAAAATTTGAACCCAAAAGCCAAAGCTGAAGATTTCAAATCCAGATTGTCTCACTGTAGTGAGGATAACTGTATTAGTTAGGCTTTTGATACTATGAACAGATACCATGACCAATGAATGTTTTATAAAAGATAACATTTACTTGGGGCTGGCTTACAGGTTCAGAGGTTCAGTCCATTGGCATCAAGGCAGAAGCATGGCAGCATCCAGGTGCAAGAGGAGCTCAATGTTCTACATCTTTATCCAAAGGAAGCCACGAACAAACTGGGCATCCTAGACCCAACCCCACAGTGACACACTTCCTCCAACAAGGCCACACCTTCTAATAGTGCCAATCCCTGGGACAAGCATATACAAGCCATCACAATAACTATTATCAAAATACTAAGAAAAAATATGATAGTGATGGTATATAGAAAAAAAAAACTCTTGTACACTGTTTATAAGTGTGTAAATAAAGTCCTCATAGAGTTCAGCATGGACTTTCTTCATAAAACTGCCCTATAATTCAGTTTTTCATGCCTAGCATTATGTCCAAAAAATTATTTCATCATACAACAATAATATTCGCCTTTCTGGTTCCTTGTGGTGCTATCCACAGAGGCTCACACATGAGATCAGTATATGCTTCCAATCAATGTGCCACTGGACAAAGAAATCGTGGTTTACACATACAATGGAATATTTTTCACTCTCTGACTTGTAATGACAATGGATACAAGTATTTTTACTCGTGGTTTCCAAATAAAACAAGTTACAAGAAGGCAAGGACTCTGTGTCCTTTTTTGTGGAGCAGCTAATATCCCCAAATGAACAAACGAAAGATTAAACTGAAAGAATAATGTAAGGAAGGGACAGGTGGAAGAAGAGAGAGGTAGAGTAGCTTCAGAACATGCTTGATACAGGTGAGGAAGTGCCACAGTGAACACATTAATGCCTACAGTTAACATGATCAGAAAAATTAAGTTCACTATCATCATTACCTTCTCTCATACAGACAGAAACTGCCAGATGGGAGCACTATCTTCCTTGATGACCATGTCTCAAGGAGACACTTCCTGAGTCCTTCAAAAAGACAGTTTACAGTTGACAAACAAAAGAATGTTTTCAGAAAAATGTTTACATCTTTGACACAGAAATGGTGTGAAATAACAAGTGACCTCAAGTACTGTGTGTAAGGTGGGGAGGTCGGGAATTAGAGTCACAAGAAGCTTAAACAAATTAAAGTGACTGTGAAGTTCCATCTTGGCCAAGATCCTGAGCAGGGCTTCCAAAGGAGAGAGGATAAATGGGGAGAAAACGTGATTTCACAAATGCTGGAGGTCTAAATGGTGAGGCTAAGAACATATCTGGAAAATGAGAGCGTGCACTTACTAAGCATCTAAGAGCTCATGTTTACAGGAAAGAGCGACATTGAAAGACAGAGTACTGAAAGGATGCTGCTCTAAGAGGTGAGGTCTAACAGCATTGGTAAGAATGCTGTCTGCCCAAGTCCTTAGCCTCATCAGTCTATGACTTCATAGGCAGACAAAACAGGCCGACAGAACAATATCTTTAGAAGAAACAATGTCATGGAGGAAGCAAAGTAAACCTTGACAGCTTTATAAGTGGGACCCTGCTGAAGGTGTTTGGCTTTGTTTTAAATGGGTCAGAGGTGTTGTGGGGAGAAGGAGATACCCAGTGTGGATTATTTGACTCATTCCATCTTGGACAGCAATTACATTATGGAATGAGTTAGGTTCATAACTCATGAACAGCTCATGACAACGCTGCCCTTGACACATATGTAATTAACTTGAAGCTGAGAGGACTTACACATTAGAACTAATCTTCCTCTCATTTGCTCTTACCTAGTTGTTTGATCGGGGTTTCAGGGAGCTGGGAATGCTCTGGAGCTTTATAGCTGGTGATAATTGGTAGAATGAAGGAGGGAATCTCCCTTTAACAAAGACTGCCCCTTAATAATAGACAATAATGAGACCAGCATGTTCCCTGTTATATGCAAAAACAAGGAGTGGGTAGTATAATGAAGGGATTGACCACTGTTTCTGGTCCTTGATTTTCAGCTTAGAAACCATTTCTCCTGGTGAAATAACTTCAGAAGTATAAAAAGCACGGGTGTGCCAATGACTTAGAGCCTAGGTCAGTACTAGACCTTTTCTCTATGTACGTTTCAAAAAATAATCATAAGAAAACTGAAATGCATTAAAATATGACAATTAATGTGTAATTATTAACATGAAAAGAAAAAGACCATATTGAATCAGATGCTGTGGATTTAATAGGAGGATGAAAGGCTCCTTACCCATAGAACTCGAAAATAAAGAGATCACATTAAGAAAGAAAATTAAAAAGCAAACATCATTAAAAAGAAATTAAGCTATAATATGAATTATGATAAGAGTACATAGTCATTTAAAATTAATTTACAACCCAGGTTCAAGTTTCTAAAAGAAATCACTGTGAAGGCTGAACAGTCCAAAATATCCAAGAGCACTAGAATATTCACAGAGTGCAAAAGTTGTATTAATAAGAAAACAAAGGACATGTTCAAACTCTATTATTTAAATGATGAAATAGGTATGTTTTCTTTAAAAATCTTATGAGTTGGGCATTTATTTACTGTATGGTTAATCTAAAGCTTCGGTGCTTCTTTAGGAACTTGAAATAATAAATGCTTACTTATGTCCAAAAAAATGATACATGTTTTTAAAGATGTAATTAATTTCATAGCCCACAGTGTCCAATTAGTTCAGTCATAGGGTATATGTGTGTAGGAATGACTACGGAGACATAGGGAACTAAGGCCTAGAGAGCACTGAATTCCCCTCTGCTAGAAGCATCAGGGATAATAGTTCCTCAGCTAGGGCTGGAGCCTGTGATTTCTTTGTCACCTGGGCTTGAAAATTGACTAGCTTGATTCTGTGTTTGTCTTTTGAAAGCTACCACAGCCACTGTGGGTCCTAGAGTATATTGGTCCTGTCTTGTACAGCAGATACTATTTGTAAAACATTTTCAAGATAGAAAGGAGATAGCAGAAGAAGGTGGAGTGTAGGTGGTGAAAATAGTCAAAATGTATGATATATGTATGAAAATTTCAAAGAATAAAAACATTAAAAAGAATCAACTTCTTTTTGTCTCATCAATTAATGTTTTACAGTGCTATAAAATATAAGCATATTTTGAAAGTGAGAAACTACCAATAGAGAATGAGTACTGAAGGGCCATCAGCAGTGGAACCAAGGCGACACAGGGTCCAGTTAGGCCCTGCGCCCACGACCACTGACCTTCGCTGGCCAGCCGAGCTGCAAGCAGCTGCGGATTTACGGTGCTTTTCACCGCACAGAAGCCACTTCAGAACTCTGCCTCCCTCCAGTCAGGAAAGACTCACCTACATCTTGGTTTCGGACTCCAGAGAGATCTGACAGACTGAGGTACACAAACATAACCCAAGGCCAACATCAAGGGGATCTAAGCCTGACGGGCGTTGGCCTGCACAAAGGCCCTGGGCTGTTCGGGGGGCCATCAGGCTGCCAACCCAGCCAGGAGGTTTTTTGCCCGGGCCTGCGCGCGCTTCACCATTTTGCCTACAGGACGCCAGAGAGCTCTAGCAGGCAAAGCCTGAGGCTAACAAAGCGGGGGTCTAGGCCCCAACAGGACCTGGACTGACCTCAAGAACTGGGCGACTTGATGGGCCATCTGTGTGTCAACCTGCCCAGGAGGTTGTTAGCCCAGCAGACTCTCCCGGCACTTTCAGGGAGCGCAAGCGCACATGCCTGCCATCCTGGCCACCTGACAGACCAAATTAACAGTCATAGACCGAGGGGAACTTTGCTCGGACCTTGGCCTACCAGGCTTTTACCTGGACCCAGGGCCTGAGCAGCCAGACTAGCCTTGTGTGCACCAACCAGGTTGGGAGATCGGCTGCCCAGCAGAGTGATCAACATGCGGAAAAAGTCCTAGTAGCATACACCATCAGCACTCCCTGAAGGTGCAAACGGGCTCCATCTGGTTCACAGACACAATCTGGGGCAAAGCACACTAGAGCTGCAAGGGAACCCAAGAGGAGGACAGCACATTAGCAATCTGCTACAGGGGAAACCCAGCCATATAGTGTTGCAGTAATAGCCCCAGAGCCCCTCAGGAGGCCCAAACACCAGCCAGGGACAAGACCAACTAACTCCAGAGAACAAGATGGCAAAGGGCAAATGCAGGAACTCTACTAACAGAAATCTAGGCAATATGGCAGCATCTGAACCAAACTCTCCAACATCAGCAAGTCCTGGTTATGCCAACACACCAGAGAAACAATATTTGGATTTAAAATCCTGATCATGATGCTGCTAGACGAACACAAAAGGGACATAAATGAATCTCTTAAAGAAATAGAGGGGAACATGAATAAGCTAGAAACCCGTATAATAGAAACAGAAAAATCACTTAAAGAAATGCAGGAGAATAAGGATCAAGAGATAGAAGCCAATAACGAAGAAAGGCAAAAAAAAAAAAAAAAAAAAAAAAAAAAAAAAAAAACAAAAACAAAAAAACAAAACAAAAAAAAAAAAACTTAAAGAAATGCAGGAGAACTTGAGTCAAGAGGCAGAAGTCATGAAAGAGGAAACACAAAAATCTCTTAACGAATTACCGGAAAACACAAACAAACAAATGATGGAACTGAGCAAAACCATCGTGGATCTAAAAACAGAAGTATAAACAACTAAGAAATCACAAAGGGAGACAACTTTGGAGATAGAAAACCTTGAGAAGAAATCAGGGGCCATAGATGCAAATATAAACAACAGAATACAAGAGATGGAAGAAAGAATCTCAGATGCCGAAGATACCATAGAAACCATTGACTCAACAGTCAAAGAAAATACAAAATGCAAAATGCTTGTATCCCAGAACATCCAGGAAATCCAGGATACAATGAGAAGACAAACTTAAGGATTATAGGTATAGATGAGAGTGAAGATTTACAACTGAAAGGGCCTGCAAATATCTTTAACAAAATTATGGAAGAAAACTTTCCCACCTTAAAGAGAGAGATGCCTATGAATATACAAGAAGCCTACAGAACTTCAAACAGACTGGATCTGAGCAGAAATACCTCTCGCCACATAATAATTAAAATCCCAAATACACTAAACAAAGAAAGAATATTAAAGGCAGTAAGAGAAAAAGGCCAAGTAACATATAAAGGAAGACCTATCAGAATCACACCAGACTTCTCACCAGAGACCATGAAAGCTAGAAGATCCTGGGCAGATCTCATGCAGACTCTAAGAGAACACAAATGTCAGCCAAGACTACTATACCCAGCAAAACTCTCGATCACAATAGATGGAGAAACCAAGACATTCCATGACAAAACCAAATTTACACAATATCTTTCCACAAACCCAGCTCTACAAAGAATAATAGGAGGAAAACTCCAGTACAAGGAGGAAAACCACACCCTGGAAAAAGTAAGATAGTAACCTTCCTTCATCAAACCCAAAAGAAGATAATCACTCAAATATAAAAATAACATCAAAAATGACAGGAAGTAATAATCTCTATTCCTTAGTATGTCTTAACATCAATGGACTCAATTCCCCAATAAAAAGACATAGACTAACAGACTGGATAAGGAAACAGGACCCTACATTTTGCTGCATACAGAAAACACACCTCAGTGTCAAAGACAAAAACTACCTTAGAGTAAAAGGCTAGAAGACAATTTTACAAGCCAATGGTCTCAGGAAATAAGCCGGAGTAGCCATTCTAATATCAGATAAAATTGACTTTCAACCTAAAGTCATCAAAAGAGACACTGAGGGACACTTCTTGCTGGTCAAAGGAAAAATCCACCAAGAAGAACTTTCAATTCTGAACATCTATGCACCAAATGCAAGGGCACCCTCATTCGTGAAAGAAATTTTACTAAAGCTCAAAGCACACATTGAACCTAACACAATAATTGTGGGGGACTTCAACACTTCACTCTCCTCAAGGGACCGATCAGGAAAACAGAAACTAAACAGGGACACAGTAAAACTAATTGAAACTTTGGACCAATTGGATTTGACTGATATTTATAGAACATTTCACCCTAAAGCAAAAGAATATACCTTTTTCTCAGCACCTCATGGTACCTTCTCCAAAATCGACCATATAATTGGTCACAAGACAGACCTCAACAAATACAAGAAGATCGAACTAATCCCATGCCTCCTCTCAGATCACTATGGTGTAAGAGTGGTTTTCAATAGCAACAAAAACAACAGAAAGCCCACATACACATGGAGGCTGAACAATACTCTACTCAATGACACCTTGGCCAAAGAAGAAATAAAGAAAGAAATCAGAGACTTTTTAGAATTTAATGAAAATGAAGACACAACATACCCAAATCTTTGGGACACAATGAAAGCAGTGCTAAGAGGAAAACTCATAACCCTGAGTGCCTCCAAAAAGAAAATGGAGAGAGCATATACTAGCAGCTTAATGACACACCTGAAAGCCCTGGAACAAAAAGAAGCTATTTCACCCAGGAGGAGTAGAAGACAGGAAATCATCAAACTCAGGGCTGAAAGCAATCAAGTGGAAACAAAGAGAACCATACAAAGAATCAACGAGTCCAGGAGCTGGTTCTTTGAGAATATCAACAAGATAGATAAACCTTTAGCCAGACTGACCAAAGGGCACAGAGAAAGTATACAAATTAACAAAATTAGAAATGAAAAGGGAGATATTACAACAGAAACTGAGGAAATCCAAAAAATCATCAGATCCTACTACAAAAGCCTATACTCAACACAATGAATTCATGAAATCCTTAGGCAAATGGATGGAGCTGGAGAACATCATACTAAGTGAGGTAACCCAGACTCAAAAGATGAATCATGGTATGCACTCACTAATAAGTAGATATTAACCTAAAAACTGGAATACCCAAAACATAATCCACACATCAAATGAGGTACTCGAAGAACGGAGGAGTGGCCCCTTGTTCTGGAAAGACTGAGTGAAGCACTATAGAGCAAAATCAGAACAGGGAAGTGGGAAGGGTTGGGAAAACGGGGGGAGGGAAGGGGACTGATGGGACTTTCGGGGAGTGGGGGTTCAGAAAAGGGGAAATCATTTGAAATATAAATAAATATATCAATAAATTAAAAAAATAAAAAAGTAAATATTTCTATAAAATATATTATTATGCACATTGACATATTTATGAAATACATATTATATATTTATCATTTATATAAAGACTAAACAGCTATTCATTTATGAGTGGAGGTCCTTCAGTTTTAAATGTGTAAAATTAAAATCATCCCTAAATATTTTTCAATTATCTTTGTCTATAACATACATCTCAAATATCTTATATCCCAAACATATCCTAGGTAGTATTGTCAATACTAAATTTTATTTAGGATTTCTCTATTGAGCAAAACCTGGGGAATAGCAGATAGGTGAAGGCTAACTTCAGCATTCCAAAATCTGTTTCCTCTCTCTTTTTTTGAAATTAATTAGTTAAATAATTAATTAATTTATTTATTTTTACTTTATTTAAATAAGTAGTGAATGCCAAGTCAGTTCTCTGGCATTCCCTAAATGCATTCCTAAGAAAGATTTAATTAGTTTTTTTTTTTTTTTTTTTGATTTTTGAGACAGGGTTTCATTGTGTAGCCCTGGCTGTCCTGGAGCTCACTTTGTAGACGAGGCTGGCCTCAAACTCAGAAATCTGCTTGCTTCTGCCTCCCAAGTGCTGGGATTAATGGTGTGCGCCACCACTGCTCTGCTCGATATTAGTTATTAAACTTAATTATAAATTTCATTTCTGCCTTCTCCCATTGTGATTCTTTGAAATAGTTCACTCACCTATACTGTGGGCATAAAGTTTTCCTTCCAATCCCCAACACCAAAATGATGCAACAATCACTACAACGCTGTTTTTACCAAAAAAGAATGAGTACATGATATTCAACTAGTGTGTTAAATATATTGTTCCCTTGGCATACATGCACAAAGAACTGATGATATATGTCATTATGATCACAAACCAAAACTAATCCTAGTGAACTCTGAACAGATAACTACTTCCTAAAGAGTGGAAATTTATTTCTAATTTTAAGGCAATAATCATCTTTGTGAATGAGATCACTCCCCTTAAGCAATGAAGACTTTTTTTTTTAAAGAATCATGTACAGAATCAAATGAAAGCCACACCTGACCAGGACTATATATCTCTGCTCACTGCTTAATTTTTCTTGTGTTCAAGCACAAAGTTCATGTCAGTATTCTGAAGACAGACTTGGGATCACTGGACTTCTTGATCTGCCTTTTTAAGGAACAATCTTGATTAAATCTCAGCTTTTTCTCTCATATATAACATGAATTATATATGTTATTGGTTTATTGGGATTTGTGGCTTGTGCTTATGAAAAATCCAGCAAGAAGCATAATTTTTATACTGTGATATGAATTTTAAATAATTTACATATTTATTCATATGATTATCAAGTCAATAGACAACTCAATAGATTTCATGTCTCAATAGCTTCTCAAGAAGAGACTCTTTAAATTTACAATGATCTATCAAAATACAGTTCCACAATAATCTTGTATATTTCTTTAAAATGTGGATTTTGCTATGTCTTATGTTAAAGTAATCATATATATATATAATTATATTTTAAATTATATGTATGAGTGTTTTCATGTGCAAAGATAGATTCATTAGCGCAGGTTCATGTGGAAGCCAGAGATAGCCTGAGGTTATAAACTGTCCAATATGACTGACTGAACTTGGGTCTTTGAAAGAGCCAAGAGTTCTGCTCTTAACCACTGAACCAACGCTCCAACCTTCATGTGTATCATTCTCAGCAAATATTTGGCAGTTCAGACTCAGGCATAGCTCCTCTTTTACAGATTAAAACTATAATATTTATTCATTGGCTCATCTCATTAGACAAGCATAGAAATGCAAGTACTGGCCACTTTTTTCTATATTCTATACTCTTTTCTGACTATTGTTTGAGCATGTTCCTTGTTCCTTCAGAGGCATTGACATATTGTTTCTATCAGTAAAACTGATCTGATGTCCTTAGCCAAGTAAGCAGAGCTCCATTTCAATGCAGACTGCTGGAAAGAACTTACTGATCAAGATATTTCATTCCTTAAAATTAAGCATGCATGAGGGAAGGTCTTAATATCTTTGTAACAGCCTTGCTTTGGCCCTAGGCTTTGCTCTGAGTTGGAACGCAGCAAAAACCAAGTTAAACCTATGCTACTTTAAAATCATCCCTCCAATGCCTCCTTCTTCCTTCTAACCAATTTAAGTATGTCAATGCTATTCCTCACATAGATAGTGACTGTATCTGTTTGGTCCTCAACATTGAATTCTATCTACAAATCCTCATTTGATCATGCTTCATTCCTTCCTTATTTTTTTTTATTTCAGCCTGGAAATAGCCAATTTATTATTGGCTACCATCTTTGGACATAAATGAGGTTTTATAACCCCCAACTCATCCTCCAAATACAAAGGAAGTCAGAAACTAAAAGGATTCCCATACCCAAAAGACAGCACTTAAACCTCTAGGACAGAGAAGTGTCAGGACAAATATCATTCCAAGATACTAGAATCCACCTATCCTGAATGGCCTACCCCTCCTTACATCTTACCATTATGATTCTGCCCGTGTGAAATTCAGAACTGGTAATACTCATATACCTGCTTAACATGCTGCAGGTAAGTTCTACAACATGTAAGTCAGTTCCTGTCTGATATTTGCCTTTAGCCTTCTTCTCATCATTTCTGCATGTATCCTAATAAGAAGCCAACAAACCCACCAAAAACCTACATGGCAGTGACTAACATGACTGAAATCCTCTGGTCACTTTTCTTCTCATATCGGATATATGATTTCCTAAGAGCTAATCTCAGAGATTCCCCCCCCCCCATAAAAAGGTATGCATACTTTTCTCAGCTCTCCACTGAGTATGGCCTTATAATAAACATCCTAAGACAGGTCATATTGGAGTACCTGCTATGTAGAATAACAAGTTTGTATATATTTCTATGTGTCTTCTGTCAAGTTAAGAATTCTCTAAGTTTCTGTGCTTTCCATTACAGTGTACATGATGTTTCTAAGTGTAAGTACTATTCCCATGATGGCTGGGACATTACTCAATATCTTCAGTATCCTCAGCATTGTAAGATGCTCTTCATCCATGACCCCATCTCGGCAAATGTTTGTAGGATTCCTGGTCCAATTTTAAAATGCTTACTAAGTATTTGCCTTTACTTTACCCATAGCCAAAATGTATGGAATAAAGAGACTCAGATATGTATTGCCTAAAATAACAAGGGGTAAAGCAATGAACTATTGGTTCCAAAAATGAAACCCTTATGTAAAAAATAAACCATAACTTGCTTATTCTTTTCTAATGGTCTTCTAAATGACCAAGCAGTATTTCCCCAAAATATCTCCATTTACTCTGAAATGATCCCCCCTCTCTCTCTCTCTTTCTTTCTTGCTCTCTCTCTCTCTCTCTCTCTCTCTCTCTCTCTCTCTCTCTCTCTCTCTCTGTGTGTGTGTGTGTGTGTGTGTGTGTGTGTGTGTGTGTATACAAAGATCCCCATGTATCTCTGTGTGTGTGAAGACAAGTTCTTTTCCTGGTCTACAAGTGATCAAATAATCAAAGCTGAGTGGCCAAAGAACCTTGAGATTCTCCTCTCTCTTCCTTCACAGTTTATGAGTTAAAAACATGCACCATTATTCTGTTGCAAGATATTTGATCACACTGTAAACCTTGAAATTCTATAGTGGAAAAACTTTTCTCTGTTAATGGTATGGTTCAGCCCTAGCAGACACCTTTAATATGTGAGCTTTCTGTTTTGTGTGAAAAGATTGAACAGCATCAACCTTAGGTCAAGAGGTGAAACACACACCGAGTTGACAGAGAATGAACATTGGAAAATACCATAGAGAATGAGATGTCAAGAGGATGGAGAAACAGATGCACAAGAAGTAGAAAGGAGGGACATCTGGGTGGAAGTACTTTTATGACAGTGCAGAGAAGGAGAACTAGCCCTTTCCTTTTGGGACATTGGTTGAAGTGAGAGGTCAGTTGGATGTCTTCTCTGTTTCTCTGAGCTAACAGACTGTCACCACAGTGGCAGGCTCCCGAGTCTTCATTTAGTAAAATTGAACACTTGGGATTTTGTTTTAGAAAGAACACTATTCTAGACTCATTTTACTTAGCTTTTAAAGATAAAACTCATCTTTTCATTTTTACATTTTTACAAATCACTTCATCATTTGTGTTAACCCCACATGCTCTTATTTAGAAGACTTAAAGTGATATCTTTCTAAGAGTTTGAGGCTAGCCTGATCTACAGAGTGAGTTCCAGGACAGCCAGGACTATCCAGAGAAACCCTGTCTTGAAAAACCTGTATATATATATATATATATATATATATATATATATATATATATATAAAATTATGAAACTCAAATATTTAATTCATTTAACTTCAATCGAGATATTTTTAATTAACAAGACCATTAACTTTCCATTTATAGTATATATACTCACAACATCAATAGACAGAAATATTCTTTCTTACAGTTGGTAGAGTGACTTCAGATATAACCCCCATTAAAATAAGTCTACTTCAAGAATCATGACATATGGAAACATGTGTTTCTGGAATATGGTCAGAATTGGTATGAAAAATCCCTAAATTTGTAAGTGTGTGCTGTCTTGAAAGACTGGAGATAATGCATCAATAATAGGGTTTTTGTTTTTATGGTGGGGGGGCAGTAGATACTTTAGAGTATCAAAATCATTCCTTCTAGTTGCATTAAAAAAAACCCATAGTCTTTGTAAACAATAAAATACTAGTCTACTCAGAATAGAATTAGTGTTTTGTCAGCCTCTTTCCAGGAAATAGGATGTGTTCTGAGATCTTTTTCATGTTATTATATTTTACCAGGAATTCTCATGGCATTTTACCTCGTTGGGTCCCCCATTCGCCTGGTACCTCTCTGCTTGTACCCTCTGCCTCCAGCATACTCTGGGCCACTTTCCCCTCGCATATGAATAACAGACATTTTTATGTGAGTGTGAAGAAGTTCAGTCTATAGGCTTAATTACAGACCTGTGTAAGTTATACATTATGTGCTTAAGGGGTTTATGTGCAGGCAGATATATATGAACTTTCCTTGGAAACATAATCTTTCTCTTAAATTGCTTCATAACACACACTAAAATATATCGACATTTTTAGTAAAGAATTATCCCTCATAGATTATCTAGCAAAAGCTTTATACAAACCATCAATACCATTGCTGCTTGCTATCTTGAAATCATTGGGCTTCTGTAATAATTAATCTTCCTCTCTACCCTACATTTATTCAATTCTCTGCCTCTTAGCATTACCCTTCTATAAGGAGCCACCTCCTGTCAATAGTTTGAAACCTGGAATGGAACGAGGTTACAGAAAATAACATGGATTTCACTAGAATATAGATTTGTGTCCTTTACTGCCTGTCTGATCATTGAGCTTGTCTGAGACTGTCTCTTTATCTGTAGAATCAGGATAAATATGATGGAAACTTAGAAATTTAGGCACATCTATATCCAAATAATTAAACTTCCTAAAAAGGGATAGGCAAATCATAAGGCTTGAGATTTAAGCCTTGTTGTGCAGTACTCTAAAACAAATACTGGATAGCTGCCTGTAATGGAGTATATCCAGGTTAGCTCAAGGGTCATTCCATTTGACTTCACAGCACTGACTATTACATAGGGCTTTACCCAATGAAGTTATTGGTAGAGCTGCCAAGAGAAACAGAACCAAGAGATATAAAATGAGAATTTGACTCGTGCCATTGAACAATCCCCTACTCCGTCACATTCAAGCCAGTGAGTCAGAAGAGCTGAGAGTCTAATCCTGGTCTGAAACCAACGCTCTGAGAGCCACAGAAACTGAGGATGTAAATCCCGGTCCACATATAGACAATAATAACTCATTTTAACCTATCAGCTAAGAAATACTAGGAAAAAAATTCCCTTTTGTTTCTCCTGGAGAAATCAGTGGGTTGGTTCATTTCTATCTTTTTTCCATTTTCTTTTTTTATTCGATATATTCTTTATTTACACTTCAAATGATTTCCCCTTTCCTGAACTCCCCCCTCCCCAAAGGTCCCATAAGCCCTCTTCCCTTCCCTTGTTACCCAATCAACCCCTTCCCACTTCCCTGTCCTGGTATTCCCCTACACTGCTGCGTTGAGCCTTTCCAGGACCAGAGGGCTCTCCTTCCTTCTTCTTGGGCATCATTTGATATGTAAATTGTGTCTGGGGTATTTCAAGCTTCTGGGCTAATATCCACTTATCAGTGAGTGCATACCATTGTGACTGGGTCACCTCACACAGGGTGATATTCTCTAGTTCCACAAACTTGCTTACGAATTTCATGAATTCATTGTTTTTAATAGCTGAGTAGTATTCCATAGTGTAAATATATCACATTTTCTGTATCCATTCCTCCATTGAGGGACATGTGGGTCTTTACCAACTCTACATATGACAGAGTGCTAATGTCCAAGATATACAAAGAACTCAAGAAGGTAGACTCCAGAGAGCCAAATAACCCGGACATTAGCCAAATGTCAACTAAAAATTGGGATCCAGAGCTAAACAAAGAATTTTCACCTGAATATCAAATGGATGAGAAACACCTAAAGAAATGTTCAACACCCTTAGTCATCAGGGAAATGCAAATCAAAACAACCCTAAGATTTAATCTCACATCAGTCAGAATGGCTAAGATCAAAAACTCAGGAGAAAACTGGTCTGGCGAGGATGTAGAGAAAGAGGAATACTCCTCCACTGCTGATGGGTTTGCAAGCTGGTACAACACTCTAGAAATCAGTCTGGTGGCTCTTCAGAAAAGTGGGCATTATGCCACTGGAGGACCCTGCTATACCACTCCTGGGCATATACCCAGAGGGTTTCCCAGCATGTAATAAGGACACATGCTCCACTATGTTCATAGCAGCCTTGTTTATAATAGCCAGAACCTGGAAAGAACCCAAATCAGTGGATTGAATAGTACACATTCTGAATATAGATTCAATTGCTAATCATTTCTGAAAACACCACTAATGTTACCTGAAGATACCATTAGAAATGTTGCTCAAAGTGGATATACCCTGTGGAAGCTAATTAAAGAAGACTAGATCCCATGCTTTCAAAAAATGACCCAAATATCTTTACTTCCAATGTCAACTATTTTCTATTCCCGATCTTAGGACATTGACGATCTGCCATATTCCATAATGTGCATTCAAGAAGGCATCCTTAAGCTGAAGGGGTGTGCAACCCCATAGGAAAATAGCATATCAACAAACCTGACCCTCCAGAGGTGCCAGGTACTAAACCACCAACCAGAGAGAGTACACATGGAGAGACCCATGGCTCCAGGTGCCTATGTAGCAGAGGATGGCCTTGTTGGGTATCAGTGGGAGGAGAGGTCTTTGGTCTTATGAAGGCTCTTGACCCAGTGTAGGGGAATGCTACGGCAGAGAGGGAGGAGTTGGTGGGTGGTTTGGGGAGCACCCTCATAGAAGCAGGGGGAGAGGGGAAGGGATAGAGGTTTTTTGGGGAGGAAAGGGGATAACATTTGAAATGTAAATAAATAAAATATCCAATAAAATGGAAGGCATTTTTTATTTTATTATTTATCTTTTTATTGAATATAATCTTCATTTACATTTCTCTTTTGACTTTTATCATTTTATGTTCATTTAATAACATGTCCATTTTTTATTAGGTATATTCTTTATTTACATTCCAGATGTTGTCCCCTTTCCTGGTTCCCCCTCCCCTGAAAATCCCATAAGCCATCTCCCCTACCCCAATCAACCCCCCCCTTCTTCCCTGGGCTACAACCTTTCCCGGTTCCCCCCTCCCTGAAAACCCCAAACCATCCTCCCATCCCCTGCCTCCAAGTATATGCCCCTCCACCTGACCCACTCCCACCCGCACCCCCAAAACTGATTTCCCTTTGTTGGGGCATCTATTGAGGCATGGAAGCATTCTTAATGTTTTTACCATTTTGAACTATCTCATAAGAACCTCCAAGCACCACAGCTCAAAATGACAGACCATTCCTCATCCCAAACCTATCATCTCTCCAAGATACCATATTTGATAACAATCTGCTAAGTAAATTTAATTATAAACAGATGATATTAGGAGTCATCATTTGTTTCAATCCCTCCAATTCACATATGAACAAATCTTCTGGCTCTTTTCCTTCTTTGGCCCTATCTAAAGGCCTTTTCCTCTTTTCATAACATACTGAATCAATGTTTCCCAAACTTTTATTTGAACCAGTGGTTCTCAACCTGTATGTCATGATCCCTTTGTGTGTAGCATGTTAGATATCCTCCACATCAGATATTTACATTAGGAATCATAACAGTAGCAAAATTACAGTTATTAAATAGCAATGAAAAATGTTATAGTTGGGGGTCAAACTGACTTTATTACAGGGTTGGAGCATTAGAAAAGTTGAGAACCATTGAATTGGAGACTATTCACATAACTCACCAATACAATCTACAGAATGTTTTCACTGGTGTTTAATGACTGTATGTTACAAGATAAAGGTATATGCTATAAAACTCACAATCTTTAAAAACATAAACACTATTTTAGTAAGATATATGACTCCTCCTTTTATAAGAGATCCTATAAGTTTCTTCAACATTTTGAAACCTGTTTTCCTTAAGTCTAAATATCAATTTATTTCATCAGGTAATACTAGTAGGAACCATTTTTGTAACTCTTAGAAATGTTTTGAGAAGGATAATTTTTTGGATATGTTTGGCTCAAGGCTATCTTTTCAATGTGATATCTGTCTTTGTCCTTAACAATTTTACTTTTCACCTAGATGACAACATCTAGACCCATCAGTTCTTGACACACAAATATAAGTTTCTTTTGTTTTTAAAGGTATTTCTGGTATAAATACCTACAATTAATAGTATTAATAGAATGTTACAGGTAGAGCAAATATCTGTAAT
This sequence comes from Apodemus sylvaticus, assembly GCF_947179515.1. Lineage (NCBI taxonomy): Eukaryota > Metazoa > Chordata > Mammalia > Rodentia > Muridae > Apodemus > Apodemus sylvaticus. The sequence continues at coordinate 41,179,619 of NC_067482.1, read as the reverse complement.
AATAATAACAAAGTACACCTGATACCTTTTTCTTTTCTATTGTACCATTACTGTAACACACAATGTAAGTTACAGTTACAAAATGCATTACTTTGAACAAACTATTACCTTAAGAGCACTTTTGTTAAAAATGTGTGTGCATGTATGTGTGTGTGTGTGTTTGTGTATGTGTATTTTGTCAGCATATATATATGTCTGTATACCATATGCATACCTGCTGCTTGCAGAAGCCACAGGGTGTCAAATCTCCAGACCTTGAAATTGAAGTTACAGGTGGTTATGAGGTTCCAAGAGCATTTTATAACCTCCATGTGGGTCCTCTGGGAAAGTATCCACTGTTCTCAACCAATAGATCAGGTCTATAGACCAAGAAACATTATGTTTGACAGCTTGTAAAATGGATCAGTTGGCAAAGACTGCTCAGCAAGCCTGAAAATCTGATTTCAATGTCTTCAACCTATATGATGGAAGGAAAGAACCTACTATTGAAAGTTGACCTGTGTACTACCTACTTACACAACACATAAACAAACACACAGACACACACACACACACACACATAAAGACAAGGAGGGATGCATAAATGAATAAGTAAATATAAAAGTACAACACAATTATAAAAATTACTAATTTGTTCTTTTTGCTTCTAAACTAAACATTAAACTATACTCATGTACATGCCAGGAATTGAACTCATGCCTGTAGAGAAAACCTCTTGTACAGTATGGAAAAGTTATCTGTCAATAAAATGTTGGCCTGTTAGCTTAGGAAAGAAATATGGAGGAAGAAGTTCCAGCACAAAGAGAGGATTTCTGAGAATAGAGTGAGGTGCAAAAGAGATTCACTCCAGGTAGAAGAAGACTGGTGTATGAAACCTGAGCAAAAGTAACTGGCTATATGCATGACTTAGAATAGAAAATGGCTAATTAAGTTATGAGCTAGTCAGGGAGTGATCCAAGGCTTTGACCTAGACATTTATTCAAATGTAAGAAGTCTCAGAGTTGTTATCATGGGGGAACCCACTGGTGGAAAAACACAGGGCTATATTGATACTTTAAGTATGCATATCCTTTCAAAAAAAAGAGAGAGAGAGAGAGAGAGAGAGAGAACATGCTCTTGACCCCTGGAATCTTGGTCTCTATTGGCTAGCTTTCACAGTGGTGGAACGTTCTCAGAAGAAAGAATATATACCATGGTACTTACAATAATGACCAATCTGGCAAAATATGCTTACTAGTACAGTGGTGGGAAAAATCTTATGAAAGTTATCAATAACTTTTTGATTGGACCTAAGATCTACTCCTTAAGTAAAACCTGATACATGATACCATGTCTGAGTCCAAGCACTTGTGGTTAGAGGGGTCACAAAGCTCCTGAGAGAGAAACATGTTACTAGTACTCTCATGAAGGGGCATAATATTAAATGTAATAATTATATCCATATATTTTGCATCTCTTAATAGTCAATATGATCAAAGTGAATTGAAAAAATTCTCAAGAAGCTAATATAAGTGTGAGAAAAAGCCAACCAGTTTGAAAGAATTATCTGTTAGATTGTTTAAGAATAAGAAAAATGAATTCTTTCAGTTTTGTTTATTTTTGCCCTGTCTAACGCTTTTCATTCCTTATGCTTCTGATTGCTGACCTATATCATTTTCTTCTCACAAAACTGCAGTATCACTTGCTTATTGGGACTTAGAACTAATAACCTCAAATGGCAATGAGTTATTTATTTTGATAATTTGCTCCTTCCTTTCTTGTTTTAATGGATTTTGATTACCCCACAGAGAGAGGAAATTGTTTCACTTAGCACCCATTTTTTATTTGTTTATCTTAGATTTTCTGAACTTTGGCTGCCTGGCATATCCACATTTCTAGTATTTTGTCTCTTTGTTTCTGAAATCCTGCTAGATGTTGTTTGGACTTCCTCAGTCTATGACTGGACACACTGTAACCTCCAGGGTGGTCAGCCTTTTTCCTACCTCATGGGTATCTTCTGTCCTCACTGGAATAAGCACCTTACACAAGGGTCAATTTATGTAGTTTCATTTTGTTGTTGTTGCATTTCTGATCCATCTTTTCCTCTGCTTTACATTTTTTCTTCAGTTTAGAACTCTACTCACGTACTCTAAAGCTAAGCGATGCTTTTCCTGGTTTACTAGTGAATCTATACACATATTTAAATCGCCATGCTAGTCTTTTTTATAGCTCGCATTTTTTTCAGTTCTTTTTCAAGATTTCCATGTTTACATTGCCCATCTGTTCTTCATGCTGTCTGTTTTATCCATTAGTTTCCTGAATCTAATAATGATGGTTGTTTTCAGTTTCAGAACCATTAATTTTAAAATTTCCACCACAGTTTGGATGACAACTTTTCCTCCTAAAATCACTATGGCCCTCTTTGTATGCAATATTTTTTTCTTGTTATGTGGGCAGAAGAAACAGCTCTAAGTAGAAGGCTAATGATGTAATCAGGACATGAGGACCAATTGAGATTCCCATGAACAGTTTTTAATTCTTTGGTAAGTTAGTGTCTGTAGATAGGGAACCTCACAGTGTTTCTTAGAACCCAAGACCACTTAGACAGGGAGCAATGGCTGGAACATGATGTAGCTGGATATCTCTCTTGACTAGGTGAACTGGGCTCTGATAAAGCCCCTGTAGAGAGTATTGAGATAAAATAGCTCTACTTGGGTATGTCTGTTGAACGTAATGCTCTTCCCATAAGAGGTTTGGAGATAAAACTCAGAGAAAAATGTACATAGTGCTTCCTCCTTGGAGGTTTCAACAGACGAGCTTTTCATACAGAATAACAAGTAATTTCCAATGACAGTTTAGATTTTCATACTGAATCATGGTTCCTACCAAAGTTTCTGTGGGTGTGTCTCCAATCCAACACATATGTTTCTCTGCCTCTTTCCATCTTCAGTTTGGAGGGAGAGATGACTCTACAACTTAATATCCTGGCCAACGGCAAAAAAAGAAATGGTGTGACTTCATGAACCATTCAGTCATCAAAAGAGTCTGGTAGTAACAGCTGAGCTCCAGAAGTGTAAAATCAGACACTTTCTAGTGTTTTGTTTGACCTATCTGTTCTCCTCCATGACTCTTATCCATCCTACTCATCCAGTTAACTCAGTAGGAAACTTAAAATCTGTCTCACACTGTGCTCTCTCTCCTCCCTCTCTCCACCTCTCTTCCTTTCATCTCCATCTCTCCTGTGCTTGGTGAACTTTGTACTGAATTCCAGGACCTCACGCCTGCTTGATAAATGCCTCACCAGAAAGCTGCATCCATTGTGGTTATGCTGTATTTTTAAATTTTAAGATATTTATCAACACAGTTGCCCAGGCTAACCTTGTACTGTGGTCCCCTATCTCAGCTTTCCTCATTGTTGGGAAAATAGACTGGTTTTGAAGTTTAACTTTAAATTACAGTACTTTGTCACAAAACATCTTCCAATGTGTCCAGGTGAAGTGATTTCTGTGCATTAGCTTCATGTACATCTTTTTCTTGTTTCTAGTCCAAATCATAAGACTGGAAGACTCCTTTAACTGCAAACCATCCTATGTCTAATATTTCTGTCTACTTTATCCTAGTAAAACTTTCAAATATTATGAATTATACTACCTATATTTTCTTTAACCAAAACTTTCTTCCATACATATATACTTGTTTGTTTTATGTGTATATGTGTGTGCCTACATGAATGTTTTCCACTTCTTGCATCTAGGCACCATAATGGTCAGGAGAGTGTATCAAGTCCACTGTAATTGGTGCTAGAGGCATTAGTGAGCTGCTGTGTAGATGATGGAGACTGAGCCTGAACCTTCTATAAGAATAGCAAGGGTTGTTTACTACTTAGCCCTTTCTTCAGCTCTCAAATGTTTCTTCAACCCAATAAAACCAGTAATCCATCTAAGATACTTGGGAAACTATCCATATCATGGTCATTGATAACTTTTCTGTACTAACATCAATAGCCAATAATCTATTGCCCCTTGAGATAGCAAATGCATTTTAGAAAAATACCCTAGCATTCATTATTCTGAAATTATTCTTGTTAATTTATAGACTTCTCCTGGTTATTTGCATCACACTAGCTCTTTTCTGTTTATGTATATGTAGGTGTGTATGTCTATGTATGTGATGGTGATGGCAGCATCAGTGGTAGTGGTGTATGTGTGTGTATGTATGTGTATGTGTTTTTGTAAGAGAGAGAGAACACACATAAATTCATGGGTGTCAATGTAGACACATTTTACATGTGGAAAACTGCTGGAATTTTATTTCCTATAGTTCTAGAGCCTAGGAAGTCCAGAAAAAATAGAGCTAGCATTTTTAGTATCTAAGCAGGACACGCATATAAACTTTGGGGGCATTCACACTTACAGAAGGGACTTGCAGTCTCTCTGAAGTATCTTTTATAAGGTCAAAAATCACTTGTCACCCAATTTACTCTCTTAAAAGAAACCTACTTTTTATTACTACAATTTTCATAGATTTCAAATGAATTTCTGAAAACAGGTTCAAATTGTGGAATCACCCAGTTGCCAGAAGTCAAATTCTCCACACTCATCTCTGCAATGTGGGACCATTCATTTGCTACCAAGCTTCATTTGAGTTTCCTTTCTGGTGACCTTGAAGTCCTTGCTCTGGTCATTTTGGCAGCTTCTTATTTTTTAATTAATTAATTAATTAATTTTACACTTCAGATTTTAAACCCCTACTGATCCATGACTGTTCCACATTCCATACCTCACCCCACCCTCATCCCTCTCCACAAGGATGTCCCCATCCCAACAGACCTTCCCACTCTCTGGGGCCTACAGTTTCTTGAGGGTTGGGTGCATTGTGATTCGATGCAGTACATTGTTATGTGCTTACATTAGTGCTATTCTTTATGTTATAAATGTCAACAGAAAAAACACAGCTCTTATCTTGAATGGAATAAGAAATAGTTTATTGTCCACTGCCATTTGCACCAGGGGGCCTGAAGACTCCACAGCCTTCTGTGCATAGCCCTCCAGGAGGGAGTGATCTCCCAGTAGGCTTTCACTTTTGAGCTTAAAAGTGAGATTTCTACCTTCTCTCTGGGGGGATCCAGCTAGGAGCACACAGGGCCTATCAGTGGAGCAGCTGGGAAGGAAATCTTCCTGCCCACTGCCTGTTGCACCAGGGAGCTGGGAAACTCCACAGTCTTCTGTGCATAACCCTCCAGGAGAGAGAGAAAGAGAGAGAGAGAGAGAGAGAGAGAGAGAGAGAGAGAGAGAGAGAGAGAGAGAGAGAGAGAGAGAGGAGGATCTCAGCAGTGCTTTCACTTTTGAGCTCAGAGGAGTAGGGACACAGGCATACAGGCCCACAGGAGGAACAAATTCTAGCCAGAAACAAGAATACCAATATAGCACCAGATGTGAAAAGGCAAGCACAAGAACCAAGGCCATATGGCAACATTAGAACCCAGTTCTTCCACCGCAGCAAGTCCCGTATACCCCAACAACCAGAAAGCAAGAGTTGGATTTTAAATCGTATCTCATGATGCTAATAAAGGGCTTCAAGAAAGACATAAATAACTCCCTTAAAGAAATACAGGAGAACATTGGTCAAAAGGTAAAAGTCCCTAAACAGGAAACACAAAAATCCCTTAAAGAAATACAGGAGATCATGGGTCAACAGGCAGAAGCCCTTAAAGAAGAAACACAAAAATCCCTTAAAGAATTACAGGAAAACACAAACAATTAAGTGAAGGAACTGAATAAAGCCATCCAAGATTTAAAAGTAGAAGTAGAAACAATAAAGAAATCACAAAGTGAGACATCTCTAGAGATAGAAAACCTTGGAAAGAATCCAGGAGTCATAGATGCAACCATCAACAACAGACTATAAGAGATAGAAGAAAGAACCTCAGGTGCTCAAGATACCATAGAAAACATTCACTCAACATTCAAAAAAAAAATGCAAAATGCATAAAGCTGATAACTCAAAACATCCAGGAACTCTAGGATACAATGAGAAGACCAAACCTAAGGATTATAAGTATAGATGAATGCAAAGATTTACATCTTAAAGGCCCAGTAAATATCTTCAACAAAATTGTAGAAGAAAACTTCCCTAACCTAGAGAAAGAGATGCCAATGAACATACAGGAAGCCTTCAGAACTCCAAACAGACTGGACAAGAACAGGTCAGGGATACTGATTCCCCCAGAATTTCTTTTGTTGTTGAGAATAGTTTTAGCTATCCTGGGTTTTTTAATTTTATCATAAAGTGCTTTTACTTCTCTTTACTTCCCTTTTAAATAAATAAAAAATAAATAAATAAATAGAAAGAATAGAAATAGTTTATTCTATAGCCATTTTGAGTGACCATTGCCTGCAAACACAGATTAAGCTCCCCAGATTTTCAAGTTTTGTGAATTGTTCATGGTTTCACTAAACAAAGACAGTAATAAAGCAAGGCAAGTTTAAAATACAATGGTAGGTGTATGTTTATCAGCAAAACATGTACATCCAGAAGGGGAAACTTTTCTGTAGGCCTCAGATGTTATCTGATGACACTTTTAGCTTTTGGATTTGTAGGCCATAGTTGACTGCTAATTTAATAGATTCTAAAAGGTATTGTCATAAATTGTTAGATTCTTACTTCCTTCACAGAAAAACAAGGAATGACTGTTTGAATGCCAGAATTGAGCCCAAGATAAGGTAATTAACCAATGGGCCTGGAACTTTCCAGTCTCTCCACAGAGAGAAATTCTAATCAGCCAATCAGTGTTAGCAGACACAGCCCTTTTTTTTTTTTTTTTTTTTTTTTTTTTTTTTTTTTTTGGTCTCAGATAGACAGATGTTTTAGAAGTTATTATTGATATAAACTTATGAATTTTGAAAACCTTTAATGACCCACATTTATTATTTATTCATACTTGTTTAGCTGCTTGAAAACGAAAATGCCCTACTGACTTGTTCTTCCTTCCTACTAGAGAACTCCTGGATATAATTTCACTGGCTTTACTTTTCAAAAATGTTTTAAGTAGTGAAATTCTATATTATGAATGTTTTTTAAATCGACTTTATTGTGTTACTGTTGACCACCACAGAACCATATAAGATGTAATAGAATTAGGGTCTCTTTATTACAAGCTTGGTCTTGGACCCTTCTTCAACTCTGACACAGCAGGACAGGAAGGAAAAGCAGAGGAGCCTCAAACCCTCCTGGGACAAACTTTTATAGGAAGTGAGGGGGTGAGGGAGTGGGTGTCATCTCTGGCAAGCATGTAATAGAATTACTACAAGTCTACGGGTGGTTGCTCTGAAGCAAGACAGCATACAATCACAAACTGGCTGAAAGTACATCTGAAACAATCAGAGTAATCTTTGATTAACTATTGTTAGGAAGTAGATAGGGAGTAGCTCTGCCCAAGGACAGGCTGTGGGGTCTTTCCTGGCATGTGAGTGCAGCTTGGGTTCTGCAGCAGGTCAATTTCTCAGTCTTCTTTTCATTTCTTTAGATGGAGGCTGGTCCCAAGATGAAGTAGGTTTGGTCTCTTATTGCCAATACTTATCTAGCTTCCTTCATGTTTTCATAGCTCTAGAGCTCATTTATTTCAGATTGCATTGTAATCTGTCATATAAATGTACAACAGCTTATTTTTCAATTTTGAGTTTTAAAAATTATGATCACAATTACTTTGAATGTTCATATTTAGGAGTTTATTCTCACAACATTTTACATAACTTTGGATTGCATCACACAGGAAAAAATGCTCAGTTGTAAATGGAAACCTATCCAATGACCTTCCAGATTTTTTTCTTAGATGCCTTCTTGAAGAGTCATATTTCAGATATAAACCCTATTCCTCTGTCATGACCTTGACATTTTCAACACAGAGAATGAATTTGTCCTCTCAAATTACTTGAAGCTAGAGGACAGCTACCCCTCCCCCGTAGCTCTTCTCTGGTGGAATTTGCTGGTGTCACCTCTGAGAAGTGATAAGTTAATGAAGGCACAGCCCTCATAAATTAGTGTGTCCTTGATCAATGTCAACCTAGATAACACCAGCAACTCTTCTTCCTTGTGAGGATATACTGAAAAAAATGGCTATCTGTAATCCAGGCAATGACCGCCACCACACACCACATCTTCCAGTGACTTGATCAAAGGTCTTCTCAGCCTTCAAAAATGTAGAGAATAATCTTTTTTTGTTTATAAATATCTAATTGATTGTCCTTGATTATAGTATTCTGAGTTGGTTAATAACATGGTACCATTTGTCTTTACTTCAGAACATTAATCTAAATAATTAATTATAACACATTGCATATCATCTCATACCATTAGATACAGTTACAGATTACAATTCAGATAAGAATGGGCATATTTTCCCATTTCCCCTTTTTAAATATATTATTTTCAAAACTTAAAAGAGTTGGTCATGATGTCCATTTAAGCAATTATTAAATTGAACGTCATCTAAGTTCTAAAAACTTCAGAGATTTTAATCCATTTAAAAGCTAAACTATTTTGACACAGTTTCATAGATGCTAGAGCAGATAGAAGGCAACTATGTTAGAGATGAAGTGATACTCTAGATACCGTACAGCAAGAGTAATGCATATGAAGGTCAAGTTTAGTCAGATCAAGGATAAGCTGAGATACTCCTTAAACAAATTTTAGATTTTTGAGATGGCATAGCAGTTAAGAGCATCAGCTGCTTTTTCAGATTTCTAGTATTCAGTTCCCACACAGTGGCTTGCAACCATCTATAATGAAATCTGGTGCCCTCTTCTGGCATGCAGGAGTGCATGCAGATAGAGTCCACATGCATAAAATAAATAATTAAGTCTTAAGTAAAAAGAAACAAAAGCTTTTACAAATTTTTAGAAAGACAACTAAGCTAGATCTGTTCTTTATTCTGTTAATTTAGTTAATGACATGACTTAAAATTGGCTGCATATATGACTTTAAATTTGTTACTCAACAAACACTTTTATAGTGCAATATACAAATGGCAGCAGATCTACTATACCACTCAAAAATGCATGTCCTTTTGTTTCAGATAAAGGCATCTCATCTCTCCCAGGGCATTCAGTAGAAAATGAGTAATGTTTAAAATCCTGATAAATACTTTTTAAATCAGTATTAATGTTAAGTGCTAAATTCTTATGTAAAACCTCTTGCTGATGTTGGTTTTTCTTATGAAATAGTATAAAATGTAGGAGGATGACTGTGACTTGACTTTTTAACTTACACTTATTAGACTTTTCCTTGGTGTCTGGATGTCTTGAATATAAAATAGTCTGGCAAATGGCAAGTAAACTTTAGCCAGGAGCAGCCACTCTGAACACCGAAGAGCTGTCCCCTGGAGGGAGCGACATGACTTCTAAATGAGGATGCAGTACAACCCAGACTGGTGAAGGTGTGTAAACCCCTCCCCTGACCAGGCTTGACTGTTCTAATGTATACATTGTGAGACAATAACAACCTTCAATGTACACTAGATAATACTTCAGCTTTTTTTTTTTTGTCCCAACCAGAAAGAAAACAATTTTCCTGGCATGCCAGTGAAGAAACTGTTGTGACATTTACAAAAGGGACAGTAACATGAAAGCCTCGGTTAATACAACATCTCAGTGTCATGAAGGTCTGTTATGATGGCTGCAAACACTACCTCTAAAGGAAGTAAACTGCCTCACTATGCAGCTGGCTGGGAGACCCTGAATTAGCTACCTTTCTATTTCTGTGATCAGATTCCATGGCCAAAGCAAGCAATAGCAGGGAGAGTTCAATTTAAGCTTATTGTCACAAAAAGTTAAAGTCTGTGATGGTGGAAAGGGCATAGCTGGGAGCAGGCAGTGGGAGCAGCAACTAAGAACTGACATCTCTAAATACAAACAGGAGCATGCAGAGAGCATGCTCAGAATGGTGTGAGTCTTTTGGAACCTCAAAGCCTTCCCTTAGTGATATACTTCTCCATCAAAACCCACATCATTATCAAATCCAAACAACCACCAATAACCAAGCATTCAAATGCTAAATATTAATGTACAACATCTCAGACCAATCAACCCAGCTGTCTTTTTGTGCAGCCACTTCTGTTGCTTCAAACAGTAGGACTTCAGTGGTACTTCCTTCCTAATTTTGATGCCCAACTTTATCAGAGCTGGCTGATTTGGTAAAAACGATGGAGTGATGGCAGTGACCCCAAGGGTGGATCAGTAGTGACAACAGATAGGCTGGAATAAACTGCATGAACAGGAGAGGCAGACAGTGGTCAGTAACTTCACAGTTGCTCAAATGCCTTCACCAGCATACACAGAGGAGCTTCAAAGTGGCTACGATGTTGGCACAATCAGCAGCAAAGGCCGGAGCAGAAGGTGATGCCCTGGTGATACCAGCCTTGACAATGCTCGTTAACAGGACACAGCTGATAATTCAGTAGAGCACTCTGGCAAGAAATGAGAGAACCTTCCCAAGTAGAGAGAATCCGAGAAGAGTGGCCAAGCTGAAAACAAAGGACAGAAAGCTGTAAAGAGCCAAAGAAAAGAAAACACAGGCTCTAGTCTCTGGAAAAACTCGATAAAACTCTTAAGCAATGGGACCAAAATGGTCTTAAACACTGCAAGTCCAGGATCCGTGGCACTGCCTGCTGTCAAAGGCTCAGAAATCGTGAAATAGTGGCCCAGAATCAAGTCTCTAGATGAACATAAGACACTGTAAGGCTGCATTTCTCAAACTGTGAGTCACAACCACTTTGGAGGTCCCATAGCAGATATCCTGCTATCAGATATTTACATTGTGATTCATCACAGTAGTAAAACTACAGTTATGAACTGGTAATGAAATAATTTTCTGATTGGGGTTCAGAATAACATGAGAAACTGTATTAAAGGTTCACAGAATTAGGAAGGTTGAGGACTGTGCTAAAGGTGCCATTATCCAAGGCTTGCAGGAGAGCTGTGACCCCGGAGCACACAATCTTCTCCTGGTCTCTGCTGTCTACTTCTGTCACTCCCCAGTGTCAACTGCCAAGAGCTACAAATACCAATGCTGGAGGAGCTTTTTTACCCATACTGCATTTCTATTAAGTATAAGAAAGTACTCTAACTCAAACTAGATGATTTATTGCCAGATGTGGTATACAAGGTGATTCTTTTTTATAGATACTTTGTTACAGGAAAATATAAGACAATTAACGTGCTATTTATATAGTTTTGGATCAGAGCCCTTAGCTCACTGTGCCTTGAGAGTGAAGCAACTCCACTTCCTGTTCCCTGTGCTGCGACCAATGCAGCTGCACACACTTGCACATTTTACACTCCATTGTCTTCCTTAAATTCACTGCTTAACCCTGTTGTTAGAGAGTTTCAGCTAATAATAGAGAAGATTCTTTTTTTTATCATTCCTCTACCTGGAACAGCTGTCTAGCTTTTCTTAGTAGAGTATTTAATAATCATGCACATGACTGGGTCATGCCATTAAATGTATCTATGAAGAAATCAAGTACCTGCTGCAAAATAAAAGCAATATTGCTAGGGAGCTCTGAAAGCTTAAAAGGAAACCCAGTGCTATTTAATGGCATGCTTAGTCTGGAATCAATTCATTTCCACAGTTATAGTCTACCTTCTCTTAAGAGGAAAATAAGAGGTGTACAGTAAAACCTGACTCTATGGGCTTCTTAGATGTTACATGTACTCTACCAATGAAAACCTGGTGCATATTTCAGCATCAGTGGCCAAAACATCTGGGAAAATTAGGCTTGAATCTATGCTTCCTGCAGATTTGTATAATTATTTCGCTCAGAATGTCATGGAATATCCAACTTATTTTAGAGTAGAAGTTTCATATGCTATAAAGGTAAGCTTTCAGGATTGGGTTTAAAAGTCCAGTAATAAACCTGCCAGTTTTGTGATCTTGAACAAATTCTGTCACTCTCTGGGCTTCAATATTTATACTTATAAGGCAGAGACAAGAACACGTGTTATTTTCATCTTTTGTATTAAAATAAGTATTTTGAATTTTGCCTACCTATGGGCCAAGAACTATATTAACATGTTATGTATATTATGTTATTTAAACACCTACAAGTAACTGATATTGCTGGAGAAACTGAAGGACAGAAAGGCCATATCATGATTTCAAAGACATACAGAAAGAAAAATGAAAAATGCAGATAGGAAGATATCTGTGGCAGAATTCATAATCTGTCTAATCTCTGTCTATTGATTTATGCTATGAGACTAAACAAAGAAATGTATATTAAATTATGTGACATAATCCAGCCTATATTATGGCAGATATGGCCATAAGAAAAATTAAGCAGATATGGCCATAAGCAATTAATAGCAAATATGGCTCTGAGAAAATTTGGAAATTCAATTTTTTTCTGGAGTTGTTGGAATAAAATAATAGACAAGGAACACTCATAACTGCTTGCTTTTCCATCATTATTAGTCATTTATACCCCGAATCATGCAAAAATACTTTAAGACAATGTACCCCTAGAATGGGGGACAAGAAAATATGTCAACAAAGATAACTGCTGGGTAAGTAAAGCACTTCTCTGTCAGAGGTAGGCAATAGTGAGGGGCTGGGGTAAGAAAGGAGAATATTAAATTTCTTCCAAACTTTGAGATTATTTTATAGTCTTAAACTAAAAGAGAGTTTTCAGGAAGGATAAACTCACAGTAAATAGTTCACAATTCCCCATTTGCTAGTTTCTTCCCTTGCTACTTACTGCCATATTTCCTTTGTTATTGCTAAAAACACACCCTGATTTGCACCATTCATGGACTAAAGCCACAGTTAGGCAAACTTCGGAACACTTCTGAAGCCCACATTCATATATACCTGTATCAAAATACCCACTTTGCAAAATTGGCTCTTCTTAACTCAGTAACAGAGACATCCCTTTTACAAGTGCCTTCCCCAGAGTCCCAGTGAGGGACAGTTCATCCTGACCAAATTCTCTCCAGCCTGGGTGTTAGGATAGTTTCTGGTCAATGCTTCTCAGACAGTGAGTGAATCTTTATACTTCTGTAATTTGTACAGGGAGCATTGCAGAAAACCGTAGCATGTCTGGCTTAGCATAGCAAAGTGCTACAGTCCGACTGCTTTGAACAACTGCCATTTCCTTGGTCTAAGATGAAGTTATGAGAGAGGAAAGATCTTTCTGAGGCAAGTCCCTTTACAGGTAGACAGCCACCTCTCACTGCATTCACACATCTTCTTCTCTCTTAGCCAACGTGCTCTACTTACCTATAAAGTCTCTATTCTGAATGGATGAATGCTCATCCTCACAGCCTCCTGTAGTTCAGTGAGTGCCCAAAGGCTGCTTCTGAGACTTCAGTGTGGAGAGACATCAGACATGTTCTACATTACAGGATACAATTCAGAGATCCTCATGAAAATAAAAAACAGTAGCGATTGAGCGTGCTGTGATTGTGGACATTTTTAGACTTTGGATTACCTCATTTGTCATAGTTTATGAAAGAACAGTCCCATTTATTCAAGCCAGAAGTTCACTTTAGGTTTTTTGGCAGATTGTTTTAGTGACACACTTAGAGACAAGAGAAAGCTATTAGTGTGCTACTCAATGAGGTGGTCTAGTAGGCAGTCCACAGACATAACTTCCTTCCCTGTGTATAACTGAAGAATTAGAAGAGAAAGGAAAACAGAAAATACTTTTAGTTTTTTAGGATGTTTCCTTCTCTTTCCTAGTCTCACAACAAGCCTATGAAAAGTAAAGATATTCTAAAGAAACATTTAAGTTTCTCAGGCTAACTATGAGACTATTGAAAGAATATATCCCAAGGACATGGTAAAATTACCCTGGGGTGTAATGCTTGGGGAAGGAAACGACTTGTCATTAGGAGAATTCACACTCTTCTAACAACTTATCAGACTATCTTACAGAGTAAGACTAAAGCACAGACAATGATGGATAAATGGTAGGCAGGACTATACCTGGACAGGGACTATTTGGATCTTCAAATTCATTGTTTAAACACTACTATTACTCCAGAATCCAAAGATTTCCTTAGGCAGATCACTGGATATCTCTTTATCTCTTTACCCAAAGTTCTTTTATTTTCTGATTTCCTCTTTTATTTTGAGTATTTTAGTTGACTTATTTAGGACCGATGTCTGGAACTAGCTTGGAGCATAAGTTGTGACCATCAACTGTAGTAAGTGTCTCTGACTGACCCGTGGGAATGGGCAGTCTGTGACAGCTGGTTCTAGTGGCAGCAAGATTAGGGCCAGCATCCTCTCTCGTCTTAGCCTGAACCACAGAGGACCCAGGTGTCTGGAAGGCAAATTTAAAATTAGATTCTCTTTGTTTACCCACTTCTGATGGCAGATTCAGTGCTGGTTGTTCCATGTGAGATTCTTTCATACTTGACCAGTTTATCTGGCTCTACAAATACATTTTCCCCCGGGGGACAACTGGCATTTGTTCATGTATATATTATTTACCATTTTTACATTTCCCATGGTTCAGATAGAATTGAACAGTGGAATTATTTATAATGGTGTCATTTCTTTTCTTTTTCATTCTTTTTTCCTCTTTTAAAATGTTCGGAGGCCAAAGGGACTAAGTCCATTGGGCAAATTCAGTAAGAAGTAAACAAATTTAGCAAAGAGGAAAGTGGCATGTTGCCCTTTAGAAATAGTCTTAGACAAATTTTGCAAAGTGGTGATCTTGAAAAAACTGCTGTTTAAAACCCACAGTTTGTGTGTGTGTGTGTGTGTGCGTGTGTGTGTAAACCACCACTCCCTCAGTCCTTGTCAGAGGAAATATCAAAAGAGAGAACAGGACTTCCATTAGAGCTATTTTGACAGCTTTTGCTTTTTGTGTGTGTATTCATTATTTTTGCCTTAATCTTAATCTCCCTCACCCTCCCCAACACACACACTGTGGGTTAATGTTTCTTCCTGAAGCACTGAAAGCAAATGCAGAGAATGGCCCATTAACCTCATTGATTCTAAGTCATTAGTAACCGTTAATTACATAATAACAAAAGACCCACAAACAGCCTATACATAATCACAAACCCTCAGCAATGCTTTCTTTAAAACCATTTAAAACTTGCTTTGTTTCAACCTTTATATAGATGTGTGATATTACATTCCTAAAATGTTTAAGACTGCATTTCCGTTACTTCCCCTGAAATAATGGTTTCTCTTTCTTCTCTGTGTTGCTTTTGCTCAAAGTTTCCTTTTGCATGTCACTTTTAATATCACATCGCTCATGGACATCCATTCTTTGACAAAAATGAATTCCATTTTAATAGCAGGGCTCTCACTCTATTTAAAAAATTTGATTAATCATTGAAACCAGTAAGGTTTTTCCTTTTAAAATTTGAAATTGTGGGACTGAAATGAATATTAAGTACTCTATCTTTATTCATGTTGAATTTCTGGAAACATTCCAATTAAACCATAGTGGTTTTTAGGGTTTTTTTCTATTTGAGTGATAGTGCTAACCATTACAAGTACAGATAAATGCATAAGTCATACACACATTCTCGGTGCTTCATCCACACCATATAAATGAAGGACTGAAAGAATCAAGAGAAGTGGAAGTAGGGGTAGTGTCTTTCTAAAAAGTATACTATTTATAAAAAGCAACATTTCAAAGTGGCCACTGCTTATTCTGTAATCCATGCATTGCAGAGGATGACAGAAGCACAATACATCCCTTGTTTTATTAATCTTCCCGTATGAAATAACTTCAAGTATTGTCCTGTTTTGAAGTGAATCCAAATGAAAATAAGTAGATTCCAGATGATTGCTTCTGTCTGTGTGACATTCAAACCTCCTTTCAATATGATCATTTCAGTGTTTCTTCTGTTGTTGTCTTGTCTTCCTAGTTCTGACTTGTATTGTGGCACTGTTTCTATAGATACATAAACAAAGAGCTTGCCTAGTAGTGATTGCGTGGCAGACCAGAAAAAGGATACCACCAAAGCCCGACACATGATCTACATAGTTTTACTGTGGTTACTTACAGGAATATAGGTGAGGGTTACTCATAGGACCAGAAAGGACTGAACTGCAGCTGCATCATTAAACCTACTCCAGCATGAGAGACCTCTGAACCTGGAAACCTGCGTGCAGTTCTAAGGGCGGCAGAACGCTTTTTCCAGGATGCTCTGTTTGTCTGACTCACTTCCATGAAGTTCAACTGGCCTCCACTTCTAGACAGGGTGGATGCTGTATAAAACATTCAAAAAGTACTTTCACTTTCCCGTTCTTGTGTTGGCAACTCTCTGCCCCTGCAGCCTGGAAAGCTATGCACTGGCAGGCAATGGCTAACCTGTTTTTATCTCATGGAGACTGACTCTGAGCTCCACAATCTCTCCACCCAGCTTGCTAGGTTCCCACTAGTGGATCATTACCACACCAGCCCCATGCTTCAAGACCCACACAGCCTTTGTTGGGCACATCAGGCAAATCCACACTTTGCCACTGTACTTTTCCCTCTGGAACCCAGGCTAGTCACTGTGAGAAGTAAAACACCACACAAATTTAGTTCAGAAACAATTGTAACTCAATCTCTAGGTGCAACAACTAGAATCCTAATCATGTAAGCCATATTAAATCTAATTTCTCAGATTCCTAGCAGATTCTCCATAAGCCAGGAGACACTAGTAGCTATATCTTGTCCTCATACTATCCCTGTTCAAAAGCCTACTCCCCTCTCTCCTGTCTCTCTTGCCTCCTGCTTTCTTTCCCTTTCCCATCTCCTACTCCACCAGTGATTGGCGCCTTTATTCATTAGGGGACTGGTTCACAAGAAGTCACCTGAGTATATGACTCACTCCTTATCTGCAGCCCCTCTCAGGAGAGCAGAATTAGCATCAAAATACAAATAGCAGCAGGCCCACCCATAACAGTTGGATGCTCTCTGTTTCTTCTAGATGATTCACCTGGTGAAAGCCACTTCTAAGCACCTCAACTTATATGAACATCTTCTAGGCCATTCACCTGTCCTGTCTCTGTGGTTACTTGATGGGTCTGAAAGTGTCTCTCAGAAATCCTTCCTATTTATATGTTTGTTTGTATATGTGGAGAGGGAGGGTGGTAGAAGGAAGAGTCACTTCTAGGGTCTTTATTATGCTTTTGATTTATTTACATTCTAAGATTAATGAGGTTCCTAGCAGGGTGGACTGTTTCACTTCTCCTTAGAAGATCCTGCGGATTTACATTTCTTTGACACCCCTCATCTTAGGGGAGCTTCCCTCCAAGATGGGCAGTTTTATCTCAGAAATAATGAGACAGCAAACCTTCATTTTCCAGCATCTATTTTTTTCACTTATTACCCTGTTTCTCTTCTCAGCTCTTGTTAATTTCCTTAAAGATTCTATATCTTTAAAAAATGCATTTTATCATAACTGGTGCATACAACTTCAAGAACTGTAATATATGATGTAATTTGAAATATATCAATTCAATGCAATACCCATCAAAATCCCAACCCAATTCTTCATAGAATTAGAAAGAGCAATTCTCAAATTCATCTGGAATAACAAAAATCCCAGGATAGCTAAAACTATTCTCAACAACAAAAGAAATTCTGGGGGAATCAGTATCCCTGACCTCAAGCAATACTACTGAAACTGCATGGTGTTGGTACAGTGACAGGCAGGCAGAACAATGGAACAGGATTGAAGATCCAGAAATGAACCCACACACCTATGGCCATTTGATCCTTGAAAAGGGGGCTGAAAACATCCAATGGAAAATAGATAGCCTTTTCAACAAATGGTGCTGGTTCAACTGGAGGTCAGCATGCAGGAGAATGCGAATTGATCCATCCTTGTCTCCTTGTACTAAGCTCAACTCCAAATGGATCAAGGACCTCCACATAAAGCCAGACACTCTGAAGCTAATAGAAAAGAAACTGGGGAAGACCCTTGAGGACATCGGTACAGGGGGAAAGTTCCTGAACAGACCACCAATAGCATATGCTCTAAGATCAAGAATTGACAAATGGGACCTCATAAAATTACAAAGTTTCTGTAAGGCAAAGGACACCATCAAAAGGACAAATCGGCAACCAACAAATAGGGAAAATATCTTCACCAACCCTACATCAGATAGAGGGCTAATATATCCAATATATACAAAGAACTCAAGAAGTTGGACCCCAGAAAACCAAATAACCCTATTAAAAATGGGGTATAGAGTTAAACAAAGAATTCTCACCTGAAGAACTTCGGATGGCAGAAAAACATCTTAAAAAATGCTCAACTTTATTAGTTATCAGGGAAATGCAAATCAAAACAACCCTGAAATTTCACCTTATACCAGTCAGAATGGCTAAGATTAAAAACTCAGGAGACAGCAGGTGTTGGCAAGGATGTGGAGAAAGAGGAACACTCCTCCACTGCTGGTGGGGTTGCAAATTGGTACAACCACTCTGGAAATCAGTCTGGCATTTCCTCAGAAAACTAGGCATGTCACTTCTGAAAGATCCTGCTATACCACTCCTGGGCATATACCCAGAGGATTCCCCAGCATGTAAGAAGGATATATGCTCTACTATGTTCATAGCAGCCCTATTTATAATAGCCAGAAGCTGGAAAGAACCCAGGTATCCCTCAACAGAAGAATGGATACAAAAAATGTGGTATATATACACAATGGAGTACTATTCAGCCATTAGAAACAATCAATTCATGAAATTCTTCGGCAAATGGATG
This sequence comes from Apodemus sylvaticus, assembly GCF_947179515.1. NCBI lineage: Eukaryota > Metazoa > Chordata > Mammalia > Rodentia > Muridae > Apodemus > Apodemus sylvaticus. The sequence goes on along the minus strand of NC_067482.1, from coordinate 41,160,918 downwards.
GAGCTGGAGAATATCATACTAAGTGAGGTAACCCAGTCTCAAAAGATCAATCAAGGTATGCACTCACTAATAAGTGGATATTAGCCTGGAAAACTGGAATACCCAAAACATAATTCACACATCAAATGAGGTACAAGAAGAACGGAGGAGTGGCCCCTGGTTCTGGAAAGACTCAGTGTAGCAGTATAAGGCAAAAGCAGAACAAGGAAGTGGGAAAGGGTGGGTGGAAGAATAGGGGGAGGGAAGGGGGCTTATGTGACTTTTGGGGAGTGGGGGACCAGAAAAGGGGAAATCATTTGAAATGTAAATAAAAAAATATCAAATGAAAGAAAAAAACGAAAAAAAAAATATCAACCCCTATAGCTTTTATAATATTTAAATATTAAATATTTTTTTAAAATATTTTAAGATTATAATATGCACATCTTGTCTCTTTGCTTTCTTTTCTACAAATATCCCCGCTTGATCCTTTTCAGATTTAGGATTTCAAATTCATAGCCCCTTTTTCTTTAAGTGGGTGTTTGTGTTCATGTCTGTGTGTTTTTATATATTTATATATTTATATATATTTAATATACATATACATAATTATGTATTTAAGAATAAAATTATATTAAATATAGTTATGCTCCTAAATTCATAGTACATAAATACAACTTTCTCAGTCTACATAAGGTGACTTGCAAAATTCCACGGCTGCCTATTTGGTATTGGATAACCAACTGTTGTGCTCTTCTATGGGGAAGACTGTTTCTTCCACTATTACCATTCCCTTACTTGTTTCTAATTCTTTGTCTACGATGGGGCCCCAAAGGCATTCTCCTTTCCATGTTAGCACAGCTATTGGCACCGTCCATTTTCAGGTTATATTTAGTCCTCTTAGTGAGAATGGTTCTGAATCCTAAAGAACCCAGTCTCAGAGCAAACTCCCCTTTCTTCTGTTACAGTATTTCTGTCCCTCTTTTGCTATAGATTTGGAGTCTTTGGTGGAGGAAATCTGTTGTATATGATTATTGTAACTGAGATCCATAACTCTTTATTTGGGTTGATTGTGTTTTGGTTTTGGTTTTGCTTTTGTTTTTTCTTTTTGTTGTTGTTGTTGTTTTTATGATGGTCTCTCTTTGTTACAAAGACAAGTTTCCTTTGAGGACTACATTTATTTGTGTGTACAAGAACAATTATTGAAAATGTAGTGATTATACCGCTTTAGAAATGTAGAATTTATATACTTTCCCTCAAGATCCATGATTTCACTAGCCCTAGGGAGTAGACAAGTCTTACTCTGCCGGGCATGTTTTCGTCTTGCTCTGCAGGTTTTAAATCCTGATCTGAAAGCCTCTTTTCTGAGTACTAGCTTTCATGGCACCAAAAGGCACCATTAAAGCGTCTCAGATAGGGAAGCAACCAAGAGTCTTCCACCTATGAACCACAACAACAACCTGCATGGCACGTTGCCTCCAAGCACACCATAGTGACACGCATAACTTGGGGGTCACCACCAACTCTTATCTACCAATCAGTTGATGTGTACTTGTGTTCATCTTTTTTCCTTCCTACCTTCCTTGTTTTATTTTAGATTATTTTATTTGCCTCTCACATTACCTAAGGCTGGACTGGAAAGCATTCCTACATTATGGATGTCTTGAGTCTGCCAGTGATAGTCAGAAGCAATCCCCCTCCCCTGGTTTATATCAATTTCTTAAGTGCTGTAAGTAGCACTGCAATAAATGTGACTTTTTGACTACTGGTTTCATTACTTTGGGTGTATATGGGACCATGATCAGTGACACATGCTGTAATTCTAGTGTTACTTTTTTGAGGCACCTGCATACTGTTTTTATATATTATACCCATAGACATTCTCAACAATTATGTGTGGGCATCTCTTTTTAGCCACATCCTCAACATAATTTGATATCTATTTTTATATAATAATATTAGCCATATTTTCAGAGTGTATTGACCTTTGCTTTTTCTCTTAAATTTATCTTCCTTCCTTTATTCATTCTGTTCCTTTTTAAATATCACATAATACTCTATTTCTTATTTAATGCTTTCTCCCTTGTATTGCTTTTTCTCCAGTATGTTAGTTTGTGTGTATGTGATTTTGTGCACGCTTTTATGCATGCCTGCATGCACATGCAAGTGTGCAATGTTAACTTCCCCTTTCAGATTTTATTCTGAGTAGTATGTTATAATATAAGTGATCTCATACATGCATTTCTCTAATCTCATCACAGAATTTTACTGTAGGCCATTTGGTGATGGTTTTTATGCTGGATCTTATAATCCATTGCTTTAGATTATAAAATTCTAACAAGGATGGTTAGCATTATTAGTAAAATCTTTGCACCATTCAGAATGTCAAAAGTGGAGCACATGTTTTGAACAGTTTACCAAGATAATACTTATAAGTACTGATAGAAGTAAGAGATAAACCATAAATGTCTTTCCCTTAGGTCTTTTTGAATTTTTCCTTCAGTTAAACATCTTAAGAGAAGAACTTCAAAAGTCCTTTTACTGTAAAACTTCTCCTTTCTCTGTTCGGGGTACTATATGCCAAGGAATGAAAACTGCAGAAGAGTACCTTACATTCTCAAACTAGGTTTTCTAAAACATATGAACTTAAGTTATAGAAAGTGAGAATGAAAAAATGATAGAGTAGGAAGGAGAGGAGGAGGAGGCAGAAGAGGAAGAGGAAGAGGGAGAGGGAGAGGGAGAGAGAGAGAGAGAGAGAGAGAGAGAGAGAGAGAGAGAGAGAGAGAGAGAGGGAGAGAGAGAGAAAGGAAGGGGGAAGGAAGGAAGGAAGGAAAAAGTCAGGAAAGAGAGAGAAGAGGGGAGTTCAGGGAGAGAAGTAGTAAAGAAAAGCAAATTCTAATCTTTAATAATCAAATTATTTGCTTGGACTGTAATGTTCATATCAAAGAGTTTCTTAAAAGTAAAGAAGATTCTCCATAAGAAAATGATCATGTTTATTAAATGCTATTTAATAAACAGTTTCTGGACTGTGGCAAAGAAGAATCTGATGAGATCAAAAAATAGAATCAGGGTTAGACAAGAAGAATAAGTTGACACCCTCAGCATTATTTACAAGTAGATCCTTTGTTTTTTCAAATCCTGTGAATAGCAATAATCATGATAGATTGTTAATAATATTAGAAAAATACATTAGCTTTGTTGATGAGTCTTAATATTCAAATATGAGTCTGAGAAATATAGTAATGAGTCTTAAGTGGCCCAGAAATGAGATATCAAATTTTTGTTGTATTGGGAATTCTTGAGGTGGCTATTGTATCTGCAAGAGGATTTAACTTGATGCTTTCTTTAGCACCTAAAATTCAAGAGTTATTGGAAGCTCAAAACATTTCCACATTTCAAGCATGACAGATTTTTGACACACATTGTAATAAGCTTAAATACCTGCTCTTAGAGCCATTCCAATTTTCCAAACCAGGAGTATGGGGAAATTTTACCAGAGAAATAAAATGTCATAAAGACAGCCTCCTTACTTTCATATATTCTCCTAAGGAGGCAAGCAAAATAATCGTGATTTTATATTGCCAGCTTCTAAAATACTGGTGAGTGATTCAAGTTCTTATCTCCTTGGATGCATTTTGGGCTAGAGAAGCCATACACCTTTTGTGCCTCCATTAAAATCGATCGCAAAATAAAAGTGACATGAAGGTCTAATGAAGGTGTTTGGAGACATACCTATGGACAAATACTATACTATGGCCTGTAGAATTTCCCTGTAATCCCAGGTACAATCTCAAAAATGTATGAGGACATCTCCGAATGCATTGCTCATAAATATTCTAACAGGCACTACTAAGAAACTAGTAGGTTACACAGGTTCACACAGAAGGGTTATTACAAGGACAGAGGCCACAGAATATCTGTCTAAGAAAGCAAACTGTGAAAGCATCAGGAGAGTCTCAATACAGAATGATGAGAGCAGAGAGACAGGCAACCTTGCACTGAGAAGACAGGGTATCAGAAGTTAAGACCAAGCTATATCTTCTGTATGGTAGGTCAAAGACTAGGTCACTGGGTCTCCTAATTGTCACAATATTTTCAGGCAAATGAAAAATATCAGTTGTAAAAGAAACAAATTTAGTTAGATTTGCAAAAATATTCTTATGGTTATGAAATATGTAAATATGTAGTTCTGTGAAATGTGTAAACTAAGAAATCTTATTTTTATGTCATGTATATGAAAGCAAATATTTTATTTTATTTGAATGGATGATAAATTTTCTTTAAGGAATGGCTTTTAAAGAAAAATACTTTGAAAGGGAAAATTCTAAGTTCCCACCCTAAGGCAAAGACATAGAATTTATTTTTATCAGCCTGAGATAATTGGTGATTTTCTTCTCAAAGATTTATTATATACTCTTGATTTTTAAAATTCATGTATGCTGGCCAGAAGCATTTTAAATTTCCTCAACACCACATTACATAATCCAGATCTTTTTGGCCAGCAGGATTTTCAGTATAACAGATTCTATTGTCTTCCCCCATCCACATTCTTTCTTGCTAATTAGGTATTTTAGGCACCAGTGACTAATGGATAAGCCCTTTAAGTGGGAAGGATAATTTAGCTGTGCTTGATGACTATTGGAAATTTAGAATGTGTGTATAATCCAGCCAAAGGAAATAGAATGGAAACAATTAAGGGATAAGAAGTTATCAAACTGGGTATTTATCATTGTGCTTAAAGAAAGCTCTTTTTCTTTCTTTTCTTTTATATTATTTCACACATTTTTGCTGTGCCTGTGATTTTACAATTGCACAGATGTAAAAAGGAGGATTTGCTGCTAGCAGTAACTAAGACCAGGACCTTTATAACGGTTGGGAATCCTGATGGCTATTTTCTGGCATCCACCGTTATAACATTAGTTCATCCTTTCTACCATCACTTTCTATAAAAATCTCCCAAGAGATAAAGACTGATTAACTATTGTAGCAAAGGATTCTGTCAGCACTCAGGCTGTTTCAATAAGTTTTGAACAATGAAAGATAATATAAGGAAGCTCAATTTTCTCACGGATAGTCATTCAAAGGATTTTTTCAAATGTACATTTCAAAATAATATTACATAACTTATGTCATTTAAAAAATATGAAACCAAACATAATTGTAGGATTTTATTTTAAATGACTTAGTCACAAGAAAACTTACATAGCATGGTAGGTAGGAGAAAAGACTTATTGACTCTGAGATGCAAATTGTGGAATAAACATTACAATAAAATTAAATAGTGTATTTATACATGGTTGCCCATATTCAATATATTTTATATAACTATTAAATGGTAAAATTAAATTATATGTGTAATAATATATACATATGCCTGGTTAATATCTATTAAACTTAATACAACTGATAAATAATCATATAGACTAAAAAATTATAAATTTTATGTAATGATTAAACTGCATATAAATATCATATGTAAGTGTGCTACATGTTCATTTGTGCCTCTCCATGTAATTACATCTTGTAGATGACACATTTGATATCTTTTTACATTAGTTCCTAAACCAAGTAAATAAAATTGCTAACATAAAAATAGTGATACAACTAGATATTACTGTCTAAATTCATCAGATAAGTAAATCGTCTACATTACAGAAATTATATACAAGATCAGATGTCATAATGTTTTATGCTATTCTCCCCTATTGAATGGCATAATTAATTTCTTTGAAAAGGAATGTACTCAGCTCAAGAGTCATTTGGACTCCTAGGAAAATTTTGCTCAATTTATGTTTTTCTACATAAAGGAAATTATATTTTAGCAAATGCTCAAGAACCTTTCTTAGCTTGCCAAGCTGGATTATTTAAGGGACATCCAGCACAATAATCCAATTTATGAATATTCTCTGAATGAAAAATGGCAATAGAGAACACGACTGTATTCAGTTCCAGCTATTGCATCTTCAATTACTGGGGTAGAGCTAGTATAAGAAAATTTAAGGCTGGGCAGTGGTGGGGCATGCCTTTAATCCAGCACTCAGGAGGCAGAGGCAAGCGGATTTCTGAGTTTGAAGCCAGCCTGGTCTACAAAGTGAGTTCCAGGATAGCCAGAAGGATACAGAGAAACCCTGTATCCAAAAAAAAAAAAAAAAAAAAAAAAAAAAAAAAAGGGAAAAAACAAAAAAAGAAAAAAGAAAATTTAAAGATATAAAAGAACAATGATCATAGCTAACAATGATTCTTAGCTCATGATCCAAGATTCACAGGATAGTTATTACAAAAGTAATAGTTCTGTGATTTTAGCTTTAATTGTCAACATGAAACAATCTAGAGTCAACTCTAAAGAAATCTCAGTGAGGTACTCAGTGACAGTCCATATTAGTTAGATGCTGAACATGTCTCGAGGGATTGTTTTACTAAGCTAATTTATATAACAATAGCAAGTACACTGTCAGTGAAATATTCCTAGGCAGAGATTCTGAACTGAATAAAATAGAAGAAATTGAACTGAGCCTGAGCCAATCTGTGGTTATGCCTGCAATCATTCCTTTCTGCTCTTTGCCTGATATGATGGGTTGTTTGAAGCAACTGCCTTGAATTAGCCACAATATTGGACTCAGATATGGAGGTATAAGCTTAGATAAATCCCCTTGTCCCCCAAGTTATGTTTGTCATAGTATTTTACCACAGCATTAGAAATGAAAACAGAACACTCTATAAAGACATTTATGGCAACCATTTGACTAGAACCACAAGACCAAAATTATAGTAAATAAATTATGAAATTATGATACTGACTTAGAAGTGGTGTTTAGATCAGTTAATAGATATTTCATTTTCCTTGAGGACACAGCATACTCAAACATTGCCATAATACATATCCCATAATTGTTCTCATTTGTCTACACACTACAATTTAGAAGTAAAAGGCCAGTATTTAAAGTAGATAAGTGGTCCCAATTATCTGAAAGTTCTGTAAGAATGTAATAGATATAGTTATCTAGGAATCAAAACAAAAGTCATAGTGAAATTAGACTTAAATTAGCATAAATGGAGCAGGAGCCTGAACAAAAGAACGTCCAGTAACAAACCCAAAATGGAATCCAGCTCAAGGGGAGGTCCCAAGGCCTGCCATTATTACTGAGGATATGGAGCGCTCACATAAAAAGGATCTTAGCATAACCACACTCCAGAAGTCACAACAAGCAGCTGAAAGAGTCATATGCTTATATTTACATCCAACCAATGGACAGAAGCTGCTGACCCCTGTGGTTGAATTAGAGAAAGGCTGAAAGAAGCTGAGGAGAAGGGCAACCCTGTAGGAGGCCCAGCAGTCTTAATTAATCTGAACCCCCCGAGATCTCTCAAATACTGGACCACCAAACATGCAGCATAAACCAACTGATATGAGGCCCCCCAATACATATACAGCAGAGGACTTCTGGGTCTTTTCAATCTGAGATGATGCTCCTAATCCTCAAGAGACTGGAGGCCCAGGGAGTTTAGAAGGGGAGGAGGTAAGGAATGTGGAACAGTTGGAGGGTGGATGGGGGAGTGATAAAATCTGGAGTGTAAAAAAATAAAGAAAATAAAGAAAACTAACTTTCAGAGGGAGTTATAACTATGCTGAGATTTCAGTTACATTCACTGTTCCCCTGCTAATCCCAAGTAATATCTTACTTATAATGGCTTTAAAATGATTATGCAAGTCTAAGATCACAGTTATATCCATGACAGATATGCAAAAATATCCAAAGAAAGACTATTTTCTTATTGATATAGTTGTGCATAACTCTCATCTCCAGCCTGTGAAGGATGAGGCAGGACTCTAGCCATGACTTCAAGGCCAACCTAAGCTCCATAAATGATAACATCATGGCCCAGATTCTTGTCCATACATGCATGCATACATACATACATACATACATACATACATACATACATGTATACATACACACATGAAGACACATGCACACAGACACACACACAAATCCTCCTAAAAATTTTCTGCTTTTGATGTCATGTCTCTGAATAATCAGTGGGAATTTTCAAGTGATAATAGAACTCTATGGACGGATTTTTCAGCATGCAAAATAAATCTTGTGGCAAATATGATCAACTAAAGAGAATGATGGATGTAGAGGAAAGAGAAGTCATAGCAGCCTGGGAAAATTTTCCTTATGTTTTTATTATCCTATGTATGCATCCTCCTTCAGGATGAAGAGATCCACACTAGCACATATGAAGTGCAAAGCTTACCCCACATTAATAAAGAGGTTGTGTGCTCTTCAAGGGCACATTTTCGCTCTAAAATGGCTGAAATCTCAGAAGCCTTTCATTTAAACAAACAAATAAGCAAACAATTGAAGGGTTTCGTGGGCAAATAGTTAGAGCAGTGAAGGATTTCATAAGACTTTCACTTGTTCTTGGCCATTTTAGGGGAAAGTCCTTGACATAATGAAGATGTTTTACTCAAGAGCACGGTGACACTTGTTTAAAGCAAGGGTGCTGACTATAACATCATGCATTTATAGTACATCTCATATTATTCACATCCCTAGGCATCAAGAGATGGAATTTCCAGTGAAGAGTATTATTTGAGAGTCTGGTTTGATTTGATCAATTTAATTATGGGTGTATTGTACAGAAGTAGATTCTGCTTTTCATGCTGCAGGGCTGATCCGGAGTAGTTCGTGTACAGTAGAGACACTGCTCTCTCCCATGATTGTATTTTTCTCTTTTGAGAAAAAAAGAAATTCCATTTATTTTCTGAAAAATCCCAAAGAGATGAATTGCACAGGATTTGGGGTTGGTGGATCAACAGTGTTAATCACTGTGTTATTGAACATAAGTTGTTTGTGTTTTACACTGTTAGAGTCTGTGTTTTTTTTTTAAATTTATACAGGACCATGCAATCTCCAGTAAGAGGTGATTTATAAAAAGCTGAGTACATCCTGTCAAAGTGAACTATGCCAGCACCGACACACCAGCTCTAGCAAGTTGCTCTGCTCTCCAGTGATTTCCTTTCCTTTAATGGAACTCTGAAAGGTCAATATTTCCTTTTGGAACTAGTGTTGACAAAGATAACTGTCCTAAGTAGAAAACATTTTACTGCAGGATGATTTAATCAAGGCAAGGTGGGAGCTCCTTTTAAGTGATTGGGTTTACTTAGCATGAAAGCCTTGGAGTCAGTTGCTTTCACTCGGGCACTTGCTTTCTAGAAGGAGAACATGGGATTTGTGAAGGCAGTTATGAAAATAAAAGCAATTGCTATTGGTGATGACCATTGTTATGTCTCTAGAAAGAAGAGCTGAACACAACATGGCATTTAAATGGTCATTATACCCAAGCTGCTTGTATGTTCAACCACAAGAAACATGACTTTTAGTATATCACAAGGTCTCTGATCTAAGATTTTCTACTGCAGCCTAATTTTGCAAGATGCTTAATACATTGGATTTTAAATACAAAGAGTAAGAAAATCAAGAAGTGAAAATATACTAAAGACTAAAGTGACTATCTCTGTGGGTTTTCTTCCATTAAAGTCAATTAGGGTAGGTTTGAACTGTGGCTTCCCAAGCTGTGGTGGAAAGAACACTATCTTGCCAGAGTTTATTTGATAGTACTGATTAAGCATAGGTTTTTAGGCTTTCTATGTAAAGAAAATGTATTATTTCCTGACAAAGAATTCTTCAGAAAAATAAAGATATTAAAATGGTATCAATTTCAAACACATTGGTAGAGCATGAATAGAGAGTACTTTCATAAGTCTTCTCCTCTTGTTGAAATAATTCCAAACATGGCCCTATTCTGTTGTGTGGATGACAAAGATTTTGCTATGATAACAATAATATTGCATGTTTCTTGGGGGCTTCATGGGAGTGTCCTTAACTATGACTAACAGCGTTAGAGATATGGAACCTGAAGAGGTTACCTTCTGTAGTCAGGCAGGAATCCCAATGGAGCAATAGGGACACCAAGCCATGTACAGAACTTGACCCCAAATTTATTCTGTGTACAAGAAATGTAGGGATGGGGGATGAAACAGAGAATGAACCAACAACCGGCCCAACTTGAGAACCATCCCATGGGCAAGCACCAATGTGAAAGTGAATACATAATATAAAAGCAACAATATATATTAACTTCGAAAAACAGAATGTGGAATATAATCTATCTTCTCACCTACAAATGTTATTCCACACCTGTGTAGAGTATGTATGTGGGTTCCTGGAGTCCACACTGGATTCTAAGGCACAGTCTAACTCTCTTACCTATGGAGCAAACATTCCCTGATGTCCAGTAGATGGAGAAAAAAGGAAAGAATTCCAAACTCTATGTATACTGTGCCTTTCCTATTGAATTATGACACCATCTAATAAACCTGAAAACATGATAAATCAAGAACATTTCATGCAAATTGCTTCATGACATTTACATACACACACACACACACACACGCACACATACACATGCATATATACATGCCTGGATGAGAAAAGCTAAAAAGATCAAATATCAATATTGATTGTCTGATATTATGTAAGGAAAAGAAAATGATTAATGAATGATGGCTAAATAAAAGTTCTAAATATTATATGATTAAAATCTACTAATGACCACTGATCCATGTAATTCTATACTTCAGAAACATGAATTGCATCTCAATAACAACAAATTCCAATAAAATATTTGGACTACAGAAAATATAATACCAATAATTATACCAATTATTATATATCCAAAACAATCATTGATTGCATAAAACAAATGTTTAGAAATTTGCTACTTTGAATATACTAGCATGCCCCAAGTCTTTAGTAAATTTTTAAAGTATATAAGCAACCACATGATTCAGTTTTTAACTGCATGGATATGGATAGGTTATAGTCTTAAACTGAATGACTATTAACACAAATAAGTGATTAAAAGTCAGCATTGACTTTTGTGGTTGATTTTAAATTTTTCTTTGGTATATAGGACTCTGTAAACCTTAGATTTCGGGTAACTTTTTTAATTATGCCTAAGATTGTGTATTTTCTTGAAAGTTTGTTTAACAAATAAAATTTATTAGAATAGAAAAGGCAGACATGATTAAGAGGAACAATTGTACTTCAGTTTTCTGAAGCAGAAAAGTGATGAACAGTTAATGGATTTCTGTAATTCAGAAGGCCAAGCTGAATTCTATATGAAAAATTCACTTCCTAATGTTGAACACATTGCAATTTGTGATAATTCATTTCCCCTGAAATTTCATTCTATAAATTTATGCTATGTTGTTTAACCTTTTCTTCATTATTTTTGTCTCTTACCCATTCAATTATTCTTACCCTTTTAAGTTAAAGTATTTAACATTTGATAATTCACAAGTAATATCAATTAATTGATGGGTGTTTTAAATATTATATTTGGTTGTGTTTGTGTGGAGTATGCATGTATATATTATCATATAGCATGTGTGTAGAACTCAGAGAACAACTCTCTTCTTTCACCGTATGAGTCCCAGGCATCAAACTCATGTTGTCAGGCTTGACAGCAAGTGCTTTATACCTGCTGAACCATCTATCTGGGCCCACAATTCTTAAAATGAATACAAAAATACCAGGTGTCATTTATGCCTTTCCATGTAACTGTAGAGCAAATTCCTGGTAGCATATAACTGCATTTTTAGACAATAGGGCAGAGAAATCAAATAAATAACTATTATAAAGAGAAAGTCTTTCCACAATTAGTTTAAAAAAAACTGACACAGTGACAGATATTATTCTAAATATCTGTTAAAGGCCTTTTCATTACTTACAGTAGTATACTTATTCCAAGAAGCCAAATATAATAGATGGGTTTTATAGACAAAATTTGAGCAGAAACAGTTCTGAATAGTAAATTTTACTTTTCAACACTAATGTTTCTTTAAGGAATAGAAAAGATACTGTTTCATTAGCATGGTGTTGACTCTTGTTACTTCTTATATGCACAGATGAAAACAAAGCTGTCTCTGTTGGACTAAAAACAACTGGCATCATCTAGAGATTGGACTGTTATTTTTCTCATTATGATTACTCACATAGACCTTCAGTCCTTTAAGAGTATACAGAACAGTCTCTGGTCCATGCCCTATCCTTGGATTTCTTGTAGACAGGATAAATTTTGAATCAAAAGTTTTGTGGTTGGGTTGGTGTTCCTATTGCTACATTTTCGTTCCTGTCTGGCTATAGGAAGTGGCCTCTTCAGGTTCCATATCCCCAATGCTGGGAGATACAGCTAAGGTCACACCTATTCATTCTTAGGTGCCTCCCCATTCCAAGACTTTAGCATATCCTTGATGCTTGAGAATTATTATAGAAGAGTTGAAGGAAGGATTACAGGACCCTAGGCACAGGAACCCTACCAGAAGATCAACAAAGTCAAACATCCTGGACCCTTGGGACTCTCAGAGACTGAACCACCAACAAAAGCGTTTACAGTGGGAGAGGATGCACCTAGCCCTGAAGAGTCTTGATGTGCCAGGATGGAGGGATACCCAGGCAGGGACTTCACGCTCTCAGAGGAGAAGGGGAAGGGGTAATTGGGGAAAGGACTGTGGAAGGGCAGTGAGCAGAATGAAAAGTGAAAATAAATAAATAAATAAATAAATAAATAAATAAATAAATCAATGGTAGACAAAACAATGCTATGCTGCTCCTGTTACATGATGTAAGTGAAGATACATCACATAAAACCAGGAGTTATTAGAAAAGGAGTGTATTCTGTTCCCTCTTTTTCTATCCTGTTATCCAACACAGGTAAGTTTACTGGTGAATCTTTCTCCTTGTTATTTAGGGGTCAGTAGAGGAGGAACATATAAACCTGGCAACAATTATTTTCATATTCAGAGTCAGCATTACATTGGTGATGCAACTAAGGAAGTATTAAATTTTACTTGGCACTTTCAAGTATGTAGAAAGAGCTGGAAAAATGATACAAAATATTTGAGTGCTTTTGTGTATGTTCTTTGAGTAGACACATGTATAAAGAGCATTAAGACTAGACAAGGGCGGCTGCAGCGGCGGCAGTACAGCAGTGGCTGGTCCAGCTGAAGGGCCATCAGCAGTGGAACCAAGGCGACACAGGGTCTAGTTAGGCCCTGTGCCCATGACCACTGACCTTCGCTGACCAGCCGGGCTGCAAGCAGCTGCGGTTTTGCGGCGCCTTTCACTGCACAGAAGCCACTTCAGAACTTGGCCTCCCGCCAGCCAGGAGAGGCTCACCTCCATCTTGGTTTCAGACTCCAGAGAGATCAGACAGACTGATGTACACAAACATAATCCGAGGCCAACACCGCGGGGGTCTGAGCCCGACGGGCGTTGACCTGCACCCAGGCCCTGGGCTGTTCGGGGGGGGGGGTGGCATCAGGGTGCCAACCCAGCCAGGAGGTTTTTTGCCCTGGCCTGCTCGCGCGCCGCCATTTTGCCTACAGGACGAAAGAGAGCTCTGGTGGACAGAGCCTTAACAGGCATAGCCTGAGGCTAACAAAGCGGGGGGTCTAGGCCCCAAAAGGCCCAGGACTGACCCCAAGAACTGGGCGGCTTGGTGGGCCATCTGTGAGTCAGCCCGCCCAGGAGGTTGTTAGCACAGCAGACTCTCCTGGCGCTTTCGGGGAGCGCGAGCACACAAGCCCGCCATCCTGGTCACCTGGCAGACCCAATTAACAGTCATAGACCTAGGGGAACTTTGCTCGGACCTTGGCCTCCCAGTCTTTTGCCTGGACTCAGGGCCTTGGCGGCCAGGCTAACCTTGTGTGCGCCAGCACGGTTGGGGGATCAGCTACCAAGCAGAGTGATCAGAACACAGGGGAGGTCCCGGCAGCATACACCTTCAGCGCTCCCTGGGGGTGCACACAGGCTCCATCTGGTCCACAGACACAATCTGGGTCAAGGCCTCAGGCGGGAGAACTTGGCTCAACTCTCTCCACTTCCGGATCCAGATCAGCCTGGGCGGCGGCACCTCATCTCCAGGCCCTGCAAGAGGCTAGACGGGCTTCCAGGCGGCCAGCTGGGAGAAGTCAGTGTGCTCCAGTGAATCCAGCGGGCCCCAGCGGGAGCCTTCGGGTGCCTGCTTCGGGATCTGAACAGCATAGGCAGCAGCACCCTGTCTACAGGCAGTGCAGGTGGTAAGCTGTGCACCAGAGGCCAACTGGGAAGGGGCAGCTTGCACTGGTGAGTCCAGCATTGACAAGACCAACTAACACCAGTGAGAACTAGATGGCAAAAGGCAAAAGCAGGAACGTCACTAACAGAAATCAAGGCAATATGGCAACATCTGAACCCAATTCTCCTCTACCAACATGTCCTGGATACCCCATCACACCAGTAAAACAAGATTTGGATTTAAAATCACTGGTCAATATGCTGGTACAGGAACACATGAAGGACATACTTAAAGAAATTCAGGAGAAAATGGATCAAAAGTTAGAAGCCCTTGCAAGGGAAACACAAAAATCATTGAAAGAAATTCAGGAGAATACAAAAGCCAACAATGAGGAAATGCAAAAAACACTTAAAGAAATACAGGAGAACTTTGGTCAACAGGCTGAGGTCATGAAAGAGGAAACACAAAAATCTCTTAAAGAATTACAGGAAAGCACAAACAAGCAAGTGAAGGAGCTAAGCAAAAGCATCCAGGATCTAAAATCAGAAGTAGAAACAACAAAGAAAACTCAAAGAGAGACGACTTTGGAGATAGAAAGCCTTGGGAAGAAATCAGGGGACGGCGATGCAAATATCAACAACAGAATACAAGAGATCGAAGAAGGAATCACAGATGCTGAAGATTTCATAGAAACCATGGAATCAACAGTTAAAGAAAATCCAAAATGCAAAAAGCTTGTAACCCAAAATATCCAGGAAATCCAGGACACAATGAGAAGACCAAACCTAAGGATTATAGGCATAGATGAGAGTGAAGATTTACAACTTAAAGGGCCAGCAAATATCTTCAATAAAATTATGGAAGAAAACTTCCCTAACGTAAAGAGAGAGATGCCCATGTATATACAAGAAGCCTACAGAACTCCAAACAGACTGGACCAGAACAGAAATACTTCCTGTCACATAATAATCAAAACACCAAATGTTCTAAACAAAGAAAGAATATTAAAGGCAGTAAGAGAAAAAGGCCAAGTAACATATAAAGGAAGACCTATCAGAATCACAGCAGACTTTTCACCTGAGACTATGAAGGCTAGAAGGTCCTGGGCAGATCTCATGCAGACTCTAAGAGAACACAAATGCCAACCACAACTACTATATCCAGCAAAACTCTCAATCATCGTAGATGGAGAAACTAAGATATTTCATGACAAAACCAAGTTTACCCAATATCTATCCACAAACCCAGCCCTACAAAGGATAATAGGAGGAAAACACCAATACAAGAAGGGAAACTTCACCCTGGAAAAAGCAAGATAGTAACCTTTCATCAAACCCAAAGGAAGTTAAGCATTCAAATTTAAAAAATAACGTCAAAAATGATAGGAAGTAACAATCCCTATTCCTTAATATCTCTTAACATCAATGGACTTAATGCCCCAATAAAAAGACACAGACTAACTGACTGGATACTTAAACAGGACCCTACATTTTGCTGCTTACAGGAAACACACCTCAGGGTCAAAGAAAAACACTACCTTAGAGTAAAAGGCTGGAAGACAATTTTACAAGCAAATGGTCTCAGGAAACAAGCTGGAGTAGCCATTTTAATATCAGATAAAAATGACTTTCAACCCAAAGTCATCAAAAGAGACTCTGAGGGACACTTCTTGCTGGTCAAAGGAAAAATACAACAAGAAGAACTCTCAATCCTGAACATCTATGTTCCAAATGCAAGGGCACCCACTTTCGTAAAAGAAACTTTATTAAAACTCAAAGCACACATTGCACCTAACACAATAATTGTGGGTGACTTCAACACTGCACTTTCCTCAATGGACCAATCAGGAAAACAGAAACTAAACAGGGACACAATGAAACTAATTGAAGCTTTGGACCAATTAGATTTAACAGATATACATAGAACATTCTATCCTAAAACAAAAGAATATACCTTTATCTCAGCACCTCATGGTACCTTCTCCAAAATCGACCATATAATTGGTCAGAAGACAGACCTCAACAAATATAAGAAGATGGAACTAATCCCATGCCTCCTATCAGATCAATATGGAGTAAAAGTGGTCTTCAATAGCAACAAAAACAACAGAAAACCCACATACACGTGGAAACTGAACAATATTCTACTCAATGATGCCTTGGTCAAGGAAGAAATAAAGAAAGAAATTAAAGACTTTTTAGAACACAATGAAAATGAAAACACAACATACCCAAATCTATGGGACACAATGAAAGCAGTGCTAAGAGGAAAACTCATAGCCCTGAGTGCCTCCGAAAGGAAAATGGAGAGAGCATACATTACCAGCTTAATGACACACCTGAAAGCCCTGGATGAAAAAGAAGCTATTTCACCCAGGAGGAGCAGAAGGTAGGAAATCATTAAAGTCAGGGCCGAAATCAATCAAATAGAAACAAAGAGAACCATACAAAAAATCAACAAAACCAGAAGCTGGTTCTTTGAGAAAATCAACAAGATAGATAAACCCTTAGCCAGACTGACCAAAGGGCACAGAGAAAGTATCCAAATTAACAAACTTAGAAATGAAAAGGGAGATATAACAACGGAAACTGAGGAAATCCAAAAAATCATCAGATCCTACTACAAGAGACTGTACTCAACACAACTGGAGAATCTGGAGGAAATGGACAATTTCCTAGACAGATACCAAATACCAAAATTAAATCAGGACCAACTAGACCATCTAAACAGTCCCATAATGCCTAAAGAAATAGAAGGAGTCACAGAAAGTCTTCCAACCAAAAAAAGCACAGGACCAGATGGTTTCAGTGCAGAATTCTATCAGACCTTCAAAGAAGAGTTAACACCAATACTCTTCAAACTATTCCACAAAATAGAAACAGAAGGAACACTACCCAATTCCTTCTACGAAGGCACAATTATGCTGATACCAAAGCCACACAAAGACCCAACAAAGAAAGAGAACTTCAGACCAATTTCCCTTATGAACATCGATGCAAAAATACTCAATAAAATTCTTGCCAACCGAATCCAAGAACACATCAAAACGATCATCCACCACGATCAAGTAGGCTTTATCCTGGGAATGCAGGTTTGGTTCAATATACGGAAATCCATCAATGCAATCCACTACATAAACAAACTCAAAGAACAAAACCACATGGTCATTTCATTGGATGCTGAAAAAGCATTTGACAAAATTCAGCATCCTTTCATGCTTAAAATCTTGGAAAGAACAGGAATTCAAGGCCCATACCTAAACATAGCAAAAGCAATATACAGCAAACCGGTAGCCAGCATCAAACTAAATGGAGAGAAACTTGAAGCAATCCCACTGAAATCAGGGACCAGACAAGGCTGCCCCCTTTCTCCTTATCTTTTTAATATTGTACTTGAGGTACTAGCTCGGGCAATTCGACAACATAAGGAGGTCAAAGGGATACAAATTGGAAAGGAAGAAGTCAAACTATCATTATTTGCAGACGACATGATCGTCTACCTAAGTGACCCAAAAAACTCCACTAGAGAGCTCCTACAGCGGATAAACAACTTCAGCAAAGTGGCAGGTTATAAAATCAACTCAAGCAAATCAATGGCCTTCCTATACTCAAATGATAAGCAGGCTGAGAAAGATATTAGGGAAATGACCCCCTTCACAATAGCCACAAACAGTATAAAGTATCTTGGGGTGACTCTTGCCAAACATGTGAAAGATCTGTATGACATGAACTTCAAGACTCTGAAGAAGGAAATGGAAGAAGACCTCAAAAAATGGCAAAAGCTCCCATGCTCATGGATCGGTAGAATCAATATAGTTAAAATGGCCATTTTGCCAAAAGCAATATACAGATTCAATGCAATACCCATCAAAATCCCAACTCAATTCTTCACAGAGTTAGAAAGAGCAATTATCAAATTCATCTAGAACAACAAAAAACCCAGGGTAGCTAAAACTATTCTCAGCAACAAAAGAAAATCTGAGGGAATTAGTAACCCTGACCTCAAACAATACTACTGAGCAATAGTGTTAAAAACTGCATGCTATTGGTACAGTGACAGGCAGGAGGATGAATGGAACAGGATTGAAGATCCAGAAATGAACCCACACACCTATGGCCACTTGATCCTCGACAAAGAGGCTGAAAACATCCAATGGAAAAAAGATAGCCTTTTCAACAAATGGTGCTGGTTCAACTGGAGGTCAGCATGCAGAAGAATGCGAATTGATCCATCCTTGTCTCCTTGTACTAAGCTCAAATCTAAATGGATCAAGGACCTCCACATAAAGCCAGACACTCTGAAGCTAATAAAAAAGAAACTGGGGAAGACCCTTGAGGACATCGGGACAGGGAGAAAGTTTCTGAACAGAACACCAATAGTGTATGCTCTAAGAGCAAGAATTGACAAATGGGACCTCATAAAATTACAAAGTTTCTGTAAGGCAAAGGACACCATCAAGAGGACAAATCGGCAACCACCAAATTGGGAAAAGATCTTCACCAATCCTACATCAGATAGAGGACTAATATCCAATGTATATAAAGAATTCAAGAAGTTAGACTCCAGAAAACCGAACAACCCTATTAAAAGTAGGGTACAGAGTTAAACAAAGAATTCTCACCTGAAGAACTTCGGATGGCGGAGAAGCATCTTAAAAAATGCTCAACTTCATTAGTCATTAGGGAAATGCAAATCAAAACAACCCTGAGATTTCATCTTATACCAGTCAGAATGGCTAAGATTAAAAATTCAGGAGACAGCAGGTGTTGGAGAGGGTGTAGAGAAAGAGGAACACTCCTCCACTGCTGGTGGGGTTGCAAATTGGTACAACCACTCTCGAAATCAGTCTGGCGGTTCCTCCGAAAACTGGGCACCTCACTTCCAGAAGATCCTGCTATACCACTCCTGGGCATATACCCAGAGGATTCCCCACCATGTAATAAGGATACATACTCTACTATGTTCATAGCAGCCCTAATTATAATTGCCAGATGCTGGAAAGAACCCAGGTATCCCTCAACAGAAGAGTGGATGCAAAAAATGTGGTAAATCTACACAATGGAGTACTATTCAGCCATTAGAAACAATGAATTCATGAAATTCTTAAGCAAATGGATGGAGCTAGAGAACATCATACTAAGTGAGGTAACCCAGACTCAAAAGATGGATCATGGTATTCATTCACTAATAAGTGGATATTAACCTAGAAATCTGGAATACCCAAAACATAATCCACACATCAAATGAGGTACAAGAAGAAAGGAGGAGTGGCCCCTGGTTCTGGAAAGACTCAGTGAAGCAGTATTCGGCAAAACCAGAACGGTGAAGTGGGAAGGGGTGGTTGGGAGGACAGGGGAAGAGAAGGGGGCTTACGGGACTTTTGTGGAGTGTGGGGCTAGAAAAGGGGTAATCATTTGAAATGTAAATAAATTATATCGAATAAAAAAAATTAAAAAAAAAAAGACTAGACAAGGAAGAGAAGGAAGGAATTTGTGTAAAGTATTTGCAATTGTTTTCCCTAATAGACACTGAGATGAAGATTTTAATCAAGAGAAAAATATGAAAAGCTATGATATAGAAATATACCTTCACTATCTTCCTCAACCATCCTGTGGGAAGCTTCCTCCTGCAGTAGATGGGAACTAATAAAGAGGTTCAACTGGACACTGTATTGGCAGTTAAAACACCCAGTGCTAGCTAGGGTATCTTTATCAAACCCCTCTCCTCAGGACACAGAGAATGATGTGAAAGAGGAGGCAGTAATTTAAGAGTCAGTGAATATGCATAATACCAAAGAAATAGTGTCTTCCAGACACAGTGGGATTAGTGCACATATGTATTCAGAGACAATGGCAACAAGCACAGAAACTTCACTGCTCCAAGCCAGATGGGTCCCAGCACTGAGGGGAGAAAAGCACACAATATCACATCTCTAACAAAGAAGTCATCTCCAATTGACAACTGCTCTCAGAGATAGGCTTTTTTTCTTTTCTAACAAATTCTTACTGGGTTTATAACATAAACCACAATTAAGATAAGTCCCCACATTCCCCATCAGATTGCCAACACAAAATGGTCTTGAAGTCTTTTTTGAGACATTTGTTTTATTCTCAAATTTCTTTGTTTTGGCTTATTCTTATCCTATTGTAGTTTACTTTAATGTTATGGGTTCCTATTTTGTATTTCATGGTCTTTGTGTGTCTCTGTGTTTTTAACTCCTTTTCTTTCCATTTCTCTCTCTCTCTTTCTCTCTCTCTCTCTCTCTCTCTCTCTCTCTCTCTCTCTTTCTCTTTCTCTCTCTCTCTCTTTCTTTTTTTTGTGAGGCAGGGTTTGTCTTTATGGCCCCAGCTTCCCTTGGACTTGCTTTGTAGATCAGATTAGCCTTCAACTCAGATATCCACCTGCCTCTGCTTCCCCAGTGCTGGAATTAAAGACACACACCACCACCTATCCTGCCTGTCTGCTTTCCAAGGAGAGAGAAAAAAAAAATCATGGATTTGGTAGAGAAGGTAGGGAAGATGGACGAGATAATAAAGGAAAAAAACATGCTCAGAGTATATTGTATGAAAATGCACTTTCAATATAAAAGTGTAAAAGGAGAAGAGGAGGAAGAAAAAAAAAGAAAAAGGAGAAGGGAAGAGAAACTGAAATCTACTGGAAGGAAAGATGATCTGGCAGGAAAAAGAGCATCATCAAAGAAGGGTGCTGATCTAACTGGATATTAGCATGCAGAAAAATGCAGATAAGCCCATATTTGTCACTCTGTAAAAACTCAAGTCCAAGTGGATCAAAGGCCTCAACTTAAAACCAGATGCACTGAACCTGAAAGAAGAGAAAGTGGGGAATACTTTTGAACTCATTGGCATGAGAGACAACTTCCTGAACAAAACCCCAGGCACTAAGATTAACCATTAACAAATGAGACCTTATGAAATAAAAAGCATCTGTAAAGCAAAGAACACCATCAGGAAGAGAAAAATCCAAACCAAACCAAATAAACAACAGTAACAAACAAACACACACAAAAACAGCAGTCTATGGAATAGGAAAAGGTCTTTACAAAACCCACAGTTCACAGATAGATGATATCAAAAATATATAAAGGACTCAAGAAAATACATATCAGGAAATCAAATAATTAAATTAAAAATTGGGTACAGACCTAAATGGAGAATTCGCAACAGAACTTCTAATATCCAAGAATCATTTAAAGAAGTACGCAACATCCTTAGCCATCAGAGGATAAGCCATTCAAAATGACTCTGAGATTTCCTATTACCCTGTCAGAATGACTAAGATCACAGATACAAGTGGAAGCTCATGCTGTTCAGGATCTAGAACAAGTTGACCACTCCACCATTGGAGGCAGGAGTTCAAACTTTTATAGCTATTTTTTAAATGAAATTTGCAATTTCTCAAAAAAATGGGAATAGATTTATCTCAATAACCACCTATACCACTCCTGGGCATATACATAAAGGACACTCCATCTACCACAAGTAAACTTGCTCAACTATATTCATAAAAGCTTTCCTAACAATACCCAGAAACTAGAAACAACTCAGAATGGAGAAAAAGAATGTGGTACATTTACACAATAAACAATGATGCAGGTAATAAAATCAATGACAAAATAGAAATTTTCAGGCAAATGGAGGAAACTATAAGAGATCATTATGAGTGGGGTAACCCAAACCAAGAAAGGCAAACATGGTATGTACTCACTTATAAGTGGATATTAGCCATTAAGTAATGGGTAACCATGCTACAATTCAGATTCAGAGAGGCTAAGTAGCAAGAGGGCTCGAAGAGAGAATGTGTGAATCTCACTGAGAAGAGGAAACAGAACTGACATTGAGTGTGTGTGGAGAGAGGGGACTGCATGGTGGTAGAGGGTGGTTATGGGAACAAGAGGAATGAGGTAGGGGAGGACAAAAGGAGAGAGAACTTAGAGAGACAACTGTAATCAGAAACATCTCTAGGATGAGCTAGAAACCTAGGGCAATGGAAACTCCAAGGAATTTATGAGGGTGACCTTAGCTAAGGCACCTAGTAATGAGGGATGCTGAGCATGAACCTGCCATCTCCTGTAATCAGGCAAGACTTCCAAAGGAGGGATTCAAACACCAACCCAGCCAAAAAAAAACCTTTAACATACAATTTGTCCAGTGTATAGGATATGCTGAAGTATGAGAGTAGCCAACCAATGACTGGTTGAGTTTGAAACTCATGCCATGAGAAGGAACCCACTCCCAACATGGCCAAAAGGAACAGGAACCAGAGGCTGGATAATGCCCTGGAATAGTCCCAGCACTTCTTTCTTGTTGGTTCTTCTTGAGGCAGGAGAGGCGGGGAAAAGTATCATAAAACATGGTCTTCTGAGATATTTAGGGTTGCTGTATAATAATAAAACATTTGCCTATCTTTTTTTAATTTTATTCGATATATTTTTTATTTACATTTCAAATGATTTCCCCTTTTCTGGTCCCCCACTCCCTGAAAGTCACATAAGCCCCCTTCCCTCCCCCTGTTCTCCCACCCACCCCTTCCCACTACCCTGTTCTGGTTTTGTTTTATACTGCTACCCTGAGTCATCCCAGAACCAGGGGCCACTCCTCCGTTCTTCTTGTACCTCATTTGATGTGTGGATTATGTTTTGGGTATTCCAGTTTTCCAGGCTAATATCCACTTATTAGTGAGTGCATACCATGATTGATCTTTTGAGCCTGGGTATGATGTTCTCACTTAGTATGATGTTCTCCAGCTCCAGCCATTTGTCTAAGAATTTCATGAATTCATTGTTTCTAATGGCTGAATAGTACTCCATTGTGTATATATACTACATTTTTTGCATCCATTCTTCTGTTGGGGGATACCTTGGTTCTTTCCAGCTTCTGGCTATTATAAATAGGACTGCTATGGACATAGTGGAACATATATCCTTATTACATGCTGGGGAATCCTCTGGGTATATGCCCAGGAGTGGTATAGCAGGATCTTTCGGAAGTGACATGCCCAGTTTTCTGAGGAACTGCCAGACTGATTTCCAGAGTGGTTGTACCAATTTGCAACCCCACCAGCAGTGAAGGAGTGTTCCTCTTTCTCCACATTCTTGCCAACACCTGCTGTCTCCTGAGTTTTTAATCTTAGCCATTCTGACTGGTGTAAGGTGAAATTTCAGGGTTGTTTTGATTTGCATTTCCCTGATGACTAATGAAGTTGAGCATGTTTTAAGATGTTTTTCCGCCATCCGAAGTTCTTCAGGTGAGAATTATTTGTTTAACTCTGTACCCCATTTTTAAATAGGGTTATTTGGTTTTCTGGGGTCTAACTTCTTGAGTTCTTTGTATATATTGGATATTAGTCCTCTATCTGATGTAGGGTTGGTGAAGATCTTTTCCCTATTTGTTGGTTGTTGATTTGTCCTTTGGATGGTGTCCTTTGCTTTACAGAAACTTTGTAATTTTATGAGGTCCCATTTGTCAATTTTTGATCTAAGAGCATATACTATTGGTGTTCTGTTCAAAAGAACAGAACCAAAGTACCAAAGTCCTCAAGGGCCTTCCCCAGTTTATTTTCTATTATCTTCAAAGTGTCTGGCTTTATGTGGAGGACCTTGATCCACTTGGAGTTGAGCTTAGTACAAGGAGACAAGGATGGATCAATTCGCATTCTTCTGCATGCTGACTTCCAGTTGAACCAGCACCATTTGTTGAAAAGGCTATCTTTTTTCCATTGGATGTTTTCAGGCCGGTTGTCGAGGATCAAGTGGCCATAGGTGTGTGGGTTCATTTCTGGATCTTCAATCCTGTTCCATTGATCTGCCTGCCTGTCACTGTACCAATTCCATGCAGTTTTTAACACTATTACTCAGTAGTATTGCTTGATGTCAGGGATAATGATTACCCCAGAATTTCTTTTGTTATTGAGAATAGTTTTAGCTGTCCTGGATTTTTTGTTATTCCAGATGAATTTGAGAATTGTTCTTTCTAACACTGTGAAGAATTGAGTTGGGATTTTGATGGGTTTTGTGTTGAATCTGTATATTGCTTTTGGCAAAATGGCCATTTAAACTATATTAATTCTGCTGACCCATCAGCATGGGAGGTTTTTACATTTTTTGAGGTCTTCTTCCATTTACTTCTTAAGAATCTTGAAGTTCTTGTCATACAGATCTTTCACAAGTTTGGTAAGAGTCACCCCAATGTACTTTATACTGTTTGTGGCTATTGTGAAGGAGGTCATTTCCCTAATTTCTTTCTCAGCCTGCTTATCCTTTGAGTATAGGAAGGCCACTGATTTGCTTGAGTTGATTTTATAACCTGCCACTTTGCTGACGTTGTTTATCAGCTGTAGGAGTTCTCTAGTGGAGTTTTTTGGGTCATTTAGGGAGACTATCATATCATCTGCAAATAATGATAGTTTGACTTCTTCCTTTCCAGTTTGTATCCCTTTGACCTCCTTATGTTGTCTAATTGCCCGAGCTAGTACCTCAAGTACAATACTGAAAAGATAAGGAGAAAGGGGGCAGCCCTGTCTAGTCCGTGATTATAGTGGGATTGCTTCAAGTTTCTCTCCATTTAGTTTGATGTTGGCTACCAGTTTGCTGTATATTGCTTTTACTATGTTTAGGTATGGGCCTTGAATTCCTGTTCTTTCCAAGACTTTAAGCATGAAAGGATGCTGAATTTTGTCAAATGCTTTTCAGCATCCAATGAAAGGACCATGTGGTTTTTTCTTTGAGTTTGTTTATGTTGTGGGTTGCATTGATGGATTTCCGTATATTGAACCAACCCTGCATCCCTGGGATAAAGCCTACTTGATCATGGTGGATGATTGTTTTTAATGTGTTCTTGGCTTTGGTTGGCTGGAATTTTATTGAGTATTTTTGCATCAATGTTCTTAAGGGGAATTGGTCTGAAGTTCTCTTTTTTTGTTGGATCTTTGTGTGGTTTTGGTATCAGCATAATTGTGGATTCCTAGAAGGAATTGGGTAGGGTTCCTTCTGTTTCTATTTTGTGGAATAGTTTGAAGAGTATTGGTGTTGGGTCTTCTTTGATGGTCTGATAGAATTCTGCATGGAAGATATCTGGTCCTGTGCTTTTTTGGGTTGGAAGAATTTCTATGACCCCTTCTATTTCTTTAGGTGTTATGGGACTGTTTAGATGATTTATGTGGTCCTGATTTAATTTTGGTATTTGATATCTGTCAAGGAAATTGTCCATTTCCTCCAGATTCTCTAGTTGTGTTGAGTATAGGCTTTTGTAGTAGGATCTGATGATTTTTTTGAATTTCCTCAGTTTCTGTTGTTATATCCCCCTTTTCATTTCTAATTTTGTTAATTTGGATACTTTTCTCTGCCCTTTGGTTAGTCTGGCTAAGGGTTTATCTATCTTGTTGATTTTCTCAAAGAACCAGCTCCTGGATTTGTTGATTCTTTGTATGGTTCTCTTTGTTTCTACTTGATTGATTTCAGCCCTGAGTTTGATGATTTCCTGATTCTACTCCTCCTGGGTGAATTGACTTCTTTTTGTTCCAGGGCTTTCAGGTGTGTTGTTAAGCTGCTAGTGTATGCACTCTCCATTTTCTTTTTGGAGGCACTCAGGGCTATGAGTTTTCTTCTTAGCACTGCTTTCATTGTGTCCCAAAGATTTGGGTATGTTGTACCTTCATTTTCATTAAATTCTAAAAAGGCTCTGACTTCTTCCTTTATTTCTTCTTTGGCCAAGTAACATATAAAGGAAGACCTATCAGAATCACACCAGACTTCTCACCAGATACTATGAGATCTAGAAGATCCTGGGCAGATCTCATGCAGACTCTAAGAGAACACAAATGTCAGCCAAGACTACTATACCCAGCAAAACTCTCAATCACAATAGATGGAGAAACCAAGATATTCCATGACAAAACCAAATTTACACAATATCTTTCTACAAACCCAGCTCTACAAATAATAATAGGAGGAAAACTCCAACACAAGGAGGGAAACTACACCCTGGAAAAGCAAGATAGTAACCTTCCTTCATCAAACCCAAAAGAAGATAAGCACTCAAATATAAAAATAACATTGAAAATGACAGGAAGTAATAATCACTATTCCTTAATATCTCTTAACATCAATGGATTCAACTCCCCCATAAAAAGACACAGACTAACAGACTAGATAAGGAAACAGGACTGTACATGTTGTTGCATACAGGAAACACACCTCAATGTCAAAGACAAAAGCTACGTTAGAGTAAAAGGCTGGAAGACAATTTTACAAGCCAATGGTCTCAGGAAACGAGCCAGAGTAGCCATTCTAATATCAGATAAAATTGACTTTCAACCTAAAGTCATCAAAAGAGGTACAGAAGGACACTTCTTGCTGGTCAAAGGAAAAATCCACCAAGGAGAACTTTCAATTCTGAACATCTATGTGCCAAATGCAAGGGCACCCTCATTCGTATAAGAAACTTCACTAAAGCTCAAAGCCACATTGCACCTAACACAATAATTGTGGGGGACTTCAACACTCCACTCTCCTCAATGGACTGTTCAGGAAAATAGAAGCTAAACAGGGACACAATAAAACTAATTGAAGCTTTGGACCAATTGGACTTGACTGACATTTATAGAACATTTCACCCTAAAACAAAAGAATATACCTTTTTCTCAGCACCTCATGGTACCTTCTCTAAAATCGACCATATAATTGGTCACAATACAGACCTCAACAAATATAAAAAGATCGAACTAATCCCATGCCTCCTATCGGTACACTATGGAGTAAGAGTGGTCTTCAATGGCAACAAAATCAACAGAAAGCCCACATACACATGGAGGCTGAACAATAATCTACTCAATGACACCTTGGCCTAAGAAGAAATAAACAAATAAATCAGAGACTTTTTAGAATTTAACATTTGCCTATCTTAAGTCTAAGTCACTTTGTTACCATAGCTGACCTGCCTGTTTGAGTTCCTCTGAGGCCAGAAGCTGCAGTTTGGCATTAGCAATTCATCTTAAAACAGCAGGTGTTTAAGTGGATTAATGAATCAATTGCTAGAGTCTTTTCCCTCTTGTCCAGATGCCTCTTTCTTGCCAGGCTAGGGGGACATTTGAAGCAATAAACATCTATTGAACCAGGAGAAGGGAGTCATGCTTACAGAAAGAAAACTTTTACCCATGCAACTATGGATTAAACTCAAATAAATTCATAAGAGATTCATGCATGTGCATTCTTAAATCTCCATTGGAATCAGCTCTGACCAGCTTTCATACTATTTCAGAATTACCTACTTACACACACACATCCATATCTACATATGTATATGGAGCAAAAGACCAAGTGTCAGTGCAGAAGGAACTCATTCATTTGGGATGAAAAATAAGCTTCAATCAACAAATCAGTAGCCTTCCTATACTGAAAGGATAAAGAGGCTGAGAAAGAAATTAGGGAAATGACACCCTTCCCAATAGCCACAAATAATATAAAATACTTGGGTGTGACTCTAACCAAGCAAGTGAAAGATTTGTATGACAAGAACTTCAAGTCTCTGAAGAAAGAAATTGAAGATCTCAGAAGATAGAAAGATCCCCCATGCTCATGGATTGGCAGGACTAATAAAGTAAAATGGCCATCTTGTTGAAAGCAATTTACAGATTCTATGCAATCCTAATCAAAATTCCAACTCAATTTCCATTGAGTTAGAAAGAACAATTTCCAAATTTATCTGGAATAACAAAAAAAAAAAAATCTCAACAATAAAAGAACTTCTGGCGGAAACACCATCCCTGACCTCAAGAATAGAATTGAAGACCCAGAAATGAACCCTCACACCTATGGTCACTTGACCTTTGACAAAGGAGTTAAAACCATCCAGTGGAAAAAAGCCAGCATTTTCAACAAATGGTGCTAGGTCAACTGGCAGTCAACATGTAGAAGGACACAAATTAATGCACTCTTATCTCCCTGTACAAAGCTCAAATCCAAGTGGATGAAGGACCTCCACATAAAACCAGATACACTGAATCTAATAGAAGAGAAATTGGGGAAGAACCTAGAGCACACGGGCACAGGGGAAAATTTCCTAAATAGAATACCAATAGCTTATGCTCTAAAATCAAGAATTGACAATTGGGACCTCATAAAATTACAAAGCTTCTGTAAGGTATTGCATAGATAAATAAAATGCTTCTACCCTATTATTGGAAACTGAATTAAAACTAATTTGTAAGAAGGAGCTTTGCTCTCTTTATTGAAACTAACCCTGCCTTGCTATTAAGAAAAGACCTGTTCTGTCCAATGGTATGGAGAAGCTTGCCTGCTCCTTCTATTCTCTCTGTAGCTTCTCCTTTTTCTTCTTTCCCTCGGCATTCTGAATGTTGCTTTTTTAGTTTTTAAAGTTGCCTTAAAGTTTCTAAATTATTCCACTCTACATTCTCCTTCTACACTTGCCCTCTCCTACTGCTCTGATATAATAATGCTCTCACTCCTAATGTCTTTAATTCCAAGTTCTTCTTGAGTTCAATTCTATCTAAAAAGTTCTCCTTGAGTTCTGTCACCAGCTCTGCAGGTTCATGGAGGGTTAAAAACCATAACTTATTTGACTAAATTATTTGTGAAGTTTTATATAGATAAACCCAGTCAATAGTTTACCTTCTGCCCTTTTACCTAGAGTAATTCCTTAGTTTCATTTTCATAACCTTTGTTTAAAGGTTTTACAACTTCTTGGATGTGCTCTGAGTAGTAGATGGCTGTTTGGTATCTCAGAAGCAATTAACTCATGACACTTGAAGGCTGGCAGAGTTCTCAATGCAGTTTTGAAAACAGAAAGGGTTTAATGATTATTATGATTTTAGGAATTCTTATACAGTTTCATTAAGAATTAAGAAATCATCTGTTTATCTATATAGCACCACTACAAGACAGTGCATCTTCATTGTTCTACAGATAGCTGCTCAAAAGGATGGCCTAATACCTAGTGATTGTTATATATATATATATATATATATATATATATATATATATATATATATATATATATATATATATTGGGTGGCAGAGATTGAACTGTGACCCCAAGAACCTGCATGGCCTGAGCTAGGTCCCTACACCCTGCAAATATGTGACATTTGTGTAGCTCAGTCTTGTGGACTTATATCAGTGTTAGTAGGAACTCTCTCTCAATCTGTTTATTGCCTTTGGGTCCCTTTCTCCCTGCTGGTTGCCTTGGCTTGTCTCAATAGAATATAACATGGTCAATTTTACTGTATGGTACTATGCCAAGGCTGATAGAAATCCACAAAATAACAGAACAGGAGTATATGGAGATCAGTGTGGGAAAGAGGTGGTGTGAGAGCAACTGGGAGAAGAATTGGAGGGGAAACTGCAATCAAATGTAAAATAAATGAAGTGAAGTAAAATAACTTAGAAATTCAGAGGCCAACATAGTAGTGACTGCAGCTAAAGTAAACACGTTGAGGATCTGAATTTGAATTTGTCATTATAGTTGGGATAGAAGTTTTGTGTAGTCTTGGATTAGCTCTTCCTAAAAGCTACTTCTGTGTCATTCTGTTTTCTAGACTGTCTCTGCATTAGAACGCCAGGCATAGGAACATCTGAGATAGAACTAATCTACTACAAAAATAGATTATAAAGAGTGAGCAGCCAAATGACAATAAAATCAACTATTATTTATTATGCTTTCTGTTATTGCCATGCTTTTACAATTTAAAACAGCAATATTGGAATACTCTGCCAAAAATATTTTGTCAATCCAAGCTCTAACTTGTTTTTTGTTTGGTTTTGTTGTTGTTGTTGCATGAATTGATTAGCTTCAATTTGGTGTAAAGAGGTTTTAACATTCTGAAGTATATAGATATCAGTAAAATAAATATCTATTAATATGGCTATGTACCTTTCGTGTTAAAAATTCAATTTCAAAAATGGCTATTTGAGTTGCTGACTTGAGTAGCACATATACACAGGCACACACATACACACACAAACACACACATACACACACACAAACACGCATACATGCATACTTGTCCAACCTGATGTGTAATAGAAGTTACTGTGTTTTAAAACCCACTCTTGCTATTTGTCTAGGGAAAGACAAATTTCAAAGAGTCTTCTTTCTTCTATAAATTGTGTAGTTTCCACATTGCCAGTTTCTTCAGGCCTCGGTTTTAGAATATGATGTAAGAAGCAAACTGTGAAATGACCACTCTAGTCTTCCCTGTGTCTGTATTATTCCTAAACTGCCTGAATGCATTTTTGTAGACTTTCATAGTTAGCAACGACAAAAGTTATGAAAGCTAAATGGAAAATCTACTCAAAACTCTCTTCTAGAACAGTGCACCTCAGTATTGACTCCTTTCTTTCCTTGTTTGGTATTTGGGGTTTAACTGGAAGCTACAAGGCATTTTAACCACATACCCAGCAGAAGAAAACCATCTCAGGAGAAGAACTCCTCAATTTCAGCAGCCGCCTCCAGTTTTTGCATTTTTGCATTTCAGATCCCTATCATTTGGAAAGGAAGCAGTGTAAACCACTTTCAGTCTATCTTACCTCTGATAATTTGTCACTTTTTTCTTCTCTAAAAATGTCCTAGATGTAGCAACTTAATTTGGTTCCTTGTATGCCTCCTTAAGGTGAGTCAAGTTCTAGCCTCTATTGAGGGAAAAATTGTTTAAAAGAATCAGGCTTTAATCTTCTTTCTAAAGGAAAGGAGTGATAATTGATTCTTGTGAATGTGTTGTTGACATGCCAAACAAGTCATATGGAGTCATAACCACTTGGTTATGTCAAAAATCAAACAAACAAAAAAAACAGAAAACTATTCCCATGGTCCAGAACTTTTATTCTAGTTTATCAAAAAAGAATGTAGACATGTATGCACCACTCTCTAAAGAGGCAGAGATATGTAAAAGAGAGAAAACACTCTTATTGATTTCCATTAGAATTCTACTTGAGCTGGTTCACTAGGAAACACACAGAAGGTGCAACGTAGTTTTCAACCATAGTCCTGACTATTTGTTTCTGGACTTTATCTCATCAGGAATCACTGTGGATATTTTATGTGTATGATTTTTGGCCAGCTGGCTTATACTTATGTTGGAATATGGAAATTGTATGGAGGAAATTAGAATGTAGAAGAAAATTATGGGGGATGAGTAATTTCCCCTTCTGTCTTTGCTTAGGATGTGTCTTTAGAAGTGAGTGTGATTTATTAAAGGTTATAGTTCTTATAAAGTTGCTTGTCACTCTGTATTCTAAATTTACTATTTGATAATGATAGTTACTTAATTCTATAGGATAACAATTTTGTTCTGTTTTCTTTCCAGAAAAATGAAAAATAGCTATATATTTATATAAATTATATCCTAGAGAAGTTCTCATTATAATTTTAAGTGTGTGTGTGTGTGTGTGTTTGTGTGTGTGTGTGTGTGTGTGTGTGTATACCCTCTGCCTGCATGTGTACTTATGTGAGTAAGCACATGTAGTTCAGGTATGTATGGAAGCCAAGTTTTATATCAGATATCTCCCTCAGCTTCCTCCACCCTGTGTATTGAAGGGATCACTCACCTGAGTCCAGATGTTTTAGGCTCTGCTTGTCTAACTAGCTAGCTTGATTCTTTCTAGGTGTTGAGACCTGAACTCTGGCCATTATGTTTGCACAGCAAACTCTTTACCTGCTGAGCCACCTTTGAAATTATCCCTATAACTTTGTAACCCTTTTATTATCCATCAAAGACATAAAGGATAAGTGAAAGATGATGGATGGGAAGGCTAGACACTGTCAATCTCCATACCTGACCCATGTTCTGCATGCACATCCAACCATACTAAAAACTGACAACATCCTGAAATTATAAGCAGAAATTGAGGGAAGAGATGTTCCCAAAACTTGACAGTTAACTGAATGTTCATCATGTCTTACGTGCCTTTTATGTTACTGGGTAGGGGCTACTTTATATAATGGTACAATGAAAATCAAACACTGTGTAGAAATAAATGCAGTTTTTGCAAAGTTTCAAAGGAAGGTGTTCATAGCCTATGTCTGCCTGAAGAGAGGACGTTGCAAGTACCACCCACTCCCTCTCTAAGTCACCACAAGAAGCTGGAATTCATTCTTGAGGATATTTTTACCTTTCTCAGCCTATTTGTCTCAGCTAGACTTCATGATATTTTGTCTTTATTTCTGTGGAGAGTTTGAAGCATAATTGTGTGGCTTTTGATCAAGATGTGCCTGTCCCCACACACCGGAGAAGAAAACACTTTTCATCAAGAGTGACCTTTTAGCATGCTGTTGACACTGTTTGGCTCCTGCTTTGTAAGAGATAACTTCACAATTTATTGTGGAGAGGCCTTTCAATCTGGTTGTCAGGGAAAAATAAAATTTCAGTGTAATATCAAATGAGCTCTTTCTTCTTTTGTGGCCTGAGGTCATATAAAGTGATCTGGATCTCGGTCTCAGTTAATGTGAATTATGTTTGATCTTTCCAACATTTGAGTTTATCACCCATTCTGTAATATGGAATTTTAAATGAACATCAAAGATGAGAAAAATATTTTTTAAATGAAAGTCTGGAGAAATTGAGGAATTCTAACACATTTTCCATTTTTTAATAAACACATAAAGCTCTTTGTCATTTCCTTCAATTATTTTGATTAACATGATAATGAGATCTTTTAAATCATTGTTATACCAGTTTCTGCAGCCTGATGTAAAAAGACTCATTTCACAGAAATAATCATGACTAGCATTGATAGATGGATGTTGATGCTGTAACATAACAGAATAAGGCATATTTACACCATCTTAACATACAGAAACCCCATATATCTGAACAAAAGAACCACAGGTCTGGAAGAAAAAAGTTCAATTCCTAGACAGTTTACAATTACAGGCTTTGCCTGAAACTATATATATATATATTTATTTATGTATATATATTTGCTTTATTTTTTAATATTTTTCTTTCAAAGCAACAAACAATTCTTCCCTATTTCTTGTGATTTATTTGTAACATTTTGTTCATGCAAAAAATAATGCTTGTTTTATTGCATTAACATTTAAACAGTTGTATGTTTGGGTCCTAAAGCCATCATTGAAGTTTTTATTTCATATCTCTTCATCCACATTCTTGTCTGAATTGGTGTGATATGATGCCGTGTTGTTTTGTGAATTACAGAATGACAAACATGTCCAGTCACCACAGTTCAAAAATCAAGATTCTAAGTTTCTTGATCATGCACATTATTACGTTCATTATTGCAAAAGGGCTTGAATCATATAGATACACCATTTTGACACACGTTTATTGGTTTCATTTTTTAAAAGTATGTTTCTAAAAACAATAAAAGTAATGAAAAAAATACTGTCCCACATCCACTGTTCACAAAAAGAAAGAGCAGCAGGAATCACACCGGCCATCAGTTAGGCGGTGACATTGGAGTAAACATTGAATACCATCAAAACACTCCCAGAACATCATCATCACTACAACCCATATTTTTGGAGCAGTTCAGATTGCCACTGGCGTTTGCGCTCTGGAAAACAATCTGGAATGTGGATTTTTTTAAAATCCTGAATGCACTTTTTCATTTCTTCTTCCACACTTAGCTTCTCACAGACCTTCTTTTTGGAGAGATTTGTTTCTCGGGACTTGCTGATGAGTGACTGAAAGAGTTCACTGTTTCTGCGCTTGTCTGGTGGTGGCATCCACTGGATGGGTGCTTTCCTGGAGGGTCTATCCAAGGTTAGGGTGTTAGGCTGGTGAGCTGCAGCCTGCTGAGTGTTGACCGGGTTGTCCTGTGGAGTGCTGGCCTCTGAGTGGCTGTCACAGCTAGATGTGGAGAGCTCATTGCAGGAAGTCCCACTCTCACTTCCTTTGTCTGTGACTTTGTCACGTTTCCTGTCTTCATGTTCTTGTTTGGGTGATACTGTTTTCTGAGGTGGTCCTGAAGAGAGAAGGAAAAGGTAGAAAAATATTGAATTGAGAGTTCAGGCTAGAGCAATTAGACAAGAAAAGTAGGTCAAGGGGATACAGATTGGAAATAGTCACAGTATGACTATTTGTGAATGATATGATACTATACATAAGCAACCTCCAAAATTCCACCAGAGAACTCCAACAGCTGATAAACAACTTCAGCAAAGTTGCTTGATATAAAGTTAACTCAAATCATCAGCCTTCCTTTCCACAAACGATAAACAGGCTGAGAAACAAATTAGGAAACAACACCCTTCACAGTAGTCACAGAGTATTAAATAACTTAGTATAACTCATATCAAGTGAAAGATCTACGTGACAAGAACTTTAAATTCCTGAAAAAAATCAAAGAAGGCTTCAAATGATGGGAAGATCTTCCATGCTCATGGATTGGTAGGAATAATATAGTGAAAATGACCATCTTAGAAAAAGCAATCTACAGATTCAATGCAAGCCCCATCACAATTCCAATACTTTGCAATTCTTCATAGACATGGAAATAGCAATTTTCAACTTTATATGGAAAAACAAAAAAATCTAGGGTAGCCAAAACAAGTTTCAACAATAAAAAACCTTCTGAGGAAATCCTTGTCCCTGACCTCAGGCTATACTACAAAACAATAGTGATAAAATCTTGAATGGTGTTGATTCAGAAACAGGTTAATCAATGGAATAGAAGTAAACCCACACACCTATGGATACTTGAACTTTGACAAAGAACCCAAAAACATACAGTGGAAAAAAGAAAATATCTTGAATAAATAGTGCTGGTCAAACTGGCAGTCTGTATGTAGAAGAATGAAAATAGATCCATATTTATCACCCTGAACAAAGCTCAAGTCCAAGTAGATCAAGACTTTAACATAAAACCAGTTATACTGAATCTAATAGAAGAGAAAGTCGGAAAGATTCTTGAACTCATTGGCACAAAAAGAAATTTCCTGAAAAGAACTCCAATGGAACTTTCCTAAGATCAATGATTGATAAATGGAAACTCATGAAACTATATTTTCTATTTTAAGTTAAGAATAACTACCTTGAGAAAAAGTGTTCCTTTATCCTGTGTCTGTGAGGCTGGATAACAACATTTGGTCTATACATGCAATCACGCAGAAAGCCAATTTACTACTTACATCAGAAAACTTTGAGAGTTCTATTTAGTGACCTTTCAATAAAAGATCATGAATCTTATCATGCAGAAAGGAGGGTCTTTGTTGAGTTGGGAGTGAAAAGCAGAAGAAACCACACACAAACATTCCTCCAGTCTTGAATCTATATCTCGAGAAGAAGTTATGATGGTTTTGGGGACAACCACAGTCCTGGATGCAAATGTGTCAAGCACAGTCCTGGATGCTGCTCTTTGCATAATTATTTTTCCACTAAAAAACAGGAAATGGCATTGCTTGCTTTTGTAAGGCAGTAGCCTCAGCTCCAAGTATGATCATATTTTCCTGCTGTCTGCCCAATAGAAGCTGGTTTAAACAGAATCCTCAAATTTTTCATCCTGTTCTCTGCCTGTTTTGTTGGGGAAGTATGAAACAGCTATGCAACATATAGTTTTAATATTATGATGACTGTACATACATATAGTAGATAGAAAATACTCCTTCAAACTATGGGGTTTTTCTATTTGAGGTAAACTAAATGACAGGACAGTTTCAAAAAGTGTCACTTTCCCCCAAAGTATGTAATATCATTCAATAAATGTTAAAGGGCCATCCTAGACCTACAGTTGAGTCAAGAAAGATAAAATATGTATCCTCATGGGAATAATCTGTCATGGAAATTATAATTTGCATTCTAAACATGCTTTTACCCACAGATCAGTATAACTCTTTCCCTCAAGAAAACATTATTTTTCCGGTTGTGGTGGCGCATGCCGGTAGGATTTGCTGAAGGAGGCAGAGGCAGGAGGATCACGAGTTCGAGGCCAGCCTGGGCTACACATTTAGTATGCACTCACTAATAAGTGGATATTAGCTTGGAAAACTGGAATATGCAAAACATAATCCATACTTCAAATGAGGTACAAGAAGAACGGAGGAGTGGC
The DNA here is from genome assembly GCF_947179515.1 of Apodemus sylvaticus. Taxonomy (NCBI): domain Eukaryota; kingdom Metazoa; phylum Chordata; class Mammalia; order Rodentia; family Muridae; genus Apodemus; species Apodemus sylvaticus. Next base: position 41,124,773 of record NC_067482.1, on the reverse strand, counting down.
CCCTAGTTCTGGAAAGACCCAGGGTAGCAGTATAAGACAAAACCAGAACAGGGAAGTGGGAAGTGGGAAGGGATGGGTGGGAGAACAGAGGGAGGGAAGGGGGCTTATGTGACTTTTGGGGAGTGGGGAACAAGAAAAGGGGAAATCATTTGAAATGTAAATAAAAATATATCGAATAAAATTAAAAAAAAGAAAACATTATTTTGCAACAGATGAAGGTTATTACCGAAAGACACTACTGCCCAAAATTAAAAGTGACAGTGCGTATCTAGCCCCAAATAATACACCAATAATGCAACTCCTTAAATTCTTTTTTTATCATGAAATTATTTTAAGTTAAAAATAAAAAAATGAAAAAGAAGGAACATTTTTTCATGAATATAAATTAGTTCCTAGAAGAGAAAAACAATTTCAATTTCTGTGCACTTTATAGTATATCAAAGTACATGTACAACTTTCTATAAGTTCAATGAAATTTAGTCCAGGAAGAACATTATCAACTTATATTCATTTTGCTAAACTTCTATACTATATTCAGTGTGGTTTTATACTCTAGTTCAACAGTGTCCAAACTTTGTCGTCTCTGACTACATTTTTAAATTTTGGAGACTGAATTTCTTCTGTTTGAATTTTTTCAAGTTTTTGCAAGGGATCAATATATATGAAGTATTTAGATTGATTCTGGTATGCTCAAATGCTAATTGTTATTGCTCAGATTATGTAACCCTGGGCTGTTGAAGATGGAAAGGGAATACTATTATTTATTTCAAATTGACTTTATGGACTAAGGAATCAAAATACTTTCATTGTAATTCTGGCTCTGCACATATTAACTATGCATAGATGGATAGGTCCTTGGTTTCAGTGTCTTTGATCCTAAATTTTTAATTTTATCTATTGAACTAAAATTAAAATGATAAAATTAGATAAAATTAATAGATAAAATTAAAATGATAAAATTAGATAAAATCAATAGATAAAATTAAAAAGATAATACCTGCTTACACAGCCACAGTAAAATTTAAATGTGTGGGTAATAGACATGTAAGGTATTTGTAACCCTTAAAATATTTAAAATATTTTAAAATCTATTATTAGTTAAGAGTCTAGATTTATTTACCACTACAATTCAAATTAAACTCTTATGTTCAAGAAGGAATTATTTAAGAAAATGAAAGCCCCCTCATCAGTTTTCTAAAAGTGTTAATTCAAAGCAACTATAAAATTAGGTATGTGGTGCTTAGAAAAAGTAAATCCCTGTGTTTGAGCACTGGCACCACAAAAACAGGAATAACAAAAACAATGAAAATTTTGCATCAAATAGAATGGAAGATATCACAATAATCCCAAATTTGTTAAACAGCAAAAATGAGGCTGTGGATGAATTCCGTTGGGATTTCTTTTATTGCAATAAAAAGGAAGAAAATGGGAACTTTCTCAGCCATTTGGGTAAAGAGTATAGTATAGAAATAAATGTCAGTTCTTGTATCTGTCAAGATGTATGTAAGCTCTGTAAAGTAATGTGGATATTCTTGGTCATAAGACTAAACTACAGTCCCTTTTAATACAGGTGTGTTTATAAATGATGTTTGTGTATAGCTTCATGCTTTACAGATTGTATTTTAATCTCTTTCCTTGTGTGGTGATGATTGAACATACTGGATATGTAAAATTTCTCTGCAGCAGATGTAATTCCCAGAAGGAAAATTACCTTTTAAAGGTGCTAAATTCAATTATGCATGAATGGTTATGTGGTGCTTGAATAAAAAGAGCAGCACTTCATAAGTTTTGTAAGTATTAAGCAGTTGCATAATAGACAGGAAAAACAAAGGTTTGTGATTCCACAAAAATTTGTTGAATATCCATATGTATGTGGAATAATTACATAGAGGAAACTCAGAAATGTACCTGATCCCTGGCATTGGTCCTAGTATCAGTTAGTCTGAACTTGTCTGCTTTATGAATACATATGTAACTGAAGATTAAATACTGCATTCACAGATGTGAAAAACTAGAATGTTATCAAATTGAATGAAGAAACAGAAAACATTTTCAATGTATTACTTAAATTCCAATTCTGAATTGAAGCTTCACGTAGGAGAGGCATATATCTTCAAGTAATAAATTATTAAATCAAGAAAGAGTAATACTCATTATGGAAAAATAAAGACATTTCTGTATATTTCTGCTATCTTTATTGGAATTACCATATTTATGGCTGAAGAATAATTAAGATAAAGAAAAACTAATATTGTTTGATAAATCCTCAGGACTTATATTTACCTAAATTATATATAATATAGTTTTATATTGTATATTATATATAATGTATATATTATATATTTAATATAAAATTTGTATATAATAATTATATATGTAATATTCAATACATTATATATAATTTTAAGTAAAGCTATGATATTCAAGCTGACAGTTTTCCCACAAGAGCAATAGACAACCTATAACACCCCCAGTCATGAACAATACTTTTTCATGTTAATCAAATCAAAAAGTGATTGGTAGTCCACCTGACTCCCAAAGCAATATGGAGTATTGATATTGCCCTGGGATGACTCTTAGAGATTAAGGATAAATATCTATTGCTGAAGATATTGTATACTTAGGATGCAGAACTCAGTTCATTTGAGATCATTCTGACTTGAAAAACATCTTCCTGTGGTCTTGATTTCATAAGAGAAAACACTATGCAAGCTGCCAAGTATAGGAAGCAGTCAATAGATCTATCCACCCATGATGCCTGTGAACCACATCACTGATCAGAATGGCAAACTATCCTTTGATGCTCAATAAATGGCGCACATATCTTGGTGGTAAGCAATAGTTGTCTTATTGGAATTAAGGCCTGCTGACAGGCAACATCCAAGAAACAGAAACATCCAAGTATAAAGGGATAGTGGGGTTATGGATTTTAAAACAGATCCCAATATGACCACTTTACTAGACTGCCATCATTCTTAATTACATTATAAAACTTACCCTCACAACCACAGATAAGTATAGTCCTCACCCTTCATCAAAGAAACTTCCTTTTGCAGCAAATTGAAGTAAGTAAAGGAAACAACAATTGGATTTAATTCAGAGATCAACGGATTACAGAGAACCCAGACTCTTTGACTACAGGTCACAATCCTGACGCTAACGCAGGGAACATGCTAGAAGAGGGTCAGAAAGATTTAAAAACCACGGAATCGGGAAGCCTATATTGAGGCTATATATTCTAAGAACAGCTAGCAAGCAGAAGCAATAGACATACTAACACAAAACGGTGAGAGTCTCAGAGCTCCATCCCTAGACAAAGAAATACAGAAATTTAGTGACTGCTGATAGAGGGAGAATTTGGTAATTATAGGAATGATCCTGTTTATTGAATACAATATACTCACCCGTAAAACTGTATATGCACAAAAATCATAATCAGACTCAGTAAATGTGTGTGTGTGTGTGTGTGTGTGTGTGTGTGTGTGTTTCAAAATAAATGCAGCCATCAAGGTGAGAAGACAGAGGCAAATAGAGGATTGGAGTAAGGGTGTGTGGGAGGAGTGGGAAGGAGGGAAGGCAGAGAAGGGAATGGTGTAATTGTATTTTAATTAAAATACATTGAATAACAAATGAGACAGGCAGAGAACAAAGAAAGATTTAGGAAAGGCAGAAAAAGTAAGGGATAGAAGGAAGGAAAAAAGAACAGCACAATTAAAGTGGAAATTAGCAGTCCCTGCATTTTCATATGGGCATGTTCCTTACTAGCTTACTCTTCTAATTATCTCAGTAATTGCTTTTTATTATATTTTATATATTTGTACCGTGTCTTCTACTGCAAAATACAGATTCCATAGCGACAGAAATTGTGTTTTTTGTGCCTTTTTACTTCTGCTCCTTGATCAGAAAGATTGCTTCATAAGTCTTCTCTTTTTATTTTCTATATTCTTTGTTTACATTCCAAATGCTTTCCCCTTTCCAAGATCCCCCCTCCTGATATGTCCCATAAGCCCTCTCCTCTCCACCCATTCCTCAATCACCCCCCTCCCATTTCTCTGTCCTGGTACTCCCCTACAATGCTGGATCAAGCCTTTCCAGGACCAGGGCCCTCTCCTTCCTTCTTCTTGGGTATCATTTGATATGCTAATTGTGTCTTGAGTATTCAGAGCTTCTGGGCTAATTAATATCCACTTATCAGTGATTGCATTACATGTGTATTCTTTTGTGATTGGATTACCTCACTTAGGATATTTTCCAGTTCCAACTATTTACCTAAAACTTTCATGAAATAATTGTTTTTAATTGCTGAATAGTATTCCATTGTGTAAATATACCACATTTTCTGTATCCATTCCTCCATTGAGGGACATCTGGGTTCTTTCCAGCTTCTGGCTATTACAAATAAGGATGCTATGAACATAGTGGAGCATGTGTTCTTATTGCATGCTGGGAAATCCTCTCGGTATTTGCCCAGGAGTGGTATAGCAGGGTCCTCTGGAAGTGTCATGCCCAGTTTTCTGAGGAACTGCCAGTGGTCTTCCTGCCTCTGAATCTGTGTCGTGTGTAAAATGACACCACCATTAATCGGGCAGCTTGTGTTTATCACTTGGTGCATTATTAAGGAGTCTCCTAGCTGGCTACAAAGTCATATGCTAATCATGTTTCCTTGTTTGAGCCAAAGTACTCTAGATAACTATGAGGATGAAACATTTATTTTTGTTCACAATTTCAACTGCTTGCATCAATGATCAAAAGGCTCCATTGCTTTAATCACAGGCAAAGGCAGAAAATCATGGTAGAGGGGAGGCGACTGAGCACTCGCTTCATGACAGAGGAAGTGCTTAATTCATGTCTTCCAAGATGTAGAAGACAGACAAGAGATAGGTACTGCAACATCTTCAAAGACATAATCCCAATGATTTAACATTTCCCAATAAACTTGACCAACTTTCTAACGATTTTAAATCCAGCCGACAGTACCAGTCTCAGGACCTATCTTTTAGCATATGGACTTTTGGGAATCTTTTACTCTCTAAACTACAGCGTGTTAACAGAATTCTCCCACCATACCTCCACAAAAATTTAGGATTTCGCAGTCACACATTGCATGTGCACCCTATCTCCCTTAAAGAATTATCATTTTATTAACATATGAAATATCGCTTGTTTTTCTGTTTCACTCAGGTAGTTCAGAAAATTTATTTGTATGACCTCTAAAACTGTTACTAAACTATATAAAAAATTCACTATAACATTATGATAAGAAAATATATTTGTTAAGTGAAGCATGTATTATAGGAAGTTTCTAATAGTGATCTTTTCTATTTTTTATTAAAAACAGATGCTTTTATAAAATACATTCTGATTGTAGTGCCTTCTTCTCTAAGTTCTCCAATATTACTGCATTTTTCATAAGGATTCAAAGCTCACTAGACATGTGGTGACCCACATGTAGTTATTTTAAGGTCATATCAAAGTACTAGTTTTATTTTGATTTTAATAGTAGTTTTTCTGTGTTTATAGATTTTCCTGTTTCAGATTTGTTCCTATGGTTTGTCTCAACATACACACACCATATACACACTGTACACATACATCTAACATGGACCAAATATATACATACATACATTCACTACCCTCATAAACTACACATACACACACACACACACACACACACACATCATATTACTACAGTTACATGGGAGAAGAAATTATTTTTCTTGTAATTCCTGAAGCACAGTTCAAGTAATAGTTATAAAATACTATAAAAACACATATGGGCAGATTCATTTTTAAAGATATTTAATTTTGTTTCATGAGAATAAACTTAAAAATTTATACAAAGGCATAGTTAGGCTCAAGTGATATGGCAGGAGTGAGGAAATCCCCAGGGAACTCAGTGAAATCAATCTCTGGTAGTTTCCATAGAGAAACTATCACAATTTGTACCTAGCAAACTCATCATTTAGAGGAGAAGCTCCCACTCTTCCCTTTGGTTTATGTAAGAGAAAGAAGTATGTAAAGACCACACATAATTGTGAATGGTTTTCTCTGCTCTGCACATGAATATTCTATGTCACTAACATAGTTGCTGCTATGTGTGTCTAGAAAAAATGTGTTGAGTCAATCTATACACCCAGAAACCTTGTCTTCTGGAAAATTGTTAGAGAGACCTCACTAGGGCCCTATATTTAAGAATGATCTTCACGCTGCACCCATGAAAGCTAAGAATCTGTGCCTTATTACCACACTGGCGCTTAAAACAAACAACAGAAACAGAGCTGCTCCGGTCCCTTTGGGATCTTTTAGTGAAGGCTATGGAATCCTCCATTTCCTCTATCTGAATCCGCCACTCCTTATTACAGATGTTGGTGTATTTTTCATGTGTCACATGAGCCACCTCCTTCTAATGACCTCCTCTTAAATGACACAGCACAAGGCTAGGATGATTTATCTATTTATCTGCTTTTGAAATTTGTGAACAAAAGCGTATGCTTGCTTGTTCCACATCTATAAAACTAGCATTGTAACACCTACAAGATCCTTGGCAAGGATTAATGAGATGCTGTCTTGACAACATCTCTGATTGCTTGGGGGGCTGCAGCAGGGGGAGAGGATGCTCTGTAAATAAGGATGGAAGTTGTTCATATGGTGTGTTGTGTATAACAAATTTATATGAACATAAAACAGTGGTAGTATAAATTATGCTTGTCCCTTATACAAAATCAAACATCGGCTTCAAGTCTGATGAAAAGTATGTTTTCTATTAAGACATTTTCATACATGAATATCACTCTTCTTTAGCTCATATTCATTCACCTTTTCTGCTACCAACCCTACCAACCCCAGACTGCCCCTCAATTTTTGATACCCTGCCTCTCTCTCTCTCTCTCTCTCTCTCTCTCTCTCTCTCTCTCTCTCTCTCTCTCTCTGTGTGTGTGTGTGTGTGTGTGTGTGTGTGTGCAGGGGGTCTCTCTTGAGCACCATTCCTCAGGATCTGTGTATGTTGTTTCCAGGGTCACTGTCTCTCAATGACCAGGGCTCATTCACAGGGCTAGAATGGATGGTCGGGGAGCACCTCAGTCTCTTGTTCATTCCTGGAAGATGACACATGTGCACCATGACACCTGGCTTTGAAATTGTGTGGTGGGGTCTAGCTCCCGTCCTCCTGGCATTGCACAGCAAGGACTATAAACACTGAGTTCTGAGTTCTTCCCAGCTTTGAAATAAGGCTCTTGATGTAAACAGATTTAGAGGGGGCCAGATGGTAAAACCTACCTGTAATTACAAAACTTGGGAAGCAGGGCAGGAGGATTGGCATTTCAAGCCCATCATTACACAGCAAGTACAAGGCCTGTCAGAGATTCACAGGCAGACACCTTTGGAAAGACAATAACTACATAATCAAGTCTGTAACGAAGGAAAGAAGCCAACAACAGACCAAGACTTAGATTCAAGGGGCAGAATAATTGCCAGGAGAAAGGCAGAGTTTGGGGGATTTTTATCTGCCAGATCTCTGAAGATCTGGAGTGCTCATTTGGCAATAAATATTTTCAAGTATTTCCAGTAATGTGCAATGATTCAACTTCTTGTAGTTGCCTTGCCATTTTAAGTGAGTGCTCCCTCCTTTCCCTTTGAGATTTATAAATGTCTCTTATGGAAGTCATTTGGTGCATAACCACAAGGCTGAATGGGAAGCGGAAGCATGCATGTGCACAGCAGAGTTCAATTTCATTTTGTGGTGCATAACTAAAGGTGTTTGTCTTTGAACACAGCAAAACTGTGCTCACAGGAGAAGTGCCAATACCTACTAGCTAGATCTTTAGAAAGCCAATTTGCTACCCTGTTTCAGGAGAATGAAAAATGTGGTATCAGTCTGCTAGGGTGGTTTTCTGTCAGAATATCAATGGGGAAGACATTTACATTGGAACAATGTACATGAGAGAGATGTGATGAGAGACAGAGATGAAAGAGACAACTGAGAGAAAGAGACACACAGAGTTTGAGACTGTCTATAAGAAAGAATTTTAATTTATTGATGAAAATAGCATTTTTGTTTTTGTCTTACAGTCCTGAGAATAAATCCCAGGACTTTATACATATCAGATAAGTTCTCTACTACTGACCACTCTACCACTTAACTTTTCTAACATTTTACAGTGACTGGTTCATAGATTGCTGGATAGTCTTCTTCAAGTTTATGAAAGCACACACACACACACACACACACACACACACACACATATATGTATACATATATTCACATTTGTGTCCTTTGTTCATCATTCATAATTCATTCATAAAATATGATTAACACCTGATCTACATATAATATATGCATATATAAAAACTTAAAGTGTAAATAAAAATTTAAAAATTTAAAAAACTATAAAATTAGCCACAATCGCCAAGTTATAGAACCAAAATCCAATTATTTATCAACAGAACAATTAATAAAGATGCTGTGGCTTACAGGAGCATGTGCTTCACTATGTTCATAGCAACCTTACTTGCAATATCAAGAAGCTGGAAACAGGTCCCACAATGGAAGAATGGACACAGAAAATGCGGCTCATTGACACAATGGGATACTACACAGATATTAAGAGCGAGGCTATTATGAGTTCTGCAGGCAAATGGATGGAACTAGAAAATATCATCCTGAGTGAGGTAACTCAGACCCAAAATGACACCAATGTTATGTACTCACTAAGAAGTGGATATTAGTCCAAAAAGTTCAGAATACCCAGGATACAGTCCACCGAACTCTACAAGGTTAACAAGTTGAAGGGCCCAAGTGAGGACGCCTCAATTCCTCTTGGGAGGGAGAAGAAAGCAATCATGGGTGCAGAGGAAGGGAGGGAGCTGAGTTGGCAAAGGGACAGGAAGGGAAAAGGGAACATGATTGCATTGTGGGGAGGGGGGGGACTGAAAACCTGAGGACCAGCAGAAAGAATGGAAAAGGGCAACCTTGGAGGTAGGATGTGGGGGGACCCTCTATAATGTAGCAGAAAGCTGAGGGGAGAGAGATGCTCAGGACTCAAAAGGAGGGACCTTAGATGAAATGCCCAACAGTGGGGAGAGGGAACTTGTAGAGTTCACTCCAGTAGTAGAAAGTCAGGACACAAAGTGGAGGGATGGGGTTGCCATCCCACAGTCCAAAACCCTGACCCATGATTGTTCCTGTCTAAAAGAATTGCAGGGACAAAAATGGAGAAGAGCCTGAGGGAAAAGAAGTCCTGTGACAGGCCCAAAGTGGGATCTAGTTCAAGGGTATACTCCAAAGCCTGACACTATTACTGATGTTTAGGGGTACTTACAGACAGTAGCCTAGCATGACTGTCTGAGTAGAGACCCAACAAATAACTGAAAGCTGAGAAGGAGAGAAACCCCATAGGAAGACCAGCAGCCTCAGCTAACCTGGACTCTCAGACACTGAGCCACCAGCCAGACAGCATACAGGAACTGGTCTAAGGCCCCTGACACATATACAGAAGAGGACTGCTTTGTCTTGCCTCAGTGAGAGAAGATGCACCTGACCCTCCAGAGACTTGAGACCCCATGGAGTGGAGAGGTCTGGTGGGGTTGGGGGGCATTCTCTTGGAGATAGGAGAGGAGGTATGGATGAGGAAAAGTTAGAGGGATAATGACTGGACTGTAAAAAAAGATTAAAGAATAATGATAATAATGATAATAATAATTAAAAGAAGTTGTGCTATATATATATATATACATATACATATATATGTATATATAATATATGTTTATTCAGTAATGAAGATGATGGGAATGTCATTTTCAGGAAAATGACTGTAACTGGAAATTGTCAGGTTAGACAAACTAAATCAGAAACAGAAAGCCAAATATAGCATTCTCTCTCATTAGTGGGTCCTTGATTTCTGTATGTACAGAAAATTATATATGTATATAGGGCATTAAAGGAGAAGCAAAACTCTTTAGTTAAATGAGGTGGGACTGATAAAAGAGAGAGTGGAGGAAAAAGACAGGAAGCAGATACAGGGTAAGTGTTGGCAAAGCATATTTTATACCTGCATAAAAGATTCCACGTGAAACCGTATATAATGTAATATATATATATAAATATATATATATATATATTTATATATATAAATTAAAAACAAAAGCAAACAAAAAATAAAAATAAAACAGTTTTGTAAGATAAGAGAGAAGCTTGTTTAGTGCCACCTTTTTGTGACAAAAGTCTTTGCAGACATAATAAAATATTTTGCAGTGGTAGAATTATACTGGATTATTTTGTTTAGACCCTTAAATCAATGAGAGATTTTTTTCCCAATAGACAGAAGGAGGGATATTAATTCACAAAGAAGAAGGGCAGGTCAGAACATGAGTTCGGAGGCTAAGACAGGAAAGATTTCACCACAAATAAAGAGAATAGCTGTCACCATAGGCTGGGAGAAGCCAGCAGTCCCCTGATGCTTATGCAACAGCAGAGACTTTTTGATAGGTTACTTTAATCTCTGTAAATGTGACTGAAGACCTCAGACTTCCAATGATTCTAGAAAATGCATTTATGTTTCTCTGAAGTTCCCACATTTTTGGCAGTTTTAGAAACTAACCTAAGTCCAGGTGAGTGCCTGTCGCTTACCAGATGCTGAATTATCTCATCCTACTCATGTAAGCGTGGTTAAATCATTAATGTCAGGATACACTGGATTTGATTATAGGACCTCCATTTTCTGTAATTATACACTTTCTTGCAGGATCTGTAAAGGGGTCATCTTGTTTCCATGTAAGCACATCCCATAATGATGTAGTCAATATATATTATTGCAAACTACTACCTTTTGGGGATATCCTTGAAGGTAGAAAAGACTTACTAGTACTTCCCATGGATACTATCTTCATCTTTCAAGAAAATGTTTGTTGGCTGTTTCCTTCTTTATACTAATGGCCTTTGATTTTTTTAAATGATTGCAATACCTAGTCTGTGTCTTCCAATTCATATACATAAATTAGCTTATGGATGAGGTTGAACAGTCTCCTTACATCATAGATGATCCAATAATATGCTTTCCTTCTCTTTTTGCAAACAAATACAGCAGACCAGCTCCAATACCCACAGCAAGTACATAATCTAACATAGCAATCATCACTTAATAACCCTTCTTCTATCTCTGACACCACATATCCCCATCATTCATTGCTATTCTGTACCTTGTCTTTATTTTCTTGACTTCCCCTACACTTTTAAAATCATTTGTTAAAATATTGTTGCTACTGTTTTCCTCTTATTTTTATTTATTTTTTAAATTATGTTTGGTACAAAGTTGAGGCAAGTATGTGCTCAGGCAGGACAGAGGCAGGAATCAAATCTCCTGGAGCTAGAGTTACAGGTGGTTATGAGTTGGCTGACCTAGAAGCTGGGACTCAAACCCAGGTCCTCTGCAATAGCAGAATATGATTTGAAACCACTGATGCATCTCCTGAGCCTTACATTCTTTTCCATTCCAACCAGTTCTTCAATCTATAATTTTCTTTTTTCAAAAACAAAATCATCATAATCAAGTATACAATCATGTACTTAGGAACTAAATTATTTTAAATCCTTCTTCTATGAGGTTTCCATTGACAGATGAAGCTATCTGATTGCATCCTTTAAAAATACTTCTTCCGTTGCACTTTGGTCTTCCCCGCAGCTATAATCCACATCAGCACAATGAATTTATTACAAGGACCTCCTCCTCCTCCAGGTGCATTCATTTCTACTCTCTATTTTCTGTTATCCAGATACCAAGTTCCAGCTCTACAGCAGTGAAATGGCTTTTTAAGAATGTACCTGTTCTCAGATACCTTCATTTCTTTTTTTAAAAAAATTAATCTCCATTTCTTAAGTATATAGCATACTCTGTGACCCAGTCTCATTTTAAAATCAAAACTTACTTTTTAGTACTTTCATCCATTATTCAATACAAATTGAAAGAATTAGTATTAACTTATATGTTGTAAATTATCCACCATGTAATACAAGGTTGATCCCTGTTTTAAGCTGTACTAATCTGCATGAGGAAAGTTCTTCTGTGGCCTTCCCCCAGGCTGTGTGTATAAGAATGTGCTTTGTTCTTGTGTCCTTACTTTATTTAAGAGAGTCAAATGCCAGGCTAGAGTAGAAGTAGATTTATTATCTGCACTGAGCCATTTACAATACTTTACTTAGCTAGCTCCATGATCTGTTGCATGGGCACAGGTGAGGAAGCAAGTAATAATTGTTGCTCAAGAATGGGAAGTTTATGAGATGTGTTAAACTGCTCAAGAGAAGGAAAGAGCTCTTCATAGCTCTGTAGAAAAAGCATTCAGATAGGAAGGCATCTGATTGAATCCCTGAGACATCCAAGATGATCTAAACAGGAACCTCTATAATGTTAGAACATTGGGGCAACCAGGTCACTAATTCTTTAGGGGATTTCTAGCTGTTTGATGAGTAATTATAGACCATATCAAATATAAATACAGCTGGCAATACATGTCAGTATCTGTGAGGTGCTTAATGTTTAAACACAAGAGGGTTTTCTCTCTTTTGTCCTCCTCCTCTCTCTCTCTCTCTCTCTCTCTCTCTCTCTCTCTCTCTCCCTCCCTCCCTTCCTCCCTCTCTTTTCTCTCCCTTCCTCCCTCTCTGTGTGTATGCAAAACATATGAAAAAAATTTTTGCAAACCTGCAAACAATAATGAAGTGGAACCTTTCTTCCAGAAACAAGATAAGTTATGGGTTGGTTATACACATCAGAAGAGAATGCTACTGTAATGTGTAATGCATAAATTAACACTGAAAATAATGTTTTATTTTTATTTTTTTAAAACTGACACCAAAATCTTTTATTGTTTTTTTTTTTTATTTTCTAAGTTCTTTGTTTACATTCCAAATGCTTTCCCCTTTCCAGGTTCCCCCCTCCCCATATGTCCCATAAGCCCTCTTCTATCCACCCATTCTCCAATCACCTCCCTTCCTTTTCTCTGTTCTGGCACTCCCCTACAATGCTGGATCAAGCCTTTCCAGGATCAGGGCCCTCTCCTTACTTCTTCATGGGAATCATTTGATATGCTAATTTTGTCTCGAGTATTCAGGGCTTCTGGGCTAATTAATATCCACTTATCAGAGATTGCATTCCATGTGTATTCTTTTGTTATTGGGTTAGTTCACTTAGGATGATATTTTCCAGTTCCACCCATTTGCCTAAAAATTTCATGAATTCATTGTTTTTAATTGCTGAGTAGTATTCCATTGTGTAAATATAACACATTTTCTGTATCCATTCCTCCATTGAGGGACATTTAGGTTCTTTCCAGCTTCTGGCTATTATAAATAAGCCTGCAATGAGTTAACATTTATAAATGTTGAAGAACTATGGTATATATCAGACATAGAGTATAATCTGTATGTATATTGGAATATATTATGATAATAATATATTGAAATAATATAGAAAATTACCACTATTCGGCATCTTGAGTAATCGGGTCATGCATGCACATTCCTTATGCCTTAGTGGATTTTAATCATCTTATTATTATTACTGTTTTCAACCTAGTCTCAACTTGTCATTCATTCTTTTTTTTTTAGCGGAAGGAATGTGTTTCATCTGTGTTAGTTTTCTTTTCAGGACTATTCTACATTGTTTATATTTTACCTCATAACAGTTATAACAATAATAGCATGCTTTATGCATATTACAAAGCTTTCCATTTATATTCTCAATTACTTGGGATAGCAGGCAACATATATAGATTTTCCCATGATACAGCGATTAGCCTAAGTTATAGTATGTGCTAAATTGCTAATAAAATCTCAGGATTCTTTACTGAACTCTTTGAAATAATCCTGAGAATGGTGCTAGAAACATAATTTTTAAAAATCAAATGTGTTCACCCATATGCTTTATGCTGTGACGGAATACCACAAGATGCCTATCTATGAAAAGTTGGGGCTTAAGTGTCTGACGGTGCTGAAGTGTTTGTGTTTATTAAAGGTTGTTTACAATCCGGCATTTCAAATCATACCTGAAGGAAAAACAGTCTATATTTCAAAACGTTTTCTTGTTTTCTAACTCATTACTTCTTCTATTAATGTGGTCTAGCCATTTTAGGCCACCCATCCGACAATTAATCTTAAATTGTTTTCTTTTCCCCATTTCAAAACTAAAACTGAAGTTGCATCATCTTCTGAAATGAATATTCTAAGTAATTCACTGATAATTCAGACTATTTTTAATTAATAAGATAGGCCCAGAATAACACGCCACACCACTATGATGTATGTGGAAAACATATTTGTAATATGAATACTACAAAAGTTTTATAGAAAGATCCAGAAAGCAGATTAGCTTTGAAAAGAATTAAATAATACAGCAGAACAGTGAACAAGTCATGTACATGATTAGGCCTCTGACTTCTCAAGAATTGTGCTCTCTGCTACTCAAAGTGAATTTGTACAGCAGGCACATTTAAGATGCACCTTACACTGATATGCACATCGTGATCAGAAGGGTTCTGACATATGGACAGCAATTTCTGTAAGAGCTCCCACAACTTAATTTAATAATGAGGGGATTCTGCCCCCATCAAGGTGCCTTCAGCTTCTCCTGTCACTTCACAATACACTTTAGTTCAAAATTAATATTTCAAAAACAGCAGCAGTATCTCTCTTCTTTTAATATTGAAGCAAAAAAAAAATTAAGAGGAACTTAGTGAAATGCTGTTCATGAAAGCATTTCAAGATGAAGATAGAGTTTTAAACCTTGCTTATAAATACCCCTAAATTGCATCAGGAATTTACATTGGAGATTTGAAATCCTGATGGAAACCCATATTCAATTTCCAGATGTACAAGGGTCAGTCACCTATTAATAACATTTTTTAAAGTATGAAATTAGTAGCAGAATTCTCTCTTGGTGTAATTCACATTGTAAATATTTCCATGAAACTTCACAGAAACAGGATTCATAAGAACCCACTTGTAGCACAGCCTTGATGTAATTTAATGAAATGAATCAGCAACATCCACACATTTTTCATGATACAAAAACTTCTTAAAAGAATAATGTGCTTTTTAATCAAAAATATATATTTCTTATTATAGAAGACACATATCTACAATGAGAAATTAAACTAGAGCCATAATTAGCTATTTACAATTACTCAGATTACTAATTAATTATAATTAAAATTTACAATATAATTATCTTAGTATAATTGTAACTATATTGACATTACAGAGTTATAAAGGAAATTTTATTAAAGCATTAATTATGGAATCATTCTCCTTCCTTTGAGTGGTTAAGATATGAATTTGTTTATAATGTGCAAATGAATCTACAACGCCATACAGAAAACAGAGAAGACTATGATTTTATGGCTCAAAAACAAAAGAAAAATTGTTTGTGTGCTATTATTATTGATTTTGATGTGCTCGTTTAGTTCTTTTGATTACCATAAAAATGAGACAGAGATACTAGGAAAATATAATTAAAATCTCTATTGTGATATGCCTAAATTGTTAAACAGTCAATGCTACAAATATTATCCTATAATCTAGTTTTGGCTGATACAAGTTTTATATAAAATATTACATTTTGTCATAGTACATCTTCAAGAATTCAAAGTAATTAAAGGAATAAGTGATAAATGCATGTTACCTTTATTGGTACTATGCACTTTTATAACAGGGAATGGGGCATTATGCTTATAGTTTTATAAGATTAATGAATTTAATTTTCTGTGTCATGATCTGTTCTAGAAGGGACAGCAAAATAGATGGAATGTGACCAGACAACAAATAATTTATTTTGTAGTCTCATATCCATAATAAAATTCTTTAAATGTGTTTTCCAGGGGATGAAAGCAGATGGGAAGAAATTAGAAGTGATAGAAGGATGAGAGAGAAAACAAATCCATCTCCATTATCAACTTGACTAGATATAAAAGGAGCACAGAAACATACCTCTGGGTGTATCTTTGAGGGTGTTCTCAGAAAGATTTAACCAATGAGCAAGGACACACCCTGAATATGGTGACACCATCCTGTGTTCAAGGTTCTGAACTAAACTAAAAAGAAGACTGTCACCAGAGCAGCATCCCACAAGAGGACAAATGTGAATGCCTCGCAGTGATCATGTTCTGCCACCAGTTCTTTCTTGCCATGATGGACTATACCCTGAAACCATGGGCCAAAAATTATTCCCTCTTCCTTAAGATATTCCTGTCATATACTATGTCAAGCAAGAAAAATAAGAGCTACAATGTCCAAACAACGTAAGCCATGGGGCTGTGCCAGACCAGGGAATCATTTGTGCTTGGAAATGAATCATCTTGATCTGAGCAGTAAAGGCTGGGCATGTAATAAGCAGTGCAATGCTGTGCAATAACAATGTCATTTTCAAGGTGAGGTGATGACATATTAGAACAAGAAAGAAATGAAAAATAATAGAAACGTTCAGAGTTGAGATGGAAATGGCCACAGCAGTCACCATGTGTTGTTTCCCAGCAATCATAAACAATGGACTGGAAGAAGAGAGCATATTGAAGAATGATTTTGAATGAAAATTGGGTATATAGAAAAGTAAAACAAAACATAGTTCTGGTCTTCCAAAAGAAAAAGCATCTTGATGCCAGAGTATCGTGTTGACTGTTCTTTTTATCAGTCTGTAACTTACTTTTAAAACAGAGTTTCTCGGAGGGAGGTGACTGGAGAAGGGATGGAGAGAAGAAGGTTTATGGGACAAATGGGGAGGGGGGATCCGGGAAAGGGGAAATCATTTGCAATGTAAACAAAGAATATAGAAAATAAAAATATTTAAAAAAAGATAAAAAAAATAATAATTGATTGGACAACCAGACAGTTCTGAGTATCTTCTTGGTTTCTACCATCCCAGCATTGGTTTTTCAATGTTCATGACCATGACTGGCTGCCTTGTTTTAATTTGTTTCTGTGAATATGAACTCATGCTTGCATAGTAATTGGGTAGCCAATTTTCTGATTGAAAATTATCTCCCAGTCCATCACTGTCACTTTTCTTTCTTTGTGTGTGTAAATGTTGTATTAGAACAATCAACATGATACTCTGGCATCAAGATGAATATGTGTACCATCATGTACACGAGCGTGCATGCGCGCACACACATACTCACACACACACACACACACACAAAACACACATGTTTGACATTAAAACTGTATAGTTTGGAGATATGTGTGTGTGTGTGTGTGTGTGTGTGTGTGTGTGTGTGTGTGTGTGTGTGTGAAAGATCACCCACAGATTATTGCATTAAAAGCTTTGTCCTACCTGGGAAGTAATTGGGTCATGAGAACTCTACTGTTATTTTCAGATTAATTTATTGAATCACAATTTGATAGCATTATTAATATGTATGTAGTAAAATATTATGGAGAAAGTGCCAGTTGGAAAGTAGATTACTGGAGTGTGCTCTTAGAAGCGATGTTTAGTCCTAGATTCTTTACTTTGCCATATTCTTAAGGAACAGAACAAATTCACTCCATTACATTCTCCCCACTAATGTTCTGCTTCGTTGAACCCTGTAAACAATGCAACCACAAAACCAGGCAAGAAATTCATTCAGCCCATGGGCTCTTTCTTTTTAACTAAGTTATGTGTCACAGTGAGCGAAAACTGACTGACGCATATCACCAAGGTGAACGGTAAAATTCATGCTAATTTAAAGGGTTCATAGCTTACAGCAATATTAGAGGGAAAATAGTGAAATGTGTCACAGACAGGCACAGAATTGACTATGAAAAATTGAAAGAGTGTCTTAGTCACTGTTCTATTGCTATAAAGAAACACTATGACCATGGACAATCATTTAAAAAAAAAAGAATTTAATTGGTGTTGGCTTGCAGTTTCAGAGGTCCAGTCCATTGTCATCATGGCGGGGAGCATGGCAGCATGCAGGCACATGGTGCTGGAGAGGGAGCTGAGAGAGCTGCTCGCTCTTTCCCCTGCCTGTTCTTCTGTGCGACTCTCTCAACTACTCAGGGTTTTGGGGAAAAAAAAGGACACACAGAAAATGAAATCACTTTAATGTTTGTTTTGGAAAAACAATTTCCTCCAGCTTTTTAAGGAAAGATCACTAGGCTTGGGCCATGCAAATCACATCAACGGATGATGTTAAAACTTTATTTGAGAGTGGATTTATGAGGTTACTAGGTACCGGATTCTATAGGAGAGCCTCAAAGTGAAAGAAATCACGAGAAAGTGAATTGTAGTCTGAAATACATTTTACTCAGTGTAAGAGGATCAGAACATAATAACTAAGTCTTCAACTCAGTACACTGCAATATAGTGAAATAAAAGAGAAAATAGGAGCTGGACACAGATTTTAAATAGCTTAAAAAATAGGCAAAATGCAACATAAATGATAAATAGAGAGCACATAAGGTTGTGTGTGTGTATGTGTATGTGTGTGTGAGTGTGTATACATATATAATTTTAAGCATATGTAAGTATGTAACAAATAGCAAAAAGGCTATTAACTTGAGGCAGCATGAGAGGACTTCAAGAGAAAGTAGCTAGGAGGGGCAAGAGGGAGGTAAGAGGGAGAAAGGTGATATATTTAACTTAAAAACATTATAAATATGTATTAAAATTTGGAAAGTTTTGGTATATCTTATAAAGAAGGAAGACACCTTAAGGTTGAGAAAGTGGGATTTGCCTCAGAAGAAAGGACTAGAAATAATTAAAGATATAGAGGATCTAAGATAATGGAAATGAATCATTAATAATGTAACATCAATATACTTGAAGTTATTATCCTCCAACATATAAAATATCAAATTTGACCCATTAAGAATTATAAAGTATTAAGCACTAAACTCACTGAGTCTAGTCAAAACGAAAGAAAGAAAATGAGAAATAATGTCAGGGTGCAATCCCTTCAAGGAAGCTGTGGACAGACTTCAGAGAAGGGATCCTTTAAAGAAGTGATAAGATCTATGAAGCAAAAATCCAGCCAAGCAACAGGAAACTAAAGGTTTCACAATTAATTCTGTAAGCATGAATAATTCTGAAGCTATCAAAAGTAACCACATACAAAATATATCACAAATACAGTTACCAAACCCAGACACTATTGTGGATTCCAACAAGTGCTAGATGACAAGAGCCTGATATAGCTGTCTCCTGAAAGGCTCTGCCAGTGCCTAACAAATACAGAGATGGATGCTCTCACCCAACCATTTAACTGAGCACAGGGTCCCCAATGGAGGAGCTAGAGAAAGAACCCAAGGAGCTGAAGGGGTTTGCAGCCCCATAGGAGGAAGAAAAATATGAACCAACCAGTAGTCCAGAGCTCCCAAGGACTAAACCACAACCAAAGAGTACACCTGGAGGGACCCATGGCTCCAGATGCATGGGTAACAGAGGATGGCCTGGTCAGACATCATTGACAGGAGAGGCCCTTGGTCCTGTGAAGGCTCATTGCCCCAGTGTAGGGGAATGCCAGGTCAGGGAAGCAGAAGTGGGCGGGATAGTGAGCAGGGGAGGGGGATGGGATAAGGGGTTTTCAGGGGGGGGATGAGGAAAGCAGATAACATTTGAAATATAAATAAAGAAAATATCTCATTAAAATAAAAAGAATCCTTGGTTCCATGTACTTTCCAAAGCTAAATATAAAATTACCTTAAATAAATCAAAGCTACAATGTTTCAAAAGAAAAGCATTATATATTTGCATATATAATATGAAAGTATCATCATTAATTTTGTGCTAGCTTCTCAAAATAAAAACAATTATCATACCATATCAATACATATATATGGTATGATATGTATGATAATATATATATATATATATATTAAAGTTGGTAGGGTTAACTTTCTATAACATAATTTAAAATTTTTAAAAAACAGTTAATTGGAGATTGAGTGAGAAAATATCTTTAACTTGAAAGGAAATAAGCAAGGAAAAATATAAGCCTTTTTCATTTTTCAATTTTTTATTTTTATTTTATGTATATTGGTGCTGTGTGTGCATGAATATCTGTGTGCCCTAGAAGGAGAGTCACTGATGGGTGTGAGCTGCTATGTGGATGCTGAGAATCAGATCTGGGTCTTCAGAAAGAGCAGTAAGTGATCTTGAATGCTAGATCATCTCTCCAGGCCTAAGAGTACTTTAAACTGATGTCAGAAATGAACTCTGACACTTGACTTTAAGATCATTCTTTAATTATATTGAGGATCTAGTCCAAAAAAAGACAAAAAGTAAAGACATTGAATATCAAGAATATTCATGGAAAATGAATATGATGGTTGATAAAGAGAAAGGTATATCATTATTATAACCAGACATTATGATTACAATTTCTGAAAAAAATTGAATGCTCTAGTGAGTCTGAGTACATGATTACCATATACATATCAACCACTTTTCAGTAGCTCTACAAAATCAACACTTTCTAATATAAAAATTAATTAATCATTATACAATGCATAGAAACAAAATTCAAACTAATGCTGGAAAAATTAATAGGTCATATAAGAAGTAAATATGAAACTTCAGAATTATTGAACTTGATTGTCATATCTAAATAAACCAGGTAGAAACAATATATTTCAGCCAGAAAAGCACTGCACTAATTTTGTTATTTTTATACGAATAAAACCAATGTGTGACTACTACAAATAAAAAATATGTAATTTAAAAAAAACTGATCCTAAATCGTTTAAAAAGAGAAGTTATCAAAAATGATTTGAAATCAGTTAAAACTAAGAGACATTTGCCTTCATAAATAGTTGAGTTAAAATGTTCACATAATTATAATAATTTGTAACATGATAGAAAGTGAACAGAATAAGACATTTACTGCTAATTTTTTCAATTAATCACATTGAACACCAGACTTGCTATTGATACAATCATTTGTATGTATATTTCAAACTTGTGTTACAAATAAAATATAACCTATGAATTAAAGAGAGACATTTAATCAATAACTATCAAACAAGTAATATGGAGCATTTCAAAATAGATTTCTGTGTTTTAATTGAAGTCATAAAAATGATAAAACTATAAACATGGAAAAAACACAGATTTACTCACAAAATATAAAATTTTTGGGGGGGTAAAGGGATCACTGCTACATTAGAGAGAAGCCACACTACCAATACATTCTGACACAATTGAGGGAATAACAGAAAATCTACTTTAATAGAGATCAAAATGTCACCTCACTTAACCACACAAGAGATATTGGATTGACTGTGAAGGATTAGGAAGAAGGGAATTGTGACATTTTTATATTATAATCTCACAAATTAAAAAAAAAGTAAGTAAATATTTTCTGATGACAAGCACAGTCCACATAAAAGCAGTAGAAAGGTAGAAGAACACACATCATTTTGAAGATGGTCTGTATAGGGAAAAGTGCTTGATACTGTGGGTCTCAGCAAGACATTTTTGCACTTTTCACTTCTTACCTACAATAAATATGTCTGCATTACCCATGTGAATATAAATACTACAAGAAGAAGCCAAGGGTTGAATCTGGAGTGATCAAGAAGAGGGAGCCCTACAGTTTCAAATTCTAATTTATTGCTATGCCAGTGGGAAATACCGTTATAGAGGAGGATCTGAGCGACATATGATCTGTAATTTGTAAAGGTCCCTTAAGAAAGACATAGACATATAAAATAGAGTGTTTGGTGAGTAAAGGCTTTAGATCAATGCCCTTGAGTCAGAACAGCTGGACACTTAAAGTCCTGTGTACCCAGTGTTCACTATAGCTGTCAAAATAGACAGAATTCTAGCACATTAAGTACACGGGTTACTTCCATGCCTGTCTAGAGCATCACATGAGTTTCCAAAAGGCATGTAAAGCTATTTCTCTGTTATCCTAAATGCTGTGGACAGATTGTCCTTACTGCTCTTCCAGACATTTTCTACTCCAGA
Source organism: Apodemus sylvaticus (assembly GCF_947179515.1). Lineage (NCBI taxonomy): Eukaryota > Metazoa > Chordata > Mammalia > Rodentia > Muridae > Apodemus > Apodemus sylvaticus. Next base: position 41,102,841 of record NC_067482.1, on the reverse strand, counting down.
AATTTCTTTCTCAGAAAGAAGGCTTCCCTCATAATCACAATAAAATTCTAATTGCCTTAACTCCCAATGGTGATAAAATTTCTGAGAGCAAATTATGCCTGTAGTACTTCTGAGGGCACCAATTCAAAGATAGCCCCAAGTTTATCCTAAGGCATGATGTTTTAAGTTTGCAGGAGATCACAGGTGAGTTATCACAATATTTCCTACAACCAGAATGCTTTCAGTTATGAAGATTTATTGCGAGGATTATATGAAACATGTAGTGTATTTCTCTTGAACGTGCATTACTTCTTTCAAAGTAAGACTATAAAAGTAGCAGTAATATCAACTCAAAATGACCTTTCGCTTTTTCTCAAGTTCTTCTAGGCATTGTGCTTTACCATCTTTTTAGATCATATAATGATACCCCCAAGCATCAGATGAAGAATTTGGTTTGCAGAGTAAATACTTGCCTTTTGGAGATGTCAGGGGTCTTAGTTTGGAAGTGTACTGTGGCTTTTGAACTGTTTGAGTGTACACAAAGTTATTTGGACTCTTCATATGTTGGGTCCTTAATATTATATATAAAATAGTTATCTAAATGTGTGTTTTCCAAGCAATTGCAGTTTAAAATTAGTGCTTTTATTGCCTGAGGCTGTGACAAAATACTGTAACAAAATCAACATTAAGGAAAAAAGCATTTAGTCCTCTTCTGATTCTGGCCCACTATTATAGAAAAATCAAGAATTTGAACCAGCTAGTAGTATCCACAGTCACATGAGAAAACAATGAATGTGTTTATGCCTACTTGGGGCAGGCCACTCACAACACTTGATGTATTCATACCCAAATATAAGGAATAAAGTCACCACAGTGGGCTGGGTCCTACCACATTAATTATTGTAATCCACACAATCTTCAACATATGTAGCCAGAAGGCCACCTATCCTAGAACAATTTCCCAAATTAAAACTTTCTTCCCAAATTCCATATTGTGATAAGTTAGCAAAAGTATTGAAGTAGATACTCAATAAATATTTAAAAGTAAATGTGCAAACCTTTAAATGTACTGCAGACATAAAGGCATTATGTTAATATTACGATACTTTTATATAAATGACAAACATGTCTGTAAATTCCTCTTTTATCTTAAATAATGTATCAGCTGCATTTCTTACTGGTTTTCCTTCAATCACTGCAATACATGATGGAATTTACCTCTTATTTCTTCTTTTTATTTTCAGCTGACTCCATTAGTATCTTACACTCAGCATTTGTTATACACTACATAGCTCACATATCACATGTGCTGGATAAAAATAATACTTACTGAGTTAGCAAGCCAGTGAATGAAATATTGAAATTACCTCAACTTTTGAAGAAATCCTCAACTATAATGAGTTAAGGAAGTCTGTGTCTGTCATAGAAATTTTATTTTTGGATATCAAAATTGAGTAAATCTTGAAGGAGGAAGGGCTTCATCTAGCTTTTGCAGAATTATTTTCAATTTTGTCGGCAATAGTCACTCTACTTTTCTTTTTTCTGTTGGAACATCATTTCTGATCATTATCATAATTGTGACATAGTAATTGCATTTGGTGTTTAACCAAAGGCACCATTAGCAATTACTATTACAACAGTTTTATTCAGTCAATACTAACTAGCATCAACTATCACATTTGGCCCTGTATATCCTGACACTGTGAAAGACCCTCTCTGAGAAGTAATTACCTGAGGGGCATGGCCATCGCCACTGGGACCTCAGAGAACTGCAGTAGCAACAGAATGCTTCTTGATGAGTGGCCTTTGAATCATCACCTCCACCCCTTCTCACTGCTTCCATAAAAAGAAGGTTTCTCTAATTAGGATGTAACATCAGCCCACAAGACAGAATCCAAATGACATCAAAAAAACTGAAAAAGTAGTATCAAAGAAGTAACTTTGTATGCTCCAAAAGTAAAATGTATTCATTTTTCAACCTAAAAAAAAAATGATCATGACCAAGGGAGGAATAATTATGCTCAGTTATTGACACCATTGCCCTACAATATCTCAGTGATATAATGCCCTGTCTTTCAAATCATTTGTCCTGATAAGAATCAAATAGAATCTTCCCCTTGTCTCTAAATACTGCACCAGCTGAGTACAGCAAAGGAGTAAGAAAGGAGATCAGGGAGGACATGTTTATTCAGAGGGTGCTTGTCAGCTCCGATTTGATAATGGGGAGGTCACAGCAGAAAATACATAAACTTTTAAGACCTATTTTTTTGCAATAACTAGGGTAGCACACAGAGGATTGTATGTGTTTCCTGCTTAAGAAGCATTTAATTTCCTTTCATGAGGAAGTTATTTGAGGGTTTGTTATTTTAATAATGGCAGGTAAAATTCCTGTTAAGTATTTTAATAGAAAAAGTAAAAGAAAGAATAAAAATGTCCAATATACAATCTTCAGTTTCTAACTTCTCACAAGCAATAACATTTAATGATCTGTTAAAAGGGTGTTTTCTGGATGGCTTTCATTATGCATGCACAGCAGGACTTGCTTTAGAATGTCTGCTCTTGCAGGGAGAAATAGAGAGATAGGGGAATGATAGGCTGGAGCTCTTAATAAAATAATATGAGGTTCAGGATTTCTATTCAAAGACAACATACCTACCAGGGTTCAAATGTGATTTCCATCTTTCAGAGCTCACTCTTAAAGCTAAGTAAACAAGTTATTTTAGAGATTTTGGAAACAAAGACTGCTTTCCCCACCTTTTGGCACATGGCTAAGTCACTTTTTTCCCCAGCTCCTTTCTTCAGAGATATGGAGGAAGACAAATGGATGACCATCTTGAGAGACATAGTCAGAGATGTAGTCATAAGAAAGAGCTATGGAGACATACTGATGTTCCCTGGACCATTCCTGTTTTCTAGGCATTGCTTTTGAGTTTCTTTCCTTTCCTGTGATTAGTGTGCTAAAACTAAAGTAGAATATTCAATGTATATATGAGAGATATATTATAAATATAGTATATCACAAACTAATTTTTGTAACTCTAGACATTGAGAGATACAGTTGGATTCTATAGTAGAGAAATGGTTTATAGAAAGAAAAGCTGTAACAGAGGCAATCGGTGGCAAATTAACCTCTCTGACCTGAGCTTGCAACCACTCTCATTCTTTCTGTTGTTTCGAGATGAATGTCATTAGGCAGTTTTAGCTTGCTTGAAACTCTCCTTGTAAACCAGGATGCCCTCCATCTCGCAGAGATTTGCTTGTGTCTACCTTTCAAGCACTGGGGTTAATGGCAAGTTCTGGAATACCAGACTTCTTATTTGGATGTAGGAGTGTCATGGAAAAAAATTGGCTGATGCATTTCTCTTTGCGTAATGTGTGTTTACTTCTGTGAGTCAAAGTAGGGTGTTTGGTCATTTGTTTTTTTCTGAAAACAAGAATTAATCTGGAAAAATTTAAGTAAAATAATCAAAGAGGAAAATTTGACAAATGAGCTTGTACACAGATGTGAGTAGAAAAGTTATAAAGCAGTTTTTAAAATGCTTTGAATACTTTGTTGACTACTTTGCTGTTGTCTCAATTTTTCTGTATCACAAAGCATTTATTTTATGTGTATTTTAAGGATCACATAAGAAGAAAATAAATTAAAAATAACAGTGATTATATTTCAAATAGATAGGATTATTGATGCTAGAATAATTTCCTGAAGGGAAAACTGTGATAAAGTGAATATCTAGATGGAAGACAGAGATCAGCTTAGAATAGCTTCACCAGAAACAATATGAAGAGATGGGTGACCCAAGGTCTGCTTTTAAAATGACTGGATTCTGGTCCTCTGTTAATGTCTGTAGCATAAATTTCATTTGTAACTGATAGTGTTATTGGGATATAGTACAAACTCTGGGAGGCTTGTATATTATTGGAGCTGTTAGGCCATTGGTGATTTGCTTTTTGAAGTATATTTCATCTCTAGTCCCTAGCATATCTCTCCTCTCCTCTCTCTCTCTCTCTCTCTCTCTCTCTCTCTCTCTCTCTCTCTCTCACACACACACACACACACACACACACATAATAAATTGAGCAGCTTTCGTTGACATTCCCTTACAGGATGACGTTCTATCTCATGAGAGGTCCAGAGGCAATGCACAAAGAGGAAACAGTGAGCTGAAATAAATCTTTCCTCCTTTATCTTTATCTCAGAAATGTGGACATGGTGACAGATAGCCAACACAGTCCTGAACAGATAGATTTCTGTGGGAGCTTCTGGTAAAAGTTTAAAGAAGGGTGGATGAAATCTTGCTCTCTGATGACAAGCAGAGAGTGGATGTCATCATTAGTCAATACAGCAGCAGGTTCAAGCACACAGCAAAGTTAAGAGTGCACCCTTGAGGTTTCGCAGTAGTCTAGAATCAGCCACTCTTCATCCTGACTGCTGAATATTTATCCTCAATATTATATTTCGGAATGGACTTTCCTTTTCACTAGCTGATTTTATCCTTTAAACAATCTTCTAATACCATGAGAATGGAGAATGTTTTCAAACACACTAGCTATTTAAATTTATTATATATTATTCAGAGAGAAAAAAACCATAATGTTATATACAGCAGAGAAATAAAAATATGGCATCCAATTTAAGAAGTAAAATTTTCAGTCAGTACCTTTGAGGTTTCCTCTTGTTCCTCTGCTTTCATGTCTCACCATACCCATAAAGAGAGTTATTATTCTTAAATTTTAACTAATTTTTCCTTCGTTTAAATCAATTTTAGAGGTCTATAGAGGCGGTTCATTGGATAAGAGCACTGAAGCCCTTCCAGAGGATGCAGATTCAACTTCCAGTACCCACATGGTAACTTGCAACTGTCCATATCTACAATTCCAAGAGAACCAACACCCTTATTCAGACATATTTGCAGGCAACATGAAATAATAATAAACTAATTATTTGAAAGAATAATAAATAAATTCCATTTTTGGTTTTTGTTTATTTTAAGCCAGCAATTATGACTATTTTCATACTCAAAAGTAGATCCAAAATAACTGGTCTTTGTAACATAAATATCCATCGTCTGGTATTTTTTTAGGTTTCATTGTTGGGGGGACTTCTGTAGTACATAATTACAATTGTTTTTTAATTGATGTCTTTCATGTAAGTTTTTTCATAACCAAGCCAAAAAATCTCAGAAAATATAATATAATATAATATACCATGTACACTTGTAAACTCTTTGGCTCTCACTTTCTTTTGTTTGCTTTTATTCCTTCTTGCTTCAGGCTGTGTCTCACAAATAACAAAAATATGATCTCTATATCAAAAGTCTTAGTGCTTGACAAAAAATTTACCTAGTCACTATCTGTATTCATAGCAACAACAGCAGTGATATGCAGCATTTCCTCGTCAAAAATCAAATACACTAAAATCTGTCTGATTTATATTAAATAAAATAATTAACAATGGTAAAATGAAAACATCTTGACTACCCTATTTAATGACAAAGACTAAAAGCTGGTGAGAGGTGGAGTTAAAGGATGTTAATCAATTAATGACTACACATCAAAAGCAAGGGAACAATTGTATATATTGAGCTGAGACCTAAATTTAAATAAAATGTCTCTCAAGCCACTGTTTCTTGTCTATAAATAAGCAGTTAACCCAACGCTCTGAGAAGTAAGAACGGCTTCTCCTTCTGGACTGCATTGCTATCACCATTACTCACTTGCTCCAGGTTTTTCTGCTTCACATTACATATTTATCTGTAATGTAGGTCACTGGACTTTCCTTTCCCAAGGTGTATAACAAATGCTCTTCAGTCTGGTCCAACTGCTACCTTGTCCTGCTTCTTGTCAGTTTGGGAAATTGTTCCAAGGTCTGGCCCTGTTTTGGCTAGCACCTGTCATGTTTCAGTAATGTTTGGTAGTAGAAATGTCATCTCTTGTGTTTTGGTATAACAATGACATAACCCAAGGAAATTTTTAAATTAGAAATGTAGATGATAAATAACTCAATTAAATTATATGAAATAATAAATTCTCCAGGCTGAAATACATTTTAAGTCCTTTATGGTATTTACACAAAACACTTGTTACTGTTAATGTAAAAATATATAATTTTGAATTTTATACTTCTAAATTTTGTCTTTGATATTTAATTAGGATATGATAAATTAATACTTTATTTTAACTAATAATGAACTAATTGATATTTTATTTTATAACTATATATATTTAATTCTAATGCATAATTAATCTGTGTCACAATTTTTTGAGGAATTTGCAAAAAAAAAATACCAGAATTATTCTTGAATCTTATCCTCAGTCTTCTTTGTGAAAATTGGTAATAAACACCTCACTGAATTTACACATAGATTTAATGAATTCTGAATTATCTATTAAAAAGTTGCTTTTGGATATTTGGGGACCAATGGTAGCTTCTCTAGTTCTCTTGAAGGGAAAGGTCCTCATGATGAGGAAAAGAGCAAAATGTCTGCTCCCACTGGTGTGTCCTAGATTTACTGTTATTATGATTATTATCATATTATTAATCATTCAATTTGTTTATGTCTCATATTATTTCCTATTTCCTGCTTACTCCTCCACAATCCCCCATTCCACATCTGCCTCCCCCCCTTTGTCTCTATGACATTGCTCCCCCACCCTCTGCCTTCTCTGGCCCCACTGCTGTCCCATCCCCCTACACATCAAACCTCCACAGGACCAAGGGTCTCCCCTCCCATTGATGTCAGATAAGGCCGACCTCTGCTACATATGTATCTGAAGTCATGGGCCCCTCCCTGTATACTCCTTGGTTGGTGGTCTACCTGAGAGCACTGGCTGGTTTGGCCAACTGACTGTTCTTCCTATGGGGCTGCAATACCCCTCTGCTTCTCCAGGCCTTCTGCCAGATCCCCAACTGGGATTCCTGAGCTCAGTCTGATGGTTGGTTCCAAGCATTCACATTTGCATTGATCAGTTGCTGGCTGAACCTCCCAAAGAACAGCCATACCAGGTTCCTGCAAGCAAGTGCCTCTTGACAACAGCAACAGTGCTCCTAAGCACTGTTCTGAAGACCAGACCCTATCTCTTTGGTAGTGATATGTCTTCTGAGAAGCTTAGAAAAAGTGCTAAGAGTTAACAGTGTGGTCAAATGCACAAAGAAGCAACAGCTAAATAAGACTAACTGATACTCACTGATACCAAGTCACTTTGTTTCTTATGACTCATAGACTAAAAGTAAAAACACAGTAAATAGGAGAACATGAGAATTTGAGAAAATTACCTCTGATCCTAAATTTTCCTGACAGACAATCCTTGTAGGGTTGTGGGGTCTCTCGTCTGCTAAGTCACAGGGCTCAGCCGCTCCATGAGCCTGAAGGCAGGAAGTGACTGTGCTGTGACTAGTGACAGGGGCCTGGGGCCCATGAACAGGTGAAACTCCAACACTCCCTTCTGGGTCTCTGGGGTTTCAAGACTTAGCTTAACCAAGGACCAAGCTACCTTCAGTGTCCCACAAACACTAATCTAGCCATCAGGAGAAGAGAATGATTCTATTACAAATGTATTTCACAATTTACTTTTCTGTTTCCCATTGGCTAATGAAATACTTCAATTCACAGACATGACTAGGCATGTGTGAATATTGGTTTCCCTCTCTTATTATTGCAAGGATTGTATAATTATTAAATTTCATTGTGGTATTAATATATTTTTGCTGAAATTATATGATAAAAATAGCAACAGATATATTTTATGACCCAATGAAGTAGAAGACACTATGAATCTCACATCCTACTCTAATATAATGGAAATTCTTGATACTATAATTAGCATAAAGACAGCAATATTCACAAATAACTGTAGACTGTTAGAAGAATAGGAGGGAAGTATGTGTTACACTTCACTTATAAGTTCTTCCATAACAATGAGACAAATTGTGTGACTCAAAATTAGGCTGAAAAATATCTTAAAAAAATATGAAAGATGCTGGGATAGGACAAAGTCATTAAGGCACACTAAAGTCATTATTGGCTGACGATAGAAATAATTTCATTCTGTTGTGGCTGATTAATTTATCTGTGTCATTTGCAAAAGAAAGGTGGCATGATAACTAATAATATACAAGCAGCTTGACAATTTTTAAAGCTATTAGTATTTTCCTTTCTATTAAGCTTGTTTTTGACTTAAAGAACCAGCAATTTACTGTCCTGTAGAAGTAGAAATGAATACACTTGTTGCTGTCAACTTACCAAGTATGAAAAATGCAGCTATGGTAGTTTAAATGAGACATGTTCCTCATGTGTTTTCATATGACCACTTAGCCCTTGGTTGATGGTATCGTTCAGGAGGAAACAATGGGACCTTTACATGGTGATGAAGGAAGTATGAATGGTAGGGTTGGACTTTGGGAGACTATATCATTACTGCACTTGCTGTTAACTCTTTGCTTCTATGTGTGTCCTTGAGATGTGAGCTCTCACCTTCCTCCTCCTTTCACCATGTCTATCTATGACTTGCTGTCTCTCCCCACCACATACTGATGGACTCTTGGTCATTTGTAACTAGAAGCAGAAAAAAAATGCCATTATCTATAAGCTGCTTTTGGTCATGGTATGTTGTCATAGCAAATGTGATGTCTGATCTTGGTTGTCTAGATGCATGTGAAATCACTTAAAACAGAAGCTATTGGACATTACTGTGAGAAGTTTTTAAATCAGAATTTTGAAGATTAAAGGACCCGAATGAATAGAAATAAATAGCAGTGGTGTTGGGGGGGAGACAGAATTGGGGAATCATTAGAAAGTCCCAGACTTCAGGGATATGAGAGGTTCCCAAGACCCAATGAGAATGACAGTAGCTGAAATACCCAAGAGCATGGAGATAGAACCTGAAGAGACCACCTCCAATAAATAGATAGACATGGCCTGCAGTGGAGGAATGGGGCCATCCAACCATCTAAATTTTTTTACTGAAAATTGTGACTGTCTAAAGTAAATTCAGGGATAAAAATGGAGCAGAAGCCATAGGAAACGCCATGCAGAGACCACTCCACCATGCAATTTATTCCATTTGTCGACACCAAAGCACAACATTATTGCTGATGCTTAAATGTGCTTGCTAACAGGAGCCTGGTATGACTGTCCTATGAGAGGCTCTGCCAGCACCTAAGACAGCTACAGATACTCACTGGCAACCAAGGAGCTGAGCCAGGGGACACCAATAGAAAAGTTAGAGAAAGGGCTGAGGGAGCAGAAGGGAATTACAACCCCATAGAAAGAACAAAATAACTAAACCACTAACCAAATGGGCTGATCTATGGCTCCTGCTATATATGTAGCAGAGAACAGCCCCACCTGGCATCAGTGGGAGGGGAGGGAGGCACTTGGTCCTGCAGAGGCTTGATGCATCAGAGAAGGGGGATGCTAGAGGAGTGAGGCAGAAGTGGGTGGGTAAATGGGGGAGCACCCTCTCAGAGGCAAAGGGGAGGAGGATAATGTTTGAAATGTAAATAAATAAAATGATTAATAAAAATAAGTAAATCATTTAAGAAACAAATGTGTGTGAACACTTTGATGGCAGCCCAGATAAAAGGTCATAGACAAAGGAAATTTTTATTTTTGCCTGCTTGCCCCCACTCTTTCTCTTTTGCTGGGGTGTTCCTTCCCTAATATTAGACCCAAGCAGTTCCAGATTCCAAAATAGACTGAAGAAGGCCGGCAGCTCTCCAATAATCCTCAATTCTTTAGCTCCATTATAGGACTGTAGAGACATTCAGTCTCTACAATTTTGAGAAATTCTACAAGATTGAACAATTATGAGATTCTCAGCCTCTTCCTTATATGATAGCTGTTTTCAGACTAACCAAACCATTCTGTAAGCCAACCTTATGAATTCCCATTTAATACATATATATTCTTTTATTTTCTGTTGGGATCCTTTAAGAAAAACTTGACTAATACAGCAACAATAATTAACCAATACAACACATCCATTTCATCAGATAGCAATTAAACTTGAAAAGAAAAATCTTGATATTGAGAGAAATAAATCTGGCTTAGAAAGCAAACACCACATAATGTTTTTTAGGTGTTTTCAATGAAACAGAGCATAAATTTCCCGAATAATCTCACAGAAGCAGAGCAATACCAGAACCTGGGAAGGATATGGGGCTTAGAGGTGGGGAAAGTATATTTAGAATTATAATAAATAATTGAATGAGAGGAATAACTTCTGGTGTTTTATAGAGAGATGTTGAGGCCAACAATGAATAGTTCTAATAATGAACAATTGGATAATCCTAAAGATCTACAGAGAATCTTGTAGATGTTCATAATATAAAAAAATAATATATGCCTAAGGAAATAGATATGCCAATTATCTGGTTTAAACCAGATAATATCACATAATGCCCCATAAATTGTATAATTACAATGTAATTAAAATGCTTATTTTTAAAATTAATTAACTTTTAAAACTGCTTAAATGAGGATTCAGTAAACTCAACAGGTGACCCAGGCATCAGAGTGAAATTGTACATACACATACATGCATATGGCACACACATACATATGAATAACCATAGATGAAAAGATAGACTTCTCATGAGATACAGACATGAAAGTGAACATAAGTCACATTTCTAAACTTCTGGAGAACAACCAGAGTTCTCCCAGTGTCAGTTAAATCATTGGTAACCATTTTTGAGTTTTAGGACAATGTTCAAAACTATGAAGAAGTGGTCAGTATTACTGAAGGTCAAACAGTGAAGCACGGCTGAAATTCTTGAAAGGAAGATATAGTTTCTACTTTGTCCCAGGTTACCCTGCCTTCCAGCTGTCTCCCTTTTCCCTTCATGGCTACATATTGCCTAACTTCTACAAAAATTTTCTTTATCCTTAAACTTCATAGCAAACCCATTTCCATGAGAGAAAAATTAGCATAAGTTTTAATAGGCTTCATTTTAAAAAAATTGTCTCCAGAATCCTCCTTTTTAAAAAATGTCATTTGCATTGACATATCCACAGATCTGGTTATTTAATTGTTGATAATATTTTCTATTCATTAGAAAGCAACTTGAAAGGGCAACAATATATCCATTCACTGTATGTCCTTATGCACATAAATATTGTACTGGCTGGTATTGTGTGTCAACTTGATACAGGCTGGAGTTATCACAGAGAAAGGAGTTTTTCAGTTGGGGAAGTGCCTCCATGAGATCCAGCTGTAGGGCATTTTCTCAATTAGTGATCAAGGGGACAGGGCCCCTTGCAGGTGCAACCATCTCTGGGCTTGTAATCTTGGGTTCTATTAAGTAAGCAAGCAGAGCAAGTCAGGGGAAACAAGCCAGTAAGAAACATCCCTCCATGGCCTGTGCATCAGCTCCTGCTTCCTGACCTGCTTGAGTTCCAGTCCTGACTTCCTTTGGTGATGAACAGCAGTGTGGAAGTGTAAGCTGAATAAACCCTTTCCTCCCCAACTTGTTTCTTGGTCATGATGTTTGTGCAGGAATAGAAACCCTGACTGAGACAGACAGACAGACAGACAGTCAGACACACACACACATACACACACACACACACACACACACACACACACACACGCACACACACACACACACACACACATGCACACACACACACACACACACACGCAAAATGCCATACAATAGGCAATTTCTTGTGCACTGTTCCAGCTTTGTTCTGCTGCCAGAGCATACAATACTGAGAAAAAGGTGGAAATCTTGAAAAGGTATGGATATTGAATTTTGTTTATGGATGTACATGTCTATGTTTGTGTTACTCCACGCGTTTGTGTGCTTGTACATACACCCTCCCATGCATGTGTGTGGAGGTCAAGGCTGATATTGTCCGTTTTGTTCTGTTATTCTCCACCTTGTTTATTCAGACATGGTTTCTCACTGTCCTTGGACTTCAATTATTAGTCTAGATGGGCTACACAGTGACCCTCTAAATTCCTTCTGTCTCCTTTTCTTCTAGCCCTAGTGTCATAGACCCACACCACCATATCTAGTGTTTGCATGTTTGCTTGGGATACAAACGTAGGTCCTTGTGATTACAATGTACATGTTTTAACCACTAAGTAATCTTCCACTCATCACGTTCAAAGTGAATTTGGAATTATTCAGTGATCTTGGAAGTCTCGTGTAGCACACCAAGCCACAAAGGCATTACACCTGCTATTTATGAAAAAGCGTGCGTGGTAAAGAAACAGAAATGAAAAGGATTGTGAGACATTTTAGGAAATAACCAGGAATGTGACTGGATACTAGAAAAGGATCTTGATAGTAGGTTATGAGTGTGGTTAAAATATTATTTGTGGAAGCCCTTGTCGAATATGCTGAAAGTTTATTCTAAAATCAGCAAAAGTCAAGATCTCAAAGGAAGGCATGGAGTCAGGAAATGAAGCAGAGGCTGCAGAAAAAGGCTGCTTTTCCAGGCTTGCTCAGCTATATTTCCTTTAAATCTCAGGGCCATTAGCCTAAGAATGGCTCACCCAGGAGGGGCCTGGGCCTTCCTAATATATTAACAATCAAGAAAATGTCCCAGAGACTTGCCCACAGGCCAATCAGAAAGAGGCAACAAGTCCTTAGCTGGGCTTTCCTCTTCCTAACTGTATCGATTTGACAATCAATATTAGCTACCACGGTGCCTAATTGATTCAAATTTCTATGGATTACTGCTCATCTCTCTCTTCTGGGTTCCTGGTAATCTTCGGATGCCTTCCTATCCTTTCTCTTTCTGTCTGCTAGTGCCAATCCTATCCTTTTATAAGCAAACCAGTCATATTGGCTTAAAGCCATAGTACCATGCTAATACTCAAATATTCTATCTATATACAACCATGTTCTAAAGAACTAGAGGTTAGGGTTTCAAAAAATGTGTTTAGGGAGACCTAAGACATAACATTTCCTCTTTGTTCAAACACACACACACACACACACACACACACCACATATTTTCCCTTGCCTTTCTTTTGCTTGTGTTCCTTACTAATTTTGCATATTTGAATTTTCCTCATTCTTTTATGTCCTCTTCACAACCTTCTAAGAAGATTCTTTCCTCTTCAAGGAACCTAAAGCGCTGTGACTGCCCACTCTTCTCCTTGTTACTGCCTCCTGTGGCACATTTAACAGGCACTTCCCTATTTGAAGTAATACCTCTCCTTGGACTCATCTACTGCCCTATTCCTTGGTGCATAATAGAGAACTATGACATAGAAAAGTTGCTTAATGCATACATGATTGATCACTTCCCTATCCAAAATAAAAGAACATTCTTTTTAAAAGAATTTTAAAATAACTTTTTATAACAATTAAAATGCCCAGATTCTGAAGCCAATTCCTGCATATAACTCTTTCCCATGCTATCTCGTTGTTTTTATTAAGGCAAGTTGAGTAACTATATTTTCATTCAGACTTTACTGCTACAAAATGGAGTTGATATTGCACCCATGGACTGTGTTATTATTGTCATAGAATAAATTTTTTAAAAGATTTATTCTCATATATATCACATAATCAATGCTATACAAATCTTTGCTATTATTAGATGAAATATCCAGCTCAGTATTAGTAGCTATCATTGATCAAATGAGATGAAGGCTTTCTGCTGTTCAGAGTTTTCCTCATCACTAAGAGGACTGTAATGTGATTTATGTACTGCTCAGCTTAATTACTTAAGGCAATGAAATGATACAAATATGAAATGTTTGTAATTATAGGGAAAATAAAGAAAGATCATTAAAGTGGTTTGGCCTCACCTACATATTCTTCCTTTAAAGATTATATTAACTATTGACTTTCCCAGCTCCTTTATTCTATACTCCAAGACCTGTGATTTACAAGAAATTATTGTCTATTGCTAGTTAACTCTTTCTGCAATTTATCTTTAAAATATCTCTTCACACTGTGAAAAGACAAAGTTATGGCAGAAATCTATAGCAGAATTGAAAATGGCTCAGCCTCTCAACTGATACCCTGAAGTTTACTGTTTGTGGCCTGAGAAAGAAGACTCAGCTGTGAACTGAGCTGCCCTGACCCTGAGTTCCATTCACAAATCCCACATGGTAGCAGTGACTGTCTGAAACTCTAGCCCCAGAGGATCCGACTCTCTCCTCTCCTGTCCATGACCACTGCATGCACATGATACACAGATATATACGCAGGCAAAACACTGTGCACATTGTCTTAGTCGGGTTTCTATCCCTGCACAAACATCATGACCAAGAAGCAAGTTGGGGAGGAAAGGATTTATTCAGCTTACACTTCTGTGTTGCTGTTTATCACGAAAGGAAGTCAGGACAGGAACTCAAGCAGGTCAGGAAGCAGGAGCTGATGCAGAGGCCATGGAGGGATGTTCCTTACTGGCTTGCTTCTTCTGGCTTGTTCAGCCTGCTCTCTTATAGAACCCAAGACTACCAGCCCAGAGATAGTACCACTCACAAGGGGCCCTTCCCCCTTGATCACTAACTGAGAAAATGACACCCAGCTGGATCTCATGGAGGCATTTCCCCAACTGAAACTCCTTTCTCTGTGATAACTCTTGCCTGTGTCAAGTTGACACACAAAACCAGCCAGTACACACATTAAATAAAAACAAATACATTTTCTTTTAAAAATCATTCTTTGTACCACTGAGTGTTCTTTCTCATGGAAGAATTCGTGAGTGAAACTTTTATTTCAATTTTGCCATTAAATTTCTTGATATTCTATGCCTTCCTGTAGCGTTTAGAAATCTTAAAACACACCATTTCACCAGATAATGGTTGGAAATATCTACGCTCTCAAAACTAATGGATGGAAATCAATGTGATTTCTGGGACCATCTGGTGATTTGTGCTGGACAGCTCTAAGCAAACACCATGAAAATATTGATTTTTTTTTTTTGCAAATTTATAAATCAGGTCCTAAATTCTTTGTGTTTGTTTAGTGTTCCTGCCCTGGGCAGGAAGGATGCTAAATGGTAATGACAAACACATTTAGGTGATTGTTTTGTGTTCCAGACACCTGTGCCAAGAGGCTGCAGCTGCCATGTAACCAGTTTACATGTAGGCCAAGGAATACTCACACATCTCACCCTCATTCCTCCCTGCAATGGCCTATCTCTGATTTTCAGGCCCTTCTATAATTGTTCCAATCAATGCTATAACACCCTAAGTGGATATTTATGGAAAATCAATTTTGAACACTGTAATTAGCAAGCACTGTAAGCCTAAAACTGTTAATGCACAGCAGTCACTCCAAGCAGGAATTTACCCATAATGAAGCTTGTACGAAAATACTTAAGACACTCACCAACACTGACTTGGTTGTTGCTTAATAGACGCACAAATTTGTTTATGTGAGATAGAACCAAGGTCTTATCTTATTTCCACAAACAATGATGATGCATAATATCCTAAAACTCCATTCTGTCAAAACAGAATGCCATCGTTGATATGTGGTCCAAAGATTTTGGAAGTTATGTTGTAAGAAATCCAATTTCACATTCTCTTTGTGAAATAATATTAATGCTTTTCACACATCAGGCAGGAATATTGGAAAAAACATAATTGATTTATAGTTTTCATTTCAGTGGCTTAGAAAGATATTTTTCCTAGACTCCTTCCTCTGCTCCTCTTTCTCTCTGTTTCTATTCCCATCTTCCCAAGCATAGAAGTTCTTAAAACTTCAGCTTGATTCGAGACACAGATGGAAGAAATGAAGTCATAATGACAACTATTCAAATCAAGGGCCCCGAGAGAAGCCACTTTCGTGAGTAGATTTTGTCTCCATATTTTTAACTTTTGATCTCATAACACATCGTGGTTTTTTACTTGGTACAAGAAAGCTGCTGCATTTGGATTGTCAGTTGATGCTGCTCCTGCAGAAAGAAAAACAGGGCGGGCCCTTCCCTCCTCTCGCTGGCTGCTCGCACTCTCCTGTGACTTTGAACTGTGCTGCTCAGGTACCAGGTCTCTCCTTTGCCTGAATCTTTTCTGCCTTTTGTCCTTCAGAGCCATTTATTCGAGATACACTTTCCCTTTTGTCAGTGTCTAACCTTTCATTTCTAAGTGTGTTGTGAAACTGATATTCACAAATATAATCTGTTCTGTTTCAAGTAGCTTCCTAATTCACTTCAGAGCTAGTTGGCTGGTGGTCCAGCTCCACCATCTTTGTTGCTTACCATAGCAGACTTTAAAGCCTATGAACCTACTAATCTGTGATTTGATTAGATTGTTTTAATGAAACAGATACAGTTGGCCCTAGGTTTTAATGATGAACTAAAAGGCAGAATACATATTGTTATAAAGAATTGTCCAAGGTCATCCATGTACTATATATATATATATATATATATATATATATATATATACACTATATACATATATGTGTGTGTGATTCATATACTATGTATATCTGTATGAATATATATTCATATAAAAATGAATATTTTTCTTTGGAGAAATACCAAAGGCAGTATCCTCTAGATGAAGATTGTGATATGTGAGAAAAATATTCCTTGAAAAAGCAAGGAATGCATTATGCTGTCCAGAACAGTTTTAATTTTTTTCTCAGAAATGTGTTTTAATCAACTATCTGTGATAATGACAAGGTAGAACACTCAGTACTATTCTAGAATTTATATATGGTGATTTAAAATGTTTTACTGTGAAATCAGCTGCATGGTTGTGAAGAATCTTCTTAACCTCTCTAATATTTAATTTGCCTTCAGTACAGAGAGACTTGTAATAGCATCACTACTGTAAGATGAGATGTTTCTAATAACAAGAGCTAATGCTATGTGTATCATACACCATATGTCAGGCCCTGTGTAAGCCTCTTGGTCATAATATCGATTTAATCCTTAAAGCAGCCTGCGGGAGAGGCCTGCCTTACCAACATCTGGATCTTGTATAGGAAGACACTGATATGCTATCTGGGCCTTGGAGTCAGTGCTATCTGTAACAGAGTAGGTTTCGACATACCAAACACAGAAGATAAGCTTTTAGAACAGAGAGTGCCCAGTGTTCCATATGGGTATCGAGGAAGGACAGATGCAGAATGGAGGCTCCTCTGCAAGGCGTGAACCCCAGGGCAAGTGAATCAGGGAAAACAGATCGAGCTGCTGTGTGTCTTGAAAATGACATCTCCATAAGTGACAAGAAGCATGGTCTCTGCCAGCGATCAGTCGCAAGCAGAAATCAAAAGACAGTGGAAGAAAAGACCTTTGAACACGAGGAAACGAGAATGAATGCTGCTCTTTGTCTGTTCACATCAGTGCTTGTCACTGGACAGAGAAAATAATTGCAAAGAAGTCCAGTCCTGTCCAAGGGCAGACAGCGTGCATGGTGAGGTGACATTGTATCTCTGCTTTAACTCCACGGGGACCAAACCAGAAGGTGGCACTGAGCCACACCCCTCCTCACCCTTTTCAGTCATAACAATGTAAGAGTCTACTCTAAGACAAGCCCTGATTGAGAGAAGTGTGACAGAGAACATTGCTGTCCTCTGAGCCAGGACATACAAAAGTGACCTCGGTGCAATTGGCACATCTGTATGGGCGGTGTTTGTTTGTTTCTTACATTTTTGCTTTTCAAGACACATTCACGAATGTGTGCAGTTAAGCTCCATCCTCCCTTACACTCCTTTAATGGCAGCAGTGGAAATGGCACTTACTTCATAGCCATAGCTATGAAAGTATGAGAAACATCCCAGAACCAGAACCTAGTAGACTGCCTCATCCAACTTAATAGCAAGTCAAGGTGAACTCGCGCACTGCAGTACTCACTCGTGGAACTGATAACTGAGAGAGCTACCTAGTAACCAGAGACCCACAACTAATGGAGCGTAGATACAACAGACAAAGGGTGTGTGACAAATGACTCCTTTTTAGAAGAGAGAGTTTGACAACATGAAAATTTCCATTTAATATTTGTGATTGCTGTTGTCGTCGGCATGTAATTAAAACTGTGGAAAGCCATATTGTGATAATGGGAAAATGAGCATTAAAGAGGTGTTAGGGAGTGTGATGAGCAGCTGAACTATCACATCTTTCTTAACACTCCAAACCTCCTGTGAGGAAACTTGAGACAAAGAAAAGTAATCTGCCCAGGGTCATGGAGAATTTGAAACTTAATCCTTAATATTCTCTCTCTCTCTCTCTCTCTCTCTCTCTCTCTCTCTGTCTCCTTCTCTCCTCCCACTTGCTTCTTTCCTCCCTTTGCTTCTCATTCTTTGAAAGACTGTTTCTCACATGCCAAAGTTGTGCATGTTAACGGAACTTTTGCATGTGACAACACACTACTCGTATGGTTTTGGTGTTCATTTTTCAGTTGTACCAGAACCTCCTTATACATGACATGACTTTCTGTGATTTCAGTAAAAATATCATTTAGTGAGAAGTCTTACTTGTGCACAGGTTATTTTAAATGGAGTGCACTCCTTACTCCCACACTGGTTCAAAAAAGAAACTCATTCTCACAAACACACAGTGAGTGTCTCAGGCTTTTACTATGCACACAGCTTTCACCTGAAGGGTGGTGATTGGGAGTGGTTAAGTTGAGAAAGCCTGGGAGGGGGTAAAAGAAACACAAGATGCTGATCCACAAGGAAATGCATATGTAGAGGATGCAGGACAGAGGGAGGAAGCAGTTACTCTGGCCTGGAGAAAGTGACCACATTGAAATCAGGAACTAACGCCTGCCCACCAGCAGCCAGGAGAAAGGATGGGAAGTGCATTCCCTGCTCTCTTCATTTTCCATGAGAGTTCATAGCCTTTGCAGACACCTAATGCCTGAGCCCTAGCAAAAGGTTATTTCCTGGGGTCCAGAGCATGGAGATTTGGCAAGTTGATGGTTTCAAGGCTTCTGACTTTTCAAGGCTCTGGCACATTCAGTAAAACAACACAAGGAGACAGATGAGAGCTGCATTTCTTCCAGATAAGTATATTGGGTTTTTGTTTTAAGAGGGCATCACTAGGTGTGCTGAGCACATCTCAAACTCTACATCCTCATGCCTCCTATTCCCAAGCGCTCCAGTTACAGCCCAGTACTTCCACAGCTGTCTGAGCAAATGCATTCTAAAGAATATGTCAATTTTGTAATATGAATTCTCTCCATACTTTACAGTTTATATCTTTTAGTAATTCTTGCTATGCCGACATGTGCTTCTCAAGCTGTTTATATAGAAAAGAAAGAAGTCTTAATTGTTCCACTTAGCATTCTAAGTCTGTGTTCCTGGAAATATACACCTTGATATATGTTATTAAATAGTGTGTCTGAAGAGGGTGAACCTAAACCTTCCAGAAGATATTAAGGAAACAAAATAACATAGATAAAAATAAAATTGTGTACAAATATCAGTGGAGGTAATTTTCTACTGCACACCTTTGTACTACACTATGGATAAAATTCTCCTGTACCTTCAAAAAGCTTTTCAGGTGCAGAGGAATTAATTTTAATACTTCTGTTTAACATACTGTCTTAGTGAGGTGGTTTAAACATACTTGGCCCAGAGAATGGCACTATTAGGAGTTGTGAGCTTATTGGAGTAGGTGTGGCCTTGTTGGAAGAATTGTGTCACTGTGGGGGTAGGCTTTGATACCTTTCTCCTAGTTGTCTCAGAGACAGTCTTCTCCTGGCAGTGTTGGATCAACATGTAAAACTCTTATCTCTTTCTCCAACCTCATGTCTGCCTGCGCACTGCCATGTTTCCTGCCTTGATGATAATGGACTGAATCTCTAACGCTGTAAGCCAGCCACAATTAAATGTTGTCTTTTATGAGTTGCCTTGGTCATGATGTCTCTTCACAACAATGAAAACTCTAACTAAGACAGTTGGAGTCACTATTTCTATGATGAAATACCATCATAGAAAGCAGTTGAGGAAGAAAGTTGAGGGGTCCCTGTTCACCCCTTCACCACCCTTTGTACCACCCTCTCAGAAAAAAAAAGTAAAAATTGTGTTTTATATATATACTCACTGGAACATGTTAAACTTTTGATAGGCTGCCCCATCAATAGAACTGAGTCCTTCCCTCCTGTAATCCTGCTGGAAGCCATCTATTTATTATGAAAAATGACACTTCAGATTTCTATCACAGTTTTTAATAGTTTCCTTTGATGGCTTCCTGTTTAAGCTGAGAATATTTGGTGGAGAGGATTGGGGTAGACAATTGGGGTAGTAAGAGAAGTCTTCATGCCCCTCTCTCTCTCAACTGTGCATCTGCAGTCATCAATATCACTGCCAAAGTAGCTTATTTGATCTTCACACTCTAGGAGCATGGATCATGGACTTCCACATGGTTTCTGGTGTCAGCACAGACCATGAACAGGACACCAGGTTGCAGTAGGGCAATGGATGGAGACAAGGCACTGTTATGCATCTGAGATCACAGACATCCACATGATTTAAGCCTGAAGCCTAGACCATAGACATCTGCATGGCCTTTTTGAGACATGGGCATCAACACAGACCCAGCTCCCATAGGACTACTGATCCAGACAGGACTCTTGGTGGCTTCATGTGTAGAGGACACCATAGCTCCAGGGTCAGTACAGGCCACCCATATCAATGTGGTTCCTGGTAGAAGCATGGTCCATGGCCATCAACATGGCTTCAGGCTATACTGCAGACCATATTTATCCATGTGACCTTCCATGGTCGTATAGATCTATCCATATTAAGACTATGGACCCAGGCATAGCTCTCAGTGGAACCACTGAATGGGATATCATCATGAGCTCAGGTGGGAGGCCAGCTCACTTAGATCTGCATGGCCCCTCAATGGCAGTAAGGTCCATGAATATCAACATGGCTTCAGGGTAGAGCTCAGGCCACAGACATCTGCAGGGCCTTTGGTGGTAGCATGGGATCATGGTTATCAGTGCAGACACCACTGCAGTAAGACCATGGAACCAGAAATGGCTCTTGAAGTTAGAGTTTCTATTACTACAATCAAACACCATGATCCACCATATGGAAGAAAAGGTTTACTTGGCTATCACTGTTCACAATTAAATAAAGTCAAGATAAGAACTCAAACAGGGCAGGAATCTGAAGGCAAGAGATGATGCAGAGGCTATGGAGGGGTGCTGCTTACTGGCTTGCTCCCCATAGTTTGTTTAATCCACTTAATAATAGAACCTAGGAACACCTGCCTAGGGCTTGGACAACTCATAAAGCCTCTCCTCCATCAATCACTAATGATGAAAATGCCCTGCAGGTCTGCCTAAAGCCTGACATTATGAAGGCATTTCCCCAAATGTGGCTTTCTCTTCTCAGATGACTACAGCTTGTGTCAAGTTGACATAAAACTTATAACCACACATATCTTGTCACTTCTGACCCAGGAAGGCGAATGATATCTAGCTTGCAAATGTCTCTAAATGGTGTATTTGCCTCGCCTTTTATTTTCTGCCAATTTTTATTTGTATGAAGCTACTGTGCTGAAAGACAAGGTTGGTACCACAAATGCAAACTTCATATACTACTGTTGGAAATAGGTGTGTGGGTAGGTGGTAGGCAGAAAAGTTGTCAATAATACCAGTAGGTAGCTAGAACTATTCATTCATGTACTCATATAAGAAAGATCAATTGTACCCTAGATGTTAGCTATGTTTTCAAATTCAAGTAGTCAATAGTGAAGCTATCTTTAGACCTCCAGCAGGCTCATACACTTGAATGATTTTTTTTTGAAGGAAAGAGAAATGATCTTTACTGCTTTATGCTGAGAAGCCAAACAGCGACTATCTTAAACAATGAAAAGCAGAAGAATTTTCTAACTCTCCAC
Organism: Apodemus sylvaticus; assembly: GCF_947179515.1. Taxonomy (NCBI): domain Eukaryota; kingdom Metazoa; phylum Chordata; class Mammalia; order Rodentia; family Muridae; genus Apodemus; species Apodemus sylvaticus. The sequence continues at coordinate 41,081,080 of NC_067482.1, read as the reverse complement.
AGAAATGCATTTTAGAACAACTCTCACACGGTCCATCATAGAATCAGAGAGATGAGTCTAAATGGACCTCAGGTGCTGGAGAAGGGTTGAGCCGCTGAGAGACTGAGCAGAAACCAATGAAACAGCTGAGGACCGAATTTTAACCTCTATTTCTGTATACATAACACCTAAATCTGTGTCTGTCATTCCTTGCTCCCTTCCCAAATGACCTTCTAAAATCAACAAGAAATGAGACACATAAAAAGCAAATTTTCCCAGCATCTCCAGTTCTCCCTCTCTGGAATAATCTTATATCTAAATTTCCCCTTTACTCTTTCTGTTTCTTCAAATTCAAATTCAATATCCTTCCTCTGCCTCAGCTTTTTTTTTTTTTTTTTTTTTTTTTTTTACCATTCTGTCTGCTTAAAAAAAAAATCTTCTCACCTGGGTCCTAGTTCCTTCTGCTCATCATTCTTGTTCAAATTAAGTTTCTCTCTCTCTCTCTCTCTCTCTCTCTCTCTCTCTCTCTCTCTCTCTCTCTCTCTCTTGATATCTTGCTTTCTTATGCATCCCAGGGACACTTGGCTAGTGATAGAATCGCTCCACAGTGGACTGGACCCTTCTATATAAATTAGCACTTAAGAAAATGAATCAAAGTCATGACCACAGGTCAGTGTGATCTAAACAATTCTTTAGCTGTGGTTTTCTCTACTTAGTTGCCTCTAGTTTTGCGTCACCTTGATTGCTGATGATAACTATAAAATGATTTTTTATTGATACTTCATTTACTATTTGGTTAAGGATTTTTTTCCATCCAGATGATAAAGACAATATATAATATTTTTGCTCATCTACTATTTATGAATTTTAACTAGTGGATAAAAGATTGAATGCAGATGAATGTGCATATACCATGTGGCTATACAAAGCAATGCTGACAAAATGGACTTTTAGACCTGGAGAGATGGCTATGCAGTTGGAAAACTAGTTGCTCTCTCAGAAGACTAAGGGATCTGACACATTCTTCTCATCATCATGTGCATCAGTAATGAACATACACATATTCAGGAAAAATACTCATATACCCCAAATAAAATAAAATTTAAAAAGAGATTTTATTGGTCTTAGGTACAGGGCTTTAGTATATTTTTAATTAAAATACTGCATTTAGAACTTAAACTACTTTCTCCATAGGACTAGGAATTTCTCTGTTTTACATGCAAAAAAAATGCTTATTTTGTTTTTAGAGCTATAAGTGTAAATTATGCTGACATACATGGAAGTAACTTCTTTGCTGTTCATATTGATTATCCTATTTTTAAAGTCTACATAATTCACATGCATATTATCAACAGCATATATTTCTTTAAATACCAACATACAAAAATGAGTTTTCTAAAATAATAATTCCCTAAATGGATGTGTCAACTATCAGAACCTCTGTTTTGTCTTAATTTGGTTTTATATAGTTTCTCACTGTGTCCCAGACTGGCCCCAGACTAGAAGCTATCATCCTGGATTAGTTTCCCAAAAGCTAGAGTTACAGGCACGCGCAACTATACCTGTCATCAACAATTTTATATTAGCTTTTACTTGTGAAAAAAACAGAAGAAATTAGAATGGTTCTTGGAGACTGCTATTGAAAATAAAAAGAAACATATGAGTCCTAATGTATTTTTCCAAATTTCTAATCATATTCAGGTTTAAAGTCAAACAGCCTGAACCTAAGTGTGAATGAAGAGTGCAATATTTGTACTTTTCCATCACCACAGGACAATTTCAAAGATTATATTGTGGGTTTGACTCTTGATAAAAATCCATTGTGTACATCAAATCTAAAATAATCACAGTTTATTCCTATCTGTAAAATTTCCCAGAGGATCTTGATGTTGCTGTGGTCTTCAAAGTACATCCCCTCCAAATACACAAATGCAGGAACTGAGAATATATCCTTGAAAGCCTAAGTGAACTCTGACAAGACATATAACTTGTCTGTGCCAGTGTTCCTCAGACGTCACGTGCAGTCCACCATGTACATGTAAGTATTTTAGCTCAGTGCAAAACAGTTTTTCTAGCCCTGTTCTCAGAAGGGTTTCCTTCTCTCTACCTGATCATAGCTGGAAAGTGTCTCTAAGCACAGATGCCTGACCTTATTTATAGGGTGACCCTTCCCTAAGCTTCTTGCAAGCATAACATGGTTGAACCCACAAGTCCCCGCTCAGACCTGCCGACCCTATGATAATTAGGTACTGTGTGATGACCAATCACCCCTTCCCACATGTAGCCCTAAATCTGAGGAAAGTGACACAGCCTATGCCTAGGTTACACATTCAGCTTCCTCTGTCCTGTTAAGTAAGGGTGCTATGGTTCCTCTGAGAAAGGGATCAAAATACTTACAGGATCAACAAGGGAGGCAATGTGTGGAGCAGAGTCTAAAGTAAAAGGCACCCAGCGAATGCCCTACCTGAGGATTCATCCTATAAACAATCACCAAACCCAGACACTATGATGAGAAACATGTACCAAGAGGAGCATGCCATAGCTGTCTCCAGAGGGGCCTTGCCAGAGCCTTACAAATACAGAGGCCGAAACTAGCAACCAACTATTGGACTGAGCTTCAGATCCCCAACGGAGGATCTGGAGGATGGTCGGGAGGAGCTGAAGGGGTTTATAGCCCCATGGGAAGAACAATGACTTCAGACACCCAAACACCCCAAGACTCCCAGGGACTGAACTATCAACCAAGGAGTATACGTGGCTCCAGCCAAAAAGGTGGCAGAGAAATACCTTGTTGAGCATCAGTGGGAGGAGTGATCTTTGGTCAGGTAAAGGCGCAATAGAGGCCACAACAAAGGGAAACAGAGGGGGAATGGGGGGAGTAAATTGGGGGGGGAGGTGGGACTGTGTCAGGTAGAGGGGCATATACATGGAGACAGGGGGTGGGAGAAGGGGTAGGGAATCATTGGGAAGGGGAGCTTTTGGGAGGAGGGAAATTGGGAAAGGTCTTACCATTGGCAATGTAAATAAAGAAGATACTCAATAAAAAAAGAAAGAAAAAGGACCTTCCTGAAAGGTTCTTTGACTTCCTCTTCATGTAAATGAAGCATCAGACATCTTCCCTAGCCAATAATGTGCATTCACCTTAGAAAACCCCACCCACTCCCCAAGATCTATATAACCCTGGTTCAGTCTTGCTGAAGATGATCCTGGAAGTCAATCCAGCATTATTCACACCTTCCAAAACCTGCCTCTTCCCTTTCTGCTCCCTTTGTCCAGGAGAGCAGGTATGCAACATGCTTTGGGGAGAAGGGGGGATCACAATTGACAACTGACCTAACAGAATCATCTCACAGATGAAGAGTGGTATGTCTGAAGAACAGAATACAGAATAATTTGTGCTTATTATTTATAGACAATCATTCTTGGGAAAGGTATAATTTAAGCTTCCATCTGTAATATACTGTTGTTGTTGTTGTTATATATATATATACACATATATATATGTATATATATATATATATATATATATATATATATATATATATATATATATTCAGTGTAGGAGACAAAAACAGTGTATTAAGCAGACTAATGCTGTAGTCTTCTAATGAGGGAAAAAGTAAAACTTTACATTTAAGATTTGGGGCTTTTTGCTTTTTGGGGTTTTTTTTGTTTTTTTGTTTTTTGTTTTGTTTTGTTTTGTTTTGTTTTGTTTTGTTTTGTTTTGTTTTTTTGGAGACATGGTCTCATTATGTAATCCTGGCTGTTTTAAAATGCATTATGTATACTGGGCTATTACAAACTCATGAAAATCTGCCTGCCTCTGTCTTCATCATGGTGCAACTAAAGGCATATGTAAGTCACCTAGCCAGATTTGGTGGATAATTTATCAAAGGGAGATACAGACAATTGTGTTTGGAGAATATTCATCATCCTCCATTATTGCGCTCACCACCACCCTGCTATCCCCTTTGCTGTGGGCTTCTCCTCATCCACCCTGAGAAGTGTACTCACTTTTTCAGTGAGCTTCATCTCTAGGCTTCCATGTTTTCAGTGCGGTTTGATTTCTACTCTTGATATTTGGCTTATAGGCTTAGATGTTCCTTGAGTCTTTGACAAGTTGTCTGCTATCCATCATACATTATATCTCCATAAGGATGTACTAACAAACATATAGGAGAAAAAAACCCACTAAGAATTTCTGCAGGAATCATTGACACTTTGCACAATTCTGTTTGTGAAGACTCTGCTGATAGTCTCATGATACCAAGTAGGTTCCCTTGGAAGTCTGTTTGAATCAATTTGCAAAACTCCTCGAGATGCTAACAGATGACTTCTGGAAAATGAGCTCTAACTGGTGCCTTCTTGGCAGTCTAGTATGGTATCAGATATCAAAACACAACCTTGCGAGTTTTGCATGAGTTGTTTTGAAGAGACCTGCAGACTTCACTTTATCCACCCCATTCCCTTGATTGAAAGTAACGAGACTTTTGACCAAAAATGGTGTATTCTTTTCTATGATCATTATAGATTTCTCAACTTTTTCAGGGATATGCCAGGAACCAAATGTTTTCAGGAATAAGAGCTGAGCTAATTGTTACTGCATCTTTCAAAATACTTCTTAGTTTGAACTTCTACTATTCTAAGGGTAAGTTACCATGGTCAAAAAGATATATACCATGTGTTTAAAATGTGTGGAGTCTGCATAGCACCATAGGCTATTATTCAGAGATGTAAAATCAGTATGTTTTCAGTTCATCTGTCAGATGCTGAGAATGCAAAGCATCTGATCTTTATTCCCTTCTCCAGGATCCTTCACGACGCTGGGCAGAATCACAACATACCTTCAGACCCAAACCCTTATAATTCATTTTCTGTGTTGCTCCACTACACCAAGTCCACTTTTAGTTTTCAGTGCAAAATATTTCAGTGTCCACATTTTTTCCAATGGCTAAATCCTCAATTTCAGTTTTCATTCTCTTCTTTGTTGGTGGGCTTGTAATACTGTCAACAAACTTTGCATGTATTTTCTTTTCTAAACTTTGAAAATGAAAACCACACATAGCATGTTTATATTAGTATTCAAAATATTAAAATTTTGAAAACATATAAGGCTATAAAATGTGTGAAAAATTTTTTCAAAGTTTTAAATAGAAAACTAGATTTTAGATGATGTAAGATCAAAATAAAATAACCTATTGGATATGCATTCCTGACTTGATAGTTCTAGGAGTATACGCAGGTAGAAAGTTGGACATAGGTTTTGTGCAGGGTAGTCTGACGTTTTACACAAGGGACTTTGATACTCTGAGATTTTCACCTCAAAGCAATGTGAGCTCTAAAATTAATTGACTGAAGATGATGGATGAGGAGCAACTGCACAAACACAGATCAATGCCCTCAGACATGCTTATAGACCCATCTAGTTCACAGAATCCTGCTATCATTTCATGACATGAGTGAACTGTTGCACAGAACACTTAAGAAGCTTTCTATGATGGAAGAGTCAAATGAATGGCAGGCACATTTAGAACCTAACTATCTTCTTGTATAGCTTGTTGATGAATTGCTAATGATCAAAGTAATTACACCATGCACCATGCAGGCTATAAAGGTAATTTTCACTGATGGAAGCTTTTACTTAGGAAATCTATACTTTTAACAATTATTGCTTTTTAATATTATTATTGAATATTATTGTGCAATAATTTGTTGATTTGTTTGTATACATGTGTGTGTATGAGCATGTGTGTCATCAGATTGGTTCATGGGTGGAGATGGCTGGACAAGTTGTGGGAGCTGGTTCACACTTTCACCATATGGATTCCAAGGATCTAAATCAGGTTATTAGGCTCATGAGCATGTCTTTATCTGGTAGTCTAATCTTATGAAAGATAATTACTACCATGTATGGAAAAAGAAATCAATTCATTGAAATAGGTGGAGTATAAGTAAAGCAAGAACCTCTTTTTTAAGATGACAAGCAAAGTTAATGAGGTTCTAAGTAATGTACAGTAATGTGGGCATTTGTGAGTATACATCAAACCTTTTAACTCACATAAAGTAATCTGTGATGAACACCATTTCAGGGATATTCAAAGGAGTAAACCTAAAATACCTTCTAGTTTGGTCCTTAAGCCTAGACTGAGGCTCTTTTATGACCACACAGTAGATTCTATTGAAGATGTTTCTCTATTCTGCATACATACTAAGTCATTGTTTTAACAAAATCCAGTGTAGTGTTCCTTGATCACATCAGACATCAGCTTTAAGATATGCAACCATTCAGTATGAATAAAATATTTCTAAGTTGTGTCTTTTTGGTAGGGATGTCAAGGCAACACAAGAAACCCACCTAATATTAGGGCATAATTTTCAGCCACCCAACTATGAAAAAGCATTACGTATTTTTTTTAAATTGTATGTATTGTTATTATATATATGTTTCTGTTTGTGTCTCTGTGTGTATATCGCAATTTGTGTGTCTGTATGTATGATCTATGCATGAGTGCAGACTCATACAGGCCTTGGAATGTGTGTCAATTTAAAAAGGTGATATTCAGAAGTCCATTCTTCCATTACACAGTGGGTTCTGAGGATCAAACAGGTTACTCTGCTTATATGTCAAGAGCTTTTACCTGCTGAGCTGTCTCACTAGCCCAAGGCATCCTATATTTCTTTTTCTAAATTTTATATCCCTGTTGTCAGAAGACATTGACCTATCCCAAGTAGAGCACTTTTATTAGTCAATAACTGTTCCTTCTTCATATGTTAACATGTATTTAACATTTTTGCCATAATCTCCACATTAGGCATGCAAACATTTACTGAACTTTATAGTTTATGTGTCATATTGTAATAATGATAATTTATTGTGGAAAACCTTTTAGGTACATCCATTATTTTTCCAGATTTTTTTAAAATAAGAAATAAAGGCCAATATTTCTCTGTATCTTTCTTTATTATGAGAAAATAACAAAAATAAGCTTTATATTTATGACCTTCAAAGCTCCATCAAATCTGCTAAAAAAGAAAATTATGACAGGAGCAATAAGGGAGACAATGTGTGGAGCAAAGACTGAAGTAAAGGCCACCCAGAGTCTGCCCTACCTAGGGATTCATCCAAATTCATTCACCAAACCCCAACACTACTATGGATGACAAGAAGTGTATACCAAAAGGAGCATGACATGGTTGTCTCTGGAAGGGCCCTGCCAAAGCCTTACAAATATAGAGGCAGATGCTATCAACCAACTATTGGACTGGGCATGGGGTCCCCAATGGAGGAGCTGGAGGATGGTCCAGAGGAGCTAAAGGGGTTTACAGCCCCATGAGAAGAACTATGATCTCGGCCACCCAGACACCCCAAGACTCCCAGGGGCTGAACTATCAACCAAGGGACACACATGGTTCCAGCCAAAAGTGTGGCAGAGGAAGGCCTTGTTGGGCATCAGTGGGAGGAATGGTCCTTGGTCAGGTAAAGGCTCAACAGAGACCCCAACAAAGGGAAACCGAGGGGGGGAGGTGGGAGTGTGTAGGGTGGAGGGGCATATATGTGGAGGCAGGGGTAGGGAGGAAAGGGAGGGATTGGGGCTCTTAGGGGAGGGGGGAAATCAGGAAACGTTTTGCAATTGGCAATGTAAATGAAGAAGATAGTCAATAAAAAAGAAAAAATAAAATTATCAATAATAAAACAAAAATAGGAAATATTAAAGATAGAATTTTTCTAGGCTATACAAAAATAGGAGATGGGCATGGAGAATTTGCAAAATACATACACTATTAGCACTAATAACCTGAGAGTGAAGAAGATGTAAGATGCCCCTTCCTGAGAAAAAAAAAGACCAATAATACCGGAAGGGACGAAAATACACATATCTACTAGAAACCTCATAAAATGATCTCAGAATAGGAAAAAACTAACATATTATGAACATTGTGTATGGTATCTGGTTTAATAAATATATAGTTTCTATGTGATTTTACTTTTATCGCAAAAATTCATAGTATTATTTTGTCTTTAATTTTATTTGAATGAGAAACAATAAGCTTTGTTTCATAACATAGTGAAATGATAAAGAAGCCTATCAAGAATATGTGATCAAGAGTTTAGCTCAATCAGTGTTCAAATATCAATATTCCAATAACTGTATGTCAGCAGTATTTGCTGACTTGCCTGGCATTTGTATTCTTATCAAGCAATAAATCAAGTAGTGGACAGAATACATAAAAGCCACTGAGTCCTTTGATCCAGTCTGAAGCTAGATTTCTAGAAGTAGATTTTCTCCAATTAGATAAAAGAGCTGTTCATGCTTGAACACCTTGAGCAAGGTGAGCATATTCAGAACACAATATACATTTCTCTCAATTAATAAATTATGTTTACATAATTTTTTCAGTTATGTACCTTTCCTTCCATAGTTTTGCTAGCTACAGAAAACACTAAATAAACAAGCAAATAACACAATATTCTTCTTATGAGAGATGAGGTATATTGGAAGAATCTGAGCTAGACTTGTGGATGCTAGCATATGAAAGCAGCTGCACAATCATTCCGTTATATGAGGAATTCTTCAACAACACTATAAAACTCCACTGAGTCAAACTATTTAGAATCCACTCAGTCTTTCAAATAAGAAAACCTTGAATGTTTTGCATTCCTGGCAAATACTTTTATTTCCTACTGAAAGAGGAATATGAAGCCATTGGGCTTTTGTTGTAGCTACAGGTTATGATTCTTCATTGCTAGCTGTCTCTTAGAGTGAAGCCTTGGTCTCTCATTTCAAGGTTGTCTTTCTGCTTGTAGGCATTGACCTTTTCTTCAAAGCCTGTGTTTCATGGGTCAGATCTAATTTCCTTGGAGTGGATATCTATAAGAAGAAGAAACTCAACTTTCTCAAGTTTTAAAGAGTAACCCCTCCCCATCTTAGAGCCCCCATACTAGCTACAAATATCTCTAACTTTTCCTGTTCCAATGTCTTTGAAAAGCCACCAACCCTTCATCATATCTCACTACTTTCTTCTCTGCTGTCATGGCTAGATAGTCCTCTGAAAATAGCCTTGTCAACCTTTACTATGTGAAGACAACCAAGTTTTCTGACTATTCAACAGTCGTTCACCTATTTTCCACTCAGGATTTCTGCCTGCAATCTCCTACTGCGGCTTCAAATTCTGTACTCTTCCACTTTGACCAACTGAATCTTTCTTCTCATTCTGCACTGGAACAGTGTCAGGGTTTTTCCTCCTCTTTAGATTGCTCATTTCCAATTTATTACTCCAGTCCAGACATCTTATAGCCATGAACAAAGCACATATCTTCCATCCCACTAGCCGTTGTCACCACCTCAATGACTCACAAATCAATAAATGAAATCAAATAGTCCCAAACTTATCATCCTTTAGCAGTTCCAAGGCCTCTGTCTCTCACACCCTTAAATCAACTATTTTAGTAACACATTCCTAATCTTTGTTTTTTAGTGTAAGTATATTCCAAGTAGGAAAAAAATTGGTTCAGTTTTAGTGATGTGGACTTATCCAACTAATTTATTTCTGGAAATTCAGATGATTTTGTGAGTAGGCTTTTCTTTTTAGTTTTCAACAATTTTGACACTGATCACATCTTTACTAAAACTCTCTCTCTCTCTCTCTCTCTCTCTCTCTCTCTCTCTCTCTCCATATATATATATATATATATATATACATATATATATATATATATATATATGTGTGTGTGTGTGTGTGTGTGTGTGTGTGTGTGTGTGTGTGTATTCATATATAGTTCTTATGTTAAGTGACCTGAAGAGGGATATATATATCCCATCATAATTTTTGAGTGAACAATACACTCTTGTTAACATCAACTTCTAGAACTATATTATCTTGTAGATTCAAATATTACACCAAGGCATCACCATTCTTCTCTCTGTGGCTATGAGACTATTTTAGTTAGATACTTCTGCTAAGCTTACTTTATTATCTTGATATGTCCTACAGGTTCATTCTTGCTGCTCCCTGTGGTGTGATTCCTTTCTCTTTTAAGGCTGAATAATAATAATGAAATTATGGCTATAATTGTATAGCACGATGCCATGTTATAGTTTACGTCATGTTTTCTTCATTTATTTCCACCTGAAATTCATGGCATTTCTAAATATTGGCCTACCTGATAAATGGTGTAATGAACACTCCTCAAAAAAATTAAAAGCTTCCCTACCATGAAGCAGTTTCCCCTCTGGCTTTATATTCAAAGAAATTGAAAATGGGATTTTGCTAAGATACTATAGATTTTTCACTATTCCTTTCTGCCTTTTATGTCTTACCATTTTTAATGTGTATTATGCGCTGCTGATGTGACTTGCTTTGGTTTTAGAACGTTAGTGATGTAATGCAGGGCTTCAAGTGCTCTATCAATGGGCAATGATCGCATCCAAGGTGACTTTTTAAAACTTCGACATAACTATGTGTATAGCCAGCATTCATTCCTCAGACTAATGTGTAGTTATGAGTAGCCACTGAACAAATCATTTCTACTATAATAGGAACACATATTATCTGTGCATAATCCATACTCACTGTCCTCATTGCGTTTCCATTGCTGTGATGCGACATTATGACCAAGGTAACTTTTATAAGGGACAATATTTAACTGGGGTTTTCTTACAGGTTCAGAGGTATAGTATATTATCATCATGGCAGTAAGGATGGCAGACTGCATTGTGCTGGAGGAGCAGAGAATTTTACCTTTTGATCCAAAGGCAGCCAGGAGAATACTGATTCTTTCCCACTGGGTGGAGCTTGAGAATAGGACCTCAAAGCCCATCTCCACAGTGACACACTACTCTAACAAGGCCACACCAATTCTAACAAGGATGCACATCCAAATGGTGTCATTCTCTGTTGGCCAAGTACTCAAACACATGAGTCTTTGGGGGCCAAACTTATTCATATCATTATAGACATAAAACTTTCAGAAGTTGACATTCAATGTTCTTTACAATGGAGACACAAATGACCCCAAACCTTTGTGTGTCATGACCTACTACTTTTTCCTTTAGTAAATGAAAACCTACATGTGAAAAGTCCTTTAACTTTCCTAGGGGATCTTCTTCAGAATGTTTGGTAGTAGGGAAAAAAATCTTCTGTTTTAAACATTATATCCATTGCCTAATTAGCTTGTCTTACTAATTGTCTTTTCTTCCTTCTACTTGGGATATATATATATATATATATATATATATATATATATATATATATATATGTGTGTGTGTGTGTGTGTGTGTGTGTGTGTGTGTGTGTGTGTATTGCCAATTGTGGAAATATTATTTAATATATTTGTTGCTAAGTAAACCTACCACATACTGACTATATAGCAAAATATAGAGAAACAAAGACCCGCACAATAAAACCAACATGTTGCAGAGTTCCTGTCACATATAGTCTCTACCAAACCACATAATAACTCAATAAATACTATAATTACATTCATATTTTATCATCCTCTCTTTTCACCTTTCCTTTCACTGACAAATCTCCTCTTCCTCTTCTGCCTTCCTTTAATTTTCCTCTTATTTCTCCAACCTGTTAAATATTATGGATTAAGGTATAGTCACACTTCCTATGATATTAGAATGTTTCTTCTCTTCATTCTATTCAGAGGTAACCATGATTCTGATTCATGATTTGGGATCTGTGATACTTTGGTGTATGCTTGGCCCAGGGAGTGACACTATTTGGAGGCATGGCTTTATTGGAGTAGGTGTGGCCTTGTTGAAGGAAATGTGTCACTGTTGGCATGGGTTTAATGCCTTCCTCCTAGATGCCTGGAAGCCAGTTTTTTCCTATCTGATATTGGAACAAGATGTAGAATTTTCAGCTCCTCTTGCACCATGGATACTGCCATTATGATAATGAACTGTACTCTGAACATGTAAGCCAGCCCCAATGAAACGTTGTCATTATAAGAGTTGCGTTGGTCGTGGTGTCTGTTCAAAACAGTAAAACCCTAGCCAAGGACAGTGTCTGTGACATGTAAACTTGTGTATATTCTGCTCTATGTGCACATGTATCCTTAAATTATGTAAATTGTTTTGTTTGTTGAGACAAGGCCTCAAGAAGCAGTCCTTAATTCACAATCTTCCTGCCTTGTTTTCTACATGCTGGGATGCCAGCATAACACTTGTACAGCTCTATTTCAAGCACATTTAATTAAAATTACATAAATGGTATCATTTTATATACTATCTTTTGCTGCCATTTTCTTCACCTTTGTATTTATTAAAGATTTATGTTTGTGTAACTATAGAATTCCTTATGCCCCAATACAAATATATGTCCCAGTAAAAGAGTGCACAAAGGCAAGATTTTTCTCATATTTCTTACAAGTAGAAACATTGAGTACTAGCATTTTTATGTTTTCAATTTTACTATTGTCAAATTAATTTTCAAATTATATGTGATGGTTTTAATGGAAATATATTAATTTCTGTTATTGCCTGCCTTGTCACATGTTTCTTTAACTGACTTAATGATTTTTTGCATATTTAATGAGAGTTCAGTACAAACTCATTGGTTTTACACTAACTACTTGGTACATTATTATTTTAAGCATAAAACTAAAGAGGTTTTTATCTATTAAGATATTCAATCATCTGTAGAAATTCTTATTTTCATCTCTCTGTGTAGCTGAAGAAATATAGACCCAATCATGTAAATTAATTTTTCGAAGGTTTCACTTTGTCCACACATAACCAGAATCTGAACCCAGGTGGATCATGTCCAATGTCATTGTTCTTATTCATAATTTGGTATGTACCTCACTAGGACTAGGAGTGGACTGAACCTCACTTTTACCTTCCATGAGTGTATTTCACATATCAATTCATGTAATTATAAAATATCCATGTTTCATTGGCTCATAGAACATGTGTGTGAGAGCATGTGTGTGTGTGTGTGTGTGTGTGTGTGTGTGTGTGTGTGTGTGTAGGTACATATTGTCTTGTAGAGGTTTCTACTGTTCCCTTCTTTTGTTATGCTGAGTCTCATACCTATGGCCTCACAGATGCTAGCTGCTGGAAAAGAACTCTACCACACTCATAGACCATTATTATAGATTCTGAGAGGTTAATATTATTTAACTTATACAGTATATACCTGGCCTTTAATTCCCCCAAGTATTTGTACTCTAACTTTGATTTTTCTTTAGTTTTGGTTTTTAATTTTGTGTTTGCAATGAATCAGTACTTATTCATGCTTTTCTGGCTGTAGTTTAAATTAATTTCTGAGCAATTCTCTTATTTAAAAATCCTACCATTTTGCTGTCTTTGTTCCAGTGAATTATAATGCCATCTACATTGACTGCTGTTATTTTGAGAAAATATTTTCATCAAGATAATTTTCTCTTTACACATTTCAAAATATTACTATTGTCATTCTAACTATATCTTACTGTTTAATAAAATATATTTCTTAACATCTGTGATAACATTAGGCTATGCTAGCCTTCATACCTGGTTATATAATTTAGGACATATTTCAAAAGTTATGTAAATGTAAACCAACTACCATTTTGGAAATTGTTTCAATATTTAGGCCAATGTGTGCAAAACTGGAAATCTTATTTTATTCAGTTCTTACAAACATAATCATGGAAACAAATTGTCCATTTGTATCTTTTTTATGTCTTTCCTTAGGTTTTATACTAAGGTTCTACAAGACACTTGTTAGAAATATTCCTAAGGTTCATTATTATACTAAGCAATAGTGATTTCAAATTTTCAACTTGTTATTTTTTGTTGATGTTGTTACATAAACTAAAGATTTTTACAATTACTGGATTCTTTGATTTTATTTCTAAAATAAAGTAATTTTTTTTAACTGAGGCAGGTTACTTTTGAAGGCTATAGATGATAATTTGTTGAGTAAAAGTTTGTTATTCCAAAAGGTAAATGTTAGTTATTTTAGATCACAATAAAATGAACACCTTTTCAGATGTTTGTGTTATAAGGTCACTTCTTTATTATTTACTGAGATTGATTTTTATTTATTTCAAATATTGACCCCTTTCCCTGTCCCCAATACCAGAGTGCTTTATATCTCTCCACTTCACTTTGTTTCTAGGAGGGTGATCCTCCACCTTTTTCTTACCTACCCACCCTCACCTCACCCTCTCACGTCGTCTTTCCCTGGGCATCAAGTCTCTATAGGATAAGGGGTATCCACTCCCACCAAGGCCAGATAAGGCAGTCCTGTGCTACATATGTGTCTGGGGCCACAGACCTGTCCATGTATTTTTGGCAGGTGGCTTGGTTTCTGGGAGATCTGAGAGGTCTGGTTTAGTCGATGCCGTTATTCTTCTTATGGGGTTGCTATCCCCTTCAGCTCCTCCAGTCCTTCCTCTAACTCTTCAATAGGGGTTGCTGGCCTCAGTGCAACTGGCTGTTGGCTGTAAGAATCTGCATCTGTCTCAGTCATCTGCTGATAGAGCCTCTGAGAGGATAGCCATGCTAGTCTCCTATCTACAAGGACAATGTGACATTATTAATAGTGCCAGGGTTTCCTGCCTGCACATGGCATGGATCCCAAGTTGGGCTGGTCATTGGAGGTCCTTTCCTTCACCCTCTGCTACATTTTTGTCCCTGAATTTCTTTTACATAAGAACAATTCTGGGTTAAAATGTGTGAGGGTACGTGGGTGTCCTCATCCCTCCACTGGGGGTCCTGTCTATGTCCTGGAGGCGGTATCTTCAGGTTCCACCTCCCCACTGTTGGGCATTTTGTCTAAGGTCATCCCCATTGAGTCTTGGGAGCCTCTCACATCCTGGGTCTCTGGGACATTCTAGAGGTTCCTGTACTCTCAACCACCACAACTGCGTATTTCCATTCATTCCCCTAGCCCCCTGGGCTTCTTTCTTGTCTTCCCCTCATACCTGATCTTACCCCACTCTTCTGTTCTCTCTCCCCTCTCCTACTCAGGTCCCTCCATCCCTCTACCAATAAGACAAAACAGCAGCCTACAGATTAGGAAAAGATCTTCACTAACCTTTCATCTGATAGATGGCTAATATCCAAAATATATAAAGAACTCAAGAAGTCAAACTCCAAAAAACCAAATAACCCAATTAAAAATGAGGTACAAAGCTAAATAGAGGATTCTCATCAGAGGAGTCTTAAATGGTAGAGAAGCATTTAAAGAAATTTTCAACATCCTTAGTTATCATGGAAATTTAATCAAAGGAACACTGAGATTCCACTTACAGAATTACAATCAGAATTGCTAAGATCAAAAACTTGAGTGACAGCACATGCTGATGAGGATGTAGAGAAAGAGGAACATTCTTTCATTGCTGATGAGATTGCAAACTGGTACAATCATTTTGGAAATCAATCTGGTGATTCCTCAGAAAATTGGAGATAGTTCTATCTGAAGACCCAGCCCCACTGCTCCTAGGCATATATTCAAAGATGCTCCACCATACCACAAGGACAGGTGCACCACTATGTTCATAGAAGCCTTATTTATAATAACAAGAAACTGAAGATAATATAGATGTCTCTCAGCTGAAGAATGGATCAAGAAAATATGGTTCTTTTACACAATGGAATACTATTCAGCTATTCAAAATGAGGACATCATGAGTTTTGCAGACAAATGGATAGAACTAGAAAATATCATCCTGAAAGAGGTAACCAAGACCCAAAAGAAAATGCATAGTAGAAACTCAAAAAGAGTAGAATAACCAGGATACAACTCACAGAAAATAGGAAATTTAACAAGAAGGAAGAATTATATGAGGATGCTTCAATCTCCCTTAGAAGAGGGAAGAAAATTATTGTGGGAGATAGATTTTTAATAGTAGGTGTTAAGCAACTGACAGACACATGTAACTCTAGTTCCAAAGAATTTAATTCTATTTTCTGGCTTCTAAGGCTACCTACATACATGTGACATTTACCTTCCCCCATATATATGCCTTTAAAATTCCCCTGAAATGTTCAACATCCTTAGTCATCACACAAATGTAATCAAAAGTTTAAGTTGGTATACTGCTCATTTCTTAGGGTAACCTATAATGTATTGATTATATTTATTTAACAGAAAATATTCTTTTGCTTTTTTCTTTATTATATTTCCTGAAGCTCAGTCCATAGTAAAATACAGTAAATCATGCACTGTTAATTTTGTTATTCCTGTTTCCTGACCTAGGATGTTTCCTTTCATTCCTCTTTCCCAAGAAATAAAGGCAGTGACCTAGACTTTTCAAGAAGTTTTGAGTTTTTACTGTTTTTAAACAGATTATTTATAATATATAGACCTGATATTTTTCTTACTAATGCAATTTATCATATTAATTCGTTTATTAAAATGAGAGTTTTCAATTCATAATGACTACTAAGACTATTTTTCTTCCCCCAGTTTCAATAAATTATGATCTTTTAAAGTTTGGTTAAAGATAACCTTTCTTTTCTTTTTTGAATAAATGCAAAGTGCTATTTTAATTTTATCTTTTAAGGAATATATTGTTTTCAATTTCTCTTCAGGCTGCTTGCTGAAATATTGCTTTTAGGGAATGGATAAGCTTTTCACTTAGAAATCCTAACTGTGGGATCTGTAAGCACAGAAACTTCAGATGAGATCTATAACACGACAAGCACTAGCATCTTTAGATAGGTAAGCTTCAATGATGTCCTACAGATGTGAACGTTACAATTGCACAATTGGAAAGGGATCTGAAGGGGTGTCAGAAAGAGATAAGATGCTGCTAATCTGTTTGTGCTCATTGTATTTGGCCATATCCTCTTTCCAGATTAGAGTCAGGTTTACATATTTCCTTTCATTTTTGGCTCAGATTTGGAGGATAATTTTTCTCCATACAAATGAAAGTTACTGATTACAAAAGTAACAGTCCTCATCTCAGGTTTATCCATGTAATGATGTGTCTTTTCTCACACCTTTGGGCCATTCATTATTGCCAGTGTCAAGGTGATTGTGGGATTTTTGTGCTTGTCCTTAGAGTGTCCAGGGTTTGATAAACACAGTCCTACAGAATACAAAATAGATGTGTCAGATCTGAAGCCATCCCATACAAGGAGTTATAGGTTTTACTTCTATATGCTTGATCTGTGCTGAAGCACCAAGCAAGGAAATGAGCTGGAAGAGTTGGAGGGAGGAGGACGAAAATGATATAAATACTGTGTGCCCATATATGAAATTTTGAAAGAATAAATTAATTCACAAAAGAATCCACTTGCATGATAAATACAAGTGAGCACAGAGAGAAGTCTGAGCCTTTCCCAGTTTATCTTCATAACCTTCTAAACATTTATCTAAAAACCCCTGTGTACCACTCAGCCTGAGACGCTCTCTGACTTCATGAGAGACTGCAATATAGGTCAGGGGACTAAGTGATTGAACAAATCAGAGGTTCCAAAAAATTAGTATTTGAATGCTTCTGTATTCTGCCACTTAGAAGCCACTCAGGATCTACCAATACATTCTTTCATCAAAGAAACTGTAGTACTAGCTGTATATATGTAGTTAGAGTTCTGGTATATCTTATATATATCCGGTATATCTTATAATACTCAAGGGCTTTCTCTTCTGTACACATTAAGATATGAGGTGCATGATTTCAATATTTTTCTATTGATCTTATACCCATAATATACCTAAACTATTTTGCTATCTTTCCAGTTATATTTTTCTGGCCATTTAAATTTTTCCATGCATTCTTTTCATAATTTGACATGTTAATTACAATTATTTTCAGATCCTTGTCAGTAACCCAGTTTTGTTCCTTAGACTTTTAATTTTGAAAATAAATTTTTGTCCAGAAATTCACAAATTAAGAAAAAATATATTCAGAAAAAAGCTGAGGGTCTAGAGAGATGTCTCAGTGGTTAAGAGCACTGGCTGCTCTTCCAGAGGTCCTGAGTTCAACTCCCAGAAACCACATGGTGGCTCACAACCATATGTAATGGGATCTGATGCCCTCTTCTGGAGTGTCTGAAGACAGCTACAGTCTACTCATATAAAAATAAATTAATAATATCTATATCCATATCTATATCTATATCTACATACACATACATATACATATCTATATACAGATACAGATCCATATCCATATCCATATACATACACATATTCATACACATATTCATACACATATACACATACACACACACACACACACACAGAGGGGGGGGGAAGAGAGAGAGTGTGCATACATAGGAAAAAAGAAAGTACACATCAACCAAAATCCCATACAGATATTTTCAGGTATAACTATGAAAGGAAAACTAATTACTCAGTGATACTGAAATACATGAGGATCTAGTGAATTCAACAATAAGTGTTCTTTATAAAAGAAGAAAGATTACCAATTGATTTTAACATTTACAGTTAAGTGTTTCAGCTTGACAAGAAGAGTATTAAAAATACAACCCATAAGAAAGGTATCTCAAATTTATATGCAAAAATAATCTTGATCCATTGGCATACATTTTCATTTTATAAGCCACAAGTACCTAAGAAAGGCTGATGAAAAACCATTGATTATATAATGTATAGATGCAGAGACCTCAGAAAAACTTAATTATACACAAGAACTTCTAAAATCCAGACTCGAGATTTCAATTACACAGCCAATGATTAAAGATCACCCAAGAATATCTACACAAATGAGTATAGAGTAAACATGTGTGAGATTTGTTACTTTTAAGTTTTCCTGTCCTGCTATACAGCAATTTCCTCTAAGTTGAAACAGTCCCTCCTGAAGGAAGGAGACATATTTTGGGAACAAGATACAAGCCCAGGAAAGGCTGAAGCTTTCAAGGTGCTTCCCCAATGTTATAGAAACACTAAATAATTTCTAGAGAGGTTATGTGAGAAGTAAACAGCCTGAGAAAAATTCTGTCCATCTGCTTAGAAGTCAAGCAGCAAGCTCTTGGGATGCAGCTTCTGTGAGTGCTCATCCAAAGTAGAATATTTCTAGTGATGCAACTGCCTCTCATGAAAGTAATCCTTCCCCCATACCCTAGGTGTGCCAAATTGGACTTCGATAATATCTTTTCTTTGATCTTTCACTGGGATCATTCATCTGGAGTCAGTAGACTTTTGTGCTCAATTTTCCCAAGAACGGTCCCGTGTCACACAACCAACAATAGATAGGGATATAGAGGAAGATGTCATCATGTATTGCTGGTGGTAATGTAAGCTGGTAGTATATTCCGAAACACTCTCTGGCAATGTAGTCAGCTTTTAACGTGAACCTATGCAACACCAGTGTGACCAGCAGACAGATCCTCCCAAACAGAGTCACAGAAAAACCATCAGATCTTGTGAAAGTATCAGGATTCAGAATAATCAAGAGAGTCTTGGGATTAAGCACAATGGTAAAAGTGTATTTCAGACTTCTGAGTTCCAGAGTCACCTGTGTTGTTTGAATCCATTATATTTGCAGTAATTTAATAGAAATGAATGCTCTATGTTGAACCAACAATTTCTTTACTGTACTCTATCATAGAACCTATTTTACAGGAGAGATATTAGAATGTTTAAATCAATAAAGTTTGTTGCTTTAGACTTGAATCTAGTTCCTTATCAAGATATACTGAAAAGCACATTGTATGTTCTCACCAGAAAACATATGTCATGTTAAAAAATGATCTATGAATATATGAAATGTTACAGGTGATATCAACCTCTTGATATTGCTAGAGTCAGTATACAAACAATAAAAGTTGTATGATATAATGTATGTAAAACAAATGTGTGGTCTGCTGTGCGATAACATACTTTTAAACTCAGCTTAAGACAGGAGGATCCTAAGTTTAAACCTAGTCTGGTCTGTAGTAAAAGCCTGCCTCAGAACTGTAAAACAAAACATGAAGTGGAAACAATGATTATGGAATATTTGATTAATTGCTATATTTGAATAACTTACGTCTGGAAGAGCTCCCAGCACAGAAGGCTGCAAACACAGGGTCCTGAACTGCGGCTAATGTTTAGTCCTTAAAGTTAGTCTCAGCTAACAGGGTTATTAGCCTCTGAAATACATCAACTTTATGTATTTAGCTTACACTTTAATTAAAAGTATAAAAATAAATTAAAAAGCATGACACAAAATTCCATTTGATTGAAAAGAAGGAAGATTAAAATCTGTGTAAATTTTAAATCATTAAAAAATTTTAATGATTTTTAAAAGCCATCTTGGATAATTCATCAAAACATCAACCAAGGACTTTCTGAGGTCTTATTTAAAACCTGAAATATCCTTTCAAGGCCCAACGGGCTTGCCTAAGGCTAACAATGTCCCCAGAGTGCTGTCTTAAGGCCATGCATATTTAATTGAACAGTTAATTGAATTACACACCGAAAAATATTCCTTCTAGCTGGCACAATGATAAAAGTTTTCCTCTAATTTATTTTGCTCACATCCCACTTGGGACTTGAACCTTAATTTAGGTTACATTTTTAGCTATACTCACTTTCACTAGGTACCTTTCCATTCCTAACAATCTATCAAGATTTTTTTTTTCTTTCTTCCACTTAAGGGACACTGATGTTCTCAGTGCCTGCTGGTTTCTATTCAAAGTGACAAGGAATAAGAACGCGGCACAGGGCCATAGTCTAAGCAACAAAACCTTGATGAATTGATAAATCCCTTTTCTTCATCTACTGCTACAAAGAGTGGAAAGCCACCACTGTCAAAATGGAGAAGTCTTGATTTATTGGCTTAAGCTTCACCTTGTAAGAGGCAAATAGTGCCTGGTTGGTGGCATGCATGTATAAGCTCATCTTGACTGAATTGCACTATATCAAATTACTTCTAGCTTACAATGTATATTTCAATTCTCATCAAATATCATGTATTTTGAGTAGCTTAGTGTATTTCATGATGTCTTTCAGAAAGCTAGAAAGGTAATGAGACATGGTAAAAAAAAAGTTATATACTCAAGGAATCCAGTTCACAAACAAAGTTCACAGACACGCTTATAGTTCTAGTATATTTCAGCAATTTATTGTTGTTTCAGGAAGAACTGAATATTCAGAACATCAAGATGTGTCCTAGGAATAAAAATATCAAAAAATCCTAAAATGCATGTGTACTTATAATAAAATATTTACATGCATTTTATATACTTACTGAGTATCATATACATATAAAGAAAAACTTACAAGCCAAAATCTTTTTTTTAATTTTTTTTAATTTGATATAATTTATTTACATTTCAAATGATTTCCCCTTTTCTAGCCCCCCCACTCCCCAAAAGTCCCGTAAGCCCCCTTCTCTTCCCCTGTCCTCCCACCCACCCCTTCCCACTTCCCCGTTCTGGTTTTGCTGAATACTGTTTCACTGAGTCTTTCCAGAACCAGGGGCCATTCCTCCTTTCTTCTTGTACCTCATTTGATGTGTGGATTATGTTTGGGGTATTCCAGTTTTCTAGGTTAATATCCACTTATTAGTGAGTGCATACCATGATTCACCTTTTGAGTCTGGGTTACCTCACTTAATATGATGTTCTTTAGCTCCATCCATTTGCCTAAGAATTTCATGAATTCATTGTTTCTAATGGCTGAATAGTACTCCATTGTGTAGATATACCACATTTTTTGCATCCACTCTTCTGTTGAGGGATACCTGGGTTCTTTCCAGCATCTGGCAATTATAAATAGGGCTGACAAGCCAAAATCTTAAAGTTAACCTGTAGACAAGCTTTGAGTTACAACATAATAGAATGAAGTGAATTCTCTCTGTAATTCTCTCAAATTACTCTCTGTAATCTAAAATTAATTTTTCAGTTTTAGTCTGGCACTGGACTTGTATAAATTATTTTCAATTTCTTGACAAAATAGTGCATGACATTGAATTCTCTTGTTTTTGCAACCCACTCTAGTAATTCTGGAAGTCTGCATTATCCACCATCCTTCACTCCAAATGAAATACTCTTCCTAGTATTTTAACTAATATTTTGACCTGTCTAAGCTCAGCTGTTCACAAAAGCCAACTAATCATCCCGATGGCGAGTGATTATATCAGAAAAGGACAATTATACCAGAAGCTTTCAATGTTAGAAACCTGCTAAAGAAATATTCAAACATGATAAAAAAAAATCCAAGTGTTGCCTTTGAGTGAAAAATTAAAAATAAACCTAATACCAAGAATGTCTTCAAGAAGCAGAGATGTGAACAACACTAGTAAACCAAAGTTATAAACATAAATTATTAACAAGCAGAAATCAATAGATATAAAAGTAGAGTCATTAAGAGAGGCAACCGAATTGGCAGATGTTAGAGAAGGATGGTTTGTAATGCAAGCAGGGTAGTGTAAGTTCTCTGAACCAAAAGTTGTGGTCTTACATCCTGAACAAAGGAACTACCTTGTGTATCTCAGGCATGAAAGAAATTGACCTCTGAAAGTTGACAACAGTACTTGATCAGACATTTCTCTAAAAAATCAGCATGGAACCTTTAAGCATATGATGAAATTCTGAATATTGTCAGTCATTAATGAAATGCCAACAAACTGATAATGATAATAAGGTGCTACTTCATACCCTCTGTAGTGACTATAAGCATAAAGTCAGTCAGGAGTAAGTGTTGGCAAAGATAAGGTAGATGACAGTGGGAATATAAAATACCTTAATTGCTTAAAAATCTGACAAATGTCTTCAAATTTTTAAACAAACTGTATCAAGTGACTCGGAAAATAATTCTACATTATATATGTAACAGAAATTAAAATATAGGTATTTAAATAGGTGAACAGATGCTCACAGTAGTCTTAATCATAATTATCAACAAATGGAATGAACATAAATGTTTACCAGCTGGTGAATCTATGTACAATGAATTGTATACTGAAACAAAGATATATTGCTCTGTAATACTGAGAAATGAGATACTAATACATGCTAGGGCATGCTGAATGTTTTTTCAAAAGGAAGGCATGTAAAAGAGCAACATTTACACATTGGTTTAATTTTATTTTTTATTAGATATTTTTCTTTATTTACATTTCAAATGCTATCCTTTCTTCATTTCACCCCCGAAAACCCCCTATCCCATCCCCCTCCCCCCGATCACTAATCCACCCACTCCCACTTCCCTGTCCTGGCATTCCCCTACACTGGGACATCAAGCTTTCCTTTGAAAGTCTAATGGATTCTCCTCTCACTAATGTCCAGCAAGGTCATCCGCTACTACATATGCAGCTGGAGGCATGCGTCTCTCCATGTGTAATCATATTCAATTCCGAAGGATATTAAAGAAATTAATAGTGATGGAGATCAGAGAAAGGAGAGGATGCAGAATGACAATGTAAAGATAAAGTGGTGAAATGTCCTTACCAAGAAGGGACAAGTCTTTCCATATGAAAACCAGAGGAAGGGAAAAAGTGTGAAGATAGAGATTGAAGGAAAGTAGAGGTAAAAAAGGAAGGGAGAGTTATCATTAAGTAGACTTATTTTGCAACATATGAGTTATGATGATGGAGATTTACTTTAAGGAGCACTGGTTAAAAAGCATTGATGCACTCATGAATCTAGTTATAGAAGAATTAGTTTCATCATTCTGTGGCTTTCATAAAATATTTGTGAATGTCAATAACTTTTGATTATATATATTATATATATACTTTTACACATGAAGACAATCTTGCTTCTATAATCTCACATATTTAGATATTATTAGATACCTTGCAATTTGATTACTTTTATTTTTGAGATTATAATGTAATTACATCATTTCACCTGCCTTTCATCACACCAAATCTTCCATAGATCCCCTCCTTGCTCTCTTTCAAATTCAGGACCTCCTTTTTTTGAATTACTGTTTTACACACACACACACACACACACAAACACATGGACACACAGACACAAACACAAACAGATACATGTACATACATATTCTTTCACTCTTGAATACAGCCTAGCATTTTGAATGTTACTTCTGTGTATGTGTTTTAAGGGCTGAGTATTTGGTATTGGATAACCAGTTAACTTCTCTTCCCCAGAGAATATTCAGTTCTTTAGCTTTTAGCATTTCCTGGCTGTCTATAGTTCTTTGAAAGTACCTTAAACTTCAAATGGCCTGAATGTGATGCCTTTCATCAAAATTTAGATAGTGTCATTATACTTCATTGCAGAAGGCCTCCTCCAATTTTCCTTAAATGATTATGTATTCTTTTTAATCAAAATGGACTATGCAGAAAGCATTGAATTTTACTGTGTAGTTGGGTGACGTTAATTGACAGGTGGACTATAAAGCAAGAACACTTCGCTTCCAAGTTGATTCAAAACTTGAAAATTATTTTCTTTTTTATAATTATATTTAATCCCTTTTTTCCTGAATGAATCACTTAACCTCTCCCTGCTTCTGTTTTGTCAATCATATTGTGGAGATTAAAATCCACTCATTTTTAATGTTCATTGTGAGATTATCTCTCCTTTTTTAAAAAAGTATTTTTTATTCAATATATTCTTTATTTACATTTCAAATAGTTTCCCCTTTCCTGGCTCCCCACTCCCCGAAAGTCCCATAAGCCCTCTTCCTTCCTCCTGTTCCCCCCTGCACCCCTTCCCACTTCCATGTTCTGGTATTGCCCTACACTGCTACACTGAGACTTTCCAGAACCAGGGGCCACTCCCTCCTTCTTCTTGAACATCATTTGATATGTGGATTATGTCTTGGATATTCCAAGTTTCCAGGCTAATGTCTGCTTATCAGTGAGTGCATACCATGAGTGATCTTTTGAGACTGGGTTACCTCACTTAGGATGATGTTCTCTAGCTCCATCCATTTGTCTAAGAATTTCATGAACTCATTGTTTCTAATGGCTGAATAGTACTCCATTGTGTATATATATCACATTTTTTGTATCCATTCCTCCATTGAAGGACATCTGGGTTTTTTCCAGCTTCTGGCTATTATAAATAGGGCTGCTATGAACATAGTGGAGCATGTGTCCTTATTACATGGTGGAGATTATCTCTCCTAATAATGTCAGGAGCTACACTCATAAAGTCACAGCAACATGGCTGAATCTATGGAAACTCAACAAGGACAAAAACAATACAAATGCTAGCATGGAGATTAGAAATCTCAGAGGCCTTATTCCTACATAAATTATTTCAGGCCAAAAGGGAATGGTGAAATCAGGAGAAATAATAGTCTCCAATGAAGAACACACCATTGGTTATCTAACACTGGATGGTCATCCCTGAATATATGCATTCAAGTAACATTATACAGGCAGGGAAGATTATATTTAGGAATATACATGGATATACATATATATGCAAGAATGGGGCATCAATTCATGAAAATGAGTTCATAGATTTGGAAAAAGAACAAGAAGGTATATATGTAAGAGTTTTATGGGAGAAAAAGAAAGGGGGAAATTTTGAAAAGAAAAATGGCTAGTGTGTAGATAGTGAAAAACAAATGGTAATTGTTATCTTGCAGTCTAGAAAGTGAATAGTTTCTAGACAGCATTTCCATTTTGAGTGAACATTTGAGATACAGAAACAGTGTAAAAACCATCTAAAATTTGGTCAAAGATTCTGTTCTGATTCTGGAAAAATAGTGTCCTGCCAGCAGTTTGTGTCTTTATTGGGAAGGAAGAACCCAGAAAAGTGACTGTCACAGCTTGATTGAGAAACTGTAAGCAATTGAGCAGAAGATGCGGTGTATATAGTGCTTCTTGGCGGTGGTAGCAAAGCTTGAGCTTTATCCTCAGTACAGCCCAGCATGATTCATAGGAATGAAAGTCAGGCCCTCTGCAAGAGCAGTAAGCACTCTTCTCAGCTGAGCCATCTCAGGTCCCAAAGGATATTTTTTCTAAAACAAACCTGAGAGTAAGAAATGACAGCCACTTTCGAATCACAGCTCTTTTTTTTTTATGCACGATGCTGTTCTGCACAGAAGCTGCCTAAAGTTTATTACCAATTTGTGAGATGTTTAAAATCATTAATGCAAGAAATGTTGATGTGCGCAAAAAGCTTCTACAGGCACATCATGCTTTATGGATATGTTCTTTGAGGTACATTGAGTTTCTTCGTGGCTTTTCATAACCAAAGGTAATTCTTAAATATGACAGTTGATCCAAACGAAACATTTTGAAAATATGGTTATGTGTGCAGTTCTAATTCACAGATTTAACTATGAAGGGAAGACAATATTTCCACACATACATTTCAGTGTCCCATAGTTATTTTGATGTTAGAAAAACTGGTCAACCATGTAAAAAAAATTTTCTAATGTTTGAAGTGCTGAAAATAATAAACAAGAAAAAGAAAACCAAGAGATTTCTAAAACATACAACCTATAGTGGTTGATGTTGGTTTTCCTCATGAAGTGGAAGCTAAGTCCCCATTGCTGAAGATACCATGTATCTCAGAAACAAGGCTCAGAAATCCCTGAGCTAGAACTTGCCAGAATGGCCCCTCTCTGTGGACTAGATGTCATAGTACTAGAAGGTCCTGGGCAAGCTTCCAAAAAAGGGAGGCAGCAGGATTCCCACCCAGCTATAACTCTTATGAACCACGCCAACTACCAGAATAGGACTATGACCTGAAAGATGTGTTAGTGATACACATACCTTGGCAATAACCAACAATTATTCTAACTGGAAAAAGATCTTCTAAACAAGAGGGATATCATGCCTAGTACTAGAAACCTTGCTACCTTATCAGTGCAAGTAAAGTTATGATGATTGGAGGAGAATCTACAACCACTAAATTTCTAAGCCAGTAAAATCTCTAACAAACATCTATAAACATTTGTCTTTCTACCTACAGATAAGTGTGGTCTTCTCAAGAAAGCTTCACTTTGCAACAGACAGTGTTTACAACAGGAACTCACAAACAAAAATGCAGAGTTCTCAAGTCTAGTCTCAGTGACTACATCCATAGGCATAATATTATTGTTCTCATGTAAATAAAGATCATCTTTCTATTATTCAAATGCTGATTTCTATGCCTCCATATTTGGTTGCAATGTTTGTTCAGGGAATCTCCTGTCTCAGTGTTGTATAAGTATTGTTCCCCAGTTATTCCCTGACTGGTCAATAAGGAGCTGCTTTACCAATGACTGAGCAGAAGCGAGAACAGGGCTGAACTTCCCAGGTGAAGGGAAGGGAGAGAAAGTGGGGATTCAGCCACTAGCAATGTGTCCAGGAGGCATATGAAAACAGCTGTAGCAGAGAAAGCCATAAAATTCAAGAATCTCAGGGATTTTATCTGGGAGGTAGTCAGATTAGTTTAGTGGATTAAAACAGATTAATACTGCCTAGTTGTCATGTCTTAGCACTGTTAAATTAATAAAATAGTCATGTCTAAATTATTTGCTCTCTAACAAGGTTAAGAGAAAGCTGTACCATTTATAAATTTGCACAAACAACATTATCTACAAAATACTCTCACATTTTAAGGTTTGGAATACTGGGGGGGGGGAGAGCCAGATGATTAGGGATTTTTTTTTAAAGTCCCTCCTAGTAACATAAAAGTCTGCACACACAAAATCCAACCAACATAACATTCCAAATGCAAGCTGAACAAGCATTACACTAATGAACTTGCCAAACTGGACAGAAAAAAAGTCCACAATGGCTCACCTCTACACACAGAGTTATGAGCAACGGAGGAAAGCTGAAACTGGACAGTCGTTTGTCCAGTGCCTCCTGGTCATCCCTGAACACAAGCATACAAGGAACATGCCATGGACTCAACAGGTTATATTTAAGAATAACAGAGAAACAGTTCATGGAAAAAGAGGTCATTAATTTGATGGAAAATGGGCAGGATTATATGGGAGGATTTGAAGACAGAAAGGATAAGGGCAAAATATTACATTAAAATGTAATCTCAAAATTGATAATATCGTTCAAGGCAAATACTAAAGTTTAAATTTGCTGGTAATCATTGGAAGGTCAGGTGGGTATGAACAAAAGGCTATGGATTTTGTTCTAAAGAGGACAACACCAGTTGCTACTGGAAAGCAGGATTCCATGAAATAACCCTAAATGCTATAATGACTAAAGTACTAGCTAGTCTCCTGATTCAAAGCATGAGTACCAGAAAGTGGCTCAGCTGATGTCCTGACTATCTTATGACCCTCCAGGTTCCCACACTGTTAGGAATGGCAGGTATGTGCAAGACTGACTAATATTCTATTTAAAAAGAGATAATTATGTCTGGCTATATTCATTCTGATTTGCCTGGTTGTAGCAACCATCCACAGGTATATCGTCCAATATATATTATTGTTACTATTAAAATAAAATGAGGGAAGGATGTCTCTGATTTGAAATCTATTACCCAGAAACTACAAAACACCATTAGTGAGTGGATTTGGAGGACCAGCAGTCAGTGAATAGAACCAGTTGTATGGAGACAGAAGACCCAGAAGTCTTACAAAACAACGAATAGAAACACTGCATAAGGGAAATGTATATCATCATCAAATGATTATTACAGATCTGCATATGAACAACCACCAATGTGCTTGAGAATTTATACATCCCAGCTGAGTGTTTTTCACTTTGCTGTTTCTCATTTTTTGAGACAGCATATTTATGCATCATGGGCTGACCTAGAATTCATAATCATTCTGCTTTGTCCTCCCTAGTGGTGGAACTATAAACTTGGAATACCACAGCCTGTTGTCAGAGAGGATGTTAGCATTCATTTGACTAAGTGATGAGGGGAGTCATTTAAAAATACTGATTGTAATGCATTTAGAAGTGAGCTAGAGGTAAGGAAAGGGGTGATTCAGAATAGTTCCCAACAGAGGACAGATGAAGATACTGCTGTGCTTATTGTATGAGAATGTGTGTATTGTATGAAGATACATGTATCTTTACTTTCTCGTCTCTTCTGTACTTCCCTTCTCTTCTCCTCCCCTGCTCTCTCCCCTCCTCTCCTTCCCCCTCATAACAACCCAGTAGAGGAAGCTGATAATAAAGAACATAATTTCATTTATGCAACATATCAAACGTCAATAAAGGGAAGGATTCACAGTGCACATACAAAGACATGTCTCTTTAAATTTTGTGTTGTAAATGGATGTTGTGCCTGCCTGTGTCTGTGTACTCACCACTTGTATGCCTGGTGATTACAAAGACCAGGGAAAGGCATTGGTTCCTCTGAGACTCAAGTTACAGGTAAATGTAGGGCAACATGTGGGTGCTGGAAATCAAACCCAGTTCTTCTGGAAGCACAGTTGGTGCTCTGACCCTCTGAGTCATCTCTCCAGCCCCTAAAGACCCTTCCTAATGAAAATATACTGCAAATTTTAATTAAGCCATTCTGCCATATGGTAAACGAAATAAATCTATTTCATTTATATTAAAGTGTCGATAAGGAGTGATATACTATTTGCATGTTGTTGTTGAGATAATTTCTTGATACTGTATTTAGGTTAGAGAGATCACTCAATGGTTAAGGAACAAAGTCTGCTTCTCTAAATCTGTCAACTGCCTAAAACTTTTCATTTTGGGGTATCTACCAACCTCTTCTCGTCCCTGGAAGCACTGTATACACACACAGACACACACACACACACACACAATACCTCACAAGTACATAAACATATACATATCTATATTATTGAAAATAAAATATAAAATACTTTAATAATATCCTTAAATTAGAAGCTACTTTAAATTTTATTCACATCATCTTTAGTCAATCTCTCTTCCCATTTCTCCGTCCCTGTCTCTGTCTCTGTCTCTGTCTCTGCCTCTCTGTCTCTGTCTCTCTGTCTCTCTGTCTCTCTCACATACACACACTCACACACACACACACACACACACACGTTTTACAGAAAAATATTTTTCTCCCTCAAAACTTTATAATGTTCTGAGAACATACAATGAAGTATGATTATTCATCACTAAGACCATGAGCACGCATGTGAATTGCAGGCACTCAGCCCAGAACTGTTCTCCCTACTGTGATCAAGGAGCTTGCTCAACTATTAGGATATAGCATATTTCATGGGGTCTTTCCAACTTCAAAGTGAGATTTTTTTTATGAAAATCTTACAAAAACTTGAGAGAAGTGGAATATGAAGTATTATGAAATTAGACATAAGATAAATTAGCACAATTAAAAAAATCATCTTAGGGCTGGGAGCTGCTTGTTTTCTAGAAGGTTTGATAATTCTCTTTACTCCACCCATGACTATTCTAAATTTTACTCCAATGTGTTCTTTCTCCCACTGATGTGACAATAAAAAACACATAATATTTTTTCATGGTTTTATACCTGGATCGGTTTTATTGTGCCACATTTTAGACATAACAGTAAGTTAAAAAATCTCCTTTTTTATTATACTGAGCACTTATTTTTGTTAAATCTCTGTTAGACTAGGAAATGGAGTTATTTTACAAATTAGTTCTACAAAACATAGATATTGGCATTGTCTTGTCATCTTGCCGATACTCAGTGGAGTTGCCTCTGTCAGTAGACATTATTTAGTATTTATTTATCCCCTTTAAATATATATATATATATATATATATATATATATATATAGAGAGAGAGAGAGAGAGAGAGAGAGAGAGTACATTTTCACTGTTTGTAGGACTGATATCTAATCCAGCTAACATTACTTAGATATTTGAATAAGGAGAATAGAAGAAAATTGAAGAAAAAATTAAGTAAATAAGGAAAAGCTAGACAGGGGAGTTCTGGAAAGCTAGTTGCATAAATTATTAGCACTGATGATGATGTAAAATGCATCCTCAGCCAACATAATTAAAAATGTACATGAGAGAATGTGTCATCAAGACAAGAAGTAGAAATGCTAAATTATGAGCAGGATTGCAACCTTCAGGAGCATTTGAACTTATGGTCTCAGTAGAAAGCTATAGAACTACAGAAAAGGCTCCTGCTCCACACCGATATTCTGACAATGGTAATATCCTTTCTGTGTAGGGTATTGTCCCTATTCAGCAAGCATAACAAAGACTTTGTATGATGAGTCCCATTTGGCTATACCCTCAGGATGTAATTCAGAATATGCTGCCAGAATTCCTGTGCCTTGATTTAATCATCAATAAAAATTATATATTAACTCTTATGCTTACTGATTCTTTTAGAGATTAAATATTTAAGAAATAGAGGGAACATAATTGAAGAATTGATTATATATTAACTATAAATTACTACTAGACTTAATTAATGTAAGATAGCCACTTCTTTGTAAGTTCAAGATTCAAAGTGACTTTGAACACAGGCTTTCTCTAATAGATCATTTGACTAAAAACCTTAGCTGGCCTCAATTAGGCAAGAATTCTGTATCTGTTTCCATTATCCTTTAACAACTGTAATAATCAAAGCACTTGATAGGGCTGCTGGAGTCCTGTATTATCTTAATTAGACCTCATCATCTCATTTTGATATCTTGTGTGTTTGTACTCCTTCTGTAGGAGTGTCCCTTGCATATTTTTCATAGTCATAGTCTACAGTCTGAATAATACTTTTGTTATTTGCAAAATTTCAGAAAATTGGAAAATTTCCCAATATTTACATGTAATCTGAACACAGTAGGCTACTATCTGTTCTCCAGAACCAGCATTCAGCTTAGTCCCTTTACCTAAGAGTACAAAATGCTCAAAAACTAATAATCAAACCACACAAAATAAAGAGAGAGGGATGAATAGAGGGAGCGAGAGATTATGGCATTTGACATCTATGATATTAAAATAACAACAAAATCTCAACAACAGAAACAGGACTTCTGTAACAATATTTAGTATGATCAAATTGATCATTCTAGAAAAGGAGCACATTTCATTCTAGAAAATGTTTCATTTTGCTAATGAACGATGAAGAGAGCTGAGAAGCCTCTGAAAATCACTAGCTTATGTTAGTAGAACTTGGATATGTGAGAAGCCCAGTCAAATGAAATGTTCTACTTAGCCGTATTTTAAAGTCAATCAAAATATATATGGACTGAGTACTTTTTCATATACTTAAATTCCTTGAAAATGATAATCCACACAAAATAACATTTTAGAAAATCATTGTAGTAAATAAACAATTTAAATTTCTTGGATAATCTGAATGACTGGAGATTCTTTGTGTAGAATATGTGTTTATGTAGTGTGATTCATCCATTAATTAGAAAGATATACCTTTTTGTCAGCCCTATATTGGGGATGGTGTCAGGCACCAGGAAAAACATGATGAGTGACACAAACATGTCTGAGAAATGCAAAATGTTCCCCGGTGTTGATTACATTTAGGGATTGACCCAAAGCTCACATGTTGAATGTACATTACATCTATGTGCATGGGTAAGACTTGAGAGAAGGGAATGAGCCATTCAGGCATTGATTGGCTACTGGAATTGTTGGCTGATGGCATCATAGTTGATGGACTATTAGGAGATGAGGCTAATTTCAGAGACAGGACATAGTTAGAAATCATAACTCCTTAATAGAATGTCCTGGAGCTACATTGTGCACTTTGATCTCTCCTCTTACGATTCCCTTTTTTATTGCATTGTGTG
Organism: Apodemus sylvaticus; assembly: GCF_947179515.1. Lineage (NCBI taxonomy): Eukaryota > Metazoa > Chordata > Mammalia > Rodentia > Muridae > Apodemus > Apodemus sylvaticus. Next base: position 41,048,581 of record NC_067482.1, on the reverse strand, counting down.
ATGATCTGTCTTGTTCCATGGCACATGGAGATTTCTCACGTCTCCATGGGATCAGGAACAACAGAGCGACATGACTGAGGAGTGAGACCTCTGAAACCAACATAAATCTCCTTTAAGTTGATTTTCTCAAGTGTTTTACCTCAGGTTTGGAGAATTGACTCATGTAGTCATTACAAGAGAGAATTTCTAATACAAAAACACAAAACCCTTTTCCAACTGAACCAACACTCAGTAGGGACATGGTTGTCAAGGTCCTCAAAGGAGATCATAAATGCACTTTCACCCCTCAGCTACATCATCTATTCAGAACCACATGTACTTTGCATTGAAAGAACTTGGCAAAACATAATTAGAAAATGGAAGGAAACATGAATGAATCACAAGTGTACTTAAATAATTTTAAAAGGTATATGACTGTTCCTCTCTCTAGCACCCTATTCCCCAAAGTATTTCCCCATGTACATCAGACATTCATAAATATTTAGGAGACTGCATTCTTCCCATGTATCATACATAATTTATCACTTCCTCCATGCTACCATTATGCAGGTACAGTGTATTGAGAGAGGGCGGCTGTGTGACCATTTGAATTTAGTAGTTTGGTCTCTCTGCATCAAGTTTACAGAAAAAACAAAATATATGTACACTATCTAAGCATATATTGACAGACTGCTTCATAAATATTTTCTAAGAAAATGAAGCTAAGACATTCATAATGTGAGAATGGTGAAATTTTAATGACTTTCATAACTTAAAAAAAGAACAGATGTTTGCAATTTGAATTATAAATATTATAAAAGGTTAGAAATATCCCCCAAGACAGCAATTTGATCACAGTGAGGGGGGTGACAATTTGAGGAAAATTATGCAACTTTCACTAACCTTTAGAAAAGCTCACAGGATCTTAATTTATCCACTAACAGTTGAAAATATATATTAAAAGGAAATACAGTTTTGTGTAAGTTAGTCTTATTAAGTCTTTCCTAACTCATTATTTCATGTAGTTGAGTACATTTTCTAGTTGTCTCTTTTATCTTCATGCCAGGGAAACCAGGCTGTTATAAGCACTTGTCATTTTTATTCTACATCCAAACTTTGACCAACATCAAACACACAACTCACATAAAGGGGCCACAGCCTGTAGTCAGTCAGAACTCCCACTGGAAGGATAAGGACAGCAATCTAGCCACAAAACCTTTGACCCAAAATGTGTCCTGACTGCAAGATGTGCAGAGACAAAGATGGAGCAGTCTGAGGGAACGGCCCACCAATGACTGACCCCAGATGAGATCTATCCCATGGGCAATAACCAATCCCTGACACTATTAATGATCCTCTTATAGCTGTCAGACAGAATCCTAACTAACTCTCCTCTGAAAGGCTTCACCTAGCAGCCAATAGAAATAGATACAGAGACCCACAGTCAAACACTAAATGGAGCTCAAGGAATCTTGTTGAAGAGTTAGGGGAAGGATTGAGGGACCTAAAGAGGACAGGGACTCTGCAGGAAAACTAAAAGAAACAAATAACCTAGACCCTTGGGGGCTCCCGGGGACTTAACCACCAACCAAAGAGAGAGCATAGGCTGTACCTAGGCCCCTGCCCATGTGTGGCAGAGGCAAAGCTTGACCTTCATGCAGGTTCCCCAACAACTGAAGGAGAGGCTGTCTCTGAACCTGTTGGATGCCTATGTATTCCATTCTCCTAACTGAGGCTGCTTGTCTGCGCTCAGTGGGAGAGGAAGCACCCAGTCATATAGTGACCCATAGTGTCAGAGTTGGATGATTCCCAGGGTGTTTCCCCATTCTTGGAGGATAAGGGCATGGGGGACAGAGGGAAAGCTGTCAGGGAGGACACTGGGAAGGCACATATTTAGATGTAAAGCGAATAAATAAATAAACAAATAAATAAATAGAAATTTCAATTAAAAATGAAACATAGAATTGTAGAGTTTTTAAAAGCTAAACAACAACAAAAGTGAGATAAGGAAAACTCAAAATTAGCAGTTGTTAATTTAAACAATCCAGATGCTTGCACAATGATTTAAAAATGCTAAACCATCTTAATGTGTTGTAGTGATAATGTACTTCATTATGTGTCATAAGTACGATTACATTTTTTGTTTTCTGACACTTGATGGAGCTATAAAAAGATGTGCAGTATTTACCAAGAAAAAGGCACATATCCATGCTTCTCTGTTTCTTTGAATAAAATCTAACTGATTAAAAGAATGTAAATATTAACAGATTTAAAAAGTCTCATTATGTTTACTTTCCTAAATTGAAAATGACTTGAAAACCTTCCAGATTGATATCAGCAGAACCATTGCCCGAAAGCATTAATTTTAGCCACAGAGTTAATTTTAATAAATTCAGTAACAATTGTCAGGTCATCAGAGATGTGAGAAAATTCACCACCCCTCTCCCCTGCCTGCCCCAGAAGAATAGCTACAGGTAATCAAAGGTTTCTAGGAATGGTAGAATTAATCTTCTCTAGGACAAACCCACTTATATGTTATGCAGTTCCAAGATATCAGTCCAAAATGACTTACATATGACCAACATTGAATTATCTAGTTATATCTATATATACATAAGGAAATAAATATGGATTAATAATTAAAGATGGGGTCATGAATTTGGAACAGAATTGGGGGGACAATAGAAGATTTCCCATAGAGTAGAAGGGATAAGCACTACATAAGAACATTACTCATGTATAAATTATATATTATTTCATTCAATTCTTCAATAAAAGTTATCAAAGTAATTCTATGATTTTTGGCAGAAAACATTGTCAACCAAAGAGAGAGAGGGGGATGAGAGAGGGAGAGAGTATATATATATATATATATATATATATATATATATATATATATATATGATACGCTGTAGGAAGATGTGTGTTGTATAATTTTGTCAAACAAAATATTATAGTTGCTTCAAGCTTCATCAAATATCCTTGCTGTTGTTCATTCCCTTGTCCTTCCTTTCTTCCTTTTTCTTCCATAGTAGCCTCCCTTGTTGGAGACCCATCCCCATTTTTCTATTTTGCACTTTGTATTAATTGTATCTTCATATTCCCCTCTTAAGACTCCCATCCCATAATGTAGTGTATTTTTGTACTGTCTTGGAATCTTTAATTACTCTATGTCATATATTCACAAAATTCCCAGTAACAAGCACATGAAACCTCCATTATGTAGTTTAGGACAATTCAAGATTCCCAAAACAACAGAGATTATTGCTGTTACTCTCCATTCTCTCTGAGACTTTGAAGTTAAGCTAGTCTTGTTGAAACACTTATGAAACAGGACTTGAATAATTTGATTTATATATAACCTGAAAGCCTCCTCTCTGTGGTCTGGCTTTCATGGTACCATAAAATACTATGCAAGCTACCAAAAGAGGGAAGCAATTAATAATTCTACTCACCTGGGGTACCTACAAGATACAAGATTAACCACTGTGGTAAGGCATCCATATAACTACAATAAATGGTACTCAAATGTTAGAGCTCTCTCAATAGATATAATTCCACTTAACAGCAATACAATCATCTTAGTTCTATACATGTAGCTGACTTTCCAGGGCTAAAGAAGTCACAAACCTTGGAAAAGGATCTACTACTATCACATACCTACGCTGGTGTAATTTCTTACTCCATTCCAAATTTTATCTTTATATGCACACTTAAATGTAGCGGCCACCCCATATCAAAGAAACTTGGATTGGAAACCATGACAGAAATCCATAACTGGATACAATACATCAACAGATCGTAAGGATCCCAGTCCCATTGACATCACAACTCCTACATCTAGACCTTAGGAAATACCTAGGGGCAGGGCAAAAGGATAGTGAGAGCTAGAGAAACAGGAAGTCTGCTGTGAATCAATTTCTCCTCGAAACATCTGCATAAGCAAAAATGGAACAATGATAATATCAAGCAGCCATGCTATAGTGGAATGAGAAAAATATCATGGAGCCCCACCCTTAGACAAAGAATCACATACAGCTAATGACTGCTGGGAAGGAGTCTAAGGAGGAGCTGCATTATTGCTTATCCAATACAAATGGTTAACCTTGAAATTATATACACAGAAAACACACACAAAAAAAACCTTAATAGGTCACATGCTTATGTTTTGTATGCATATTCATATATACATATATGAATGCATATATACATTCAAACAAGCATACACATGTGTATATGTAACAACTATAATAAAAAATAAAGGCTATCAATTTAGTGGTGGAGTATGAGAAGTTATATAGTGGGTATTTGGGTGGTGATGGAAAGGAGAAAGAAAATAGGTAAAGTAATGAAATTCTATTTTAAACTACAAAGTCAAAGTCAAGAGTCCTGAGACCTTGGATCTTGAAAAGTGTGAATCAAAATATGCTTCATTTCTAAAGCAAGCTTGGTAGCCTCAAGCGATTTGGCATAATAGCATAAACTGACAAGTATTCCATAGGTATAATAAACAATTTTAAATATTTGTTTTCTTCCCTGGACTACTTTGAAGATACCACACACTCTAAATATAAGAAATGCTATTTAAGACAATAGCATCATTGTTATATTGAGTGATGTATTTCCAGACACATCTACTTGCTCACCTTTTTCTATTGCTTTTGAAAAGCAATTACATTTATGTAATATTCTTACTGTTGAGTCTCTATAACCACAACATGAAGATAGCTAACTTTTCCCTGACCTGATCAAGTTTGATGTTTCCTGTTAGTCTTCAGACCTTTGAGTCATTGCACTGATAATGTACACTGTGTATACTATAATTTTTCCAATTGTACTTTTCTTAATGAACCACTCTAAATTATACTATGCTATTTTCTTTGTTTAAATAGGAGATTAAGTAAAAAATTAAAATGAAGTGTAATAATTATAAAAGTTAAACTTGAATTCATGAAGTTTTCTTTCTGCGTGACCAGTTGGCATTTCTAGTTTCATCATTAAAAACTAAAAGCAATGCGATTTCAAGAAGTGGCATTTCTGTGTGGTAAGTTCAATGGATTTCACTTACTAATTTACTGAATTTTAGTGAACTCAATTTCTCTAGTCTTTCAAAACCGATTTAAATTAAAAGGATATTTTAAGAAAACCATTACTACTGATTATTGAATGAAATTTAATGAAATTATTATTTTTCAAATAAAGGATAGAGATCCTTTAAAAAAAATCACCTCATGCCAGGCAATATGACTTAAGCAAAAGGCAATTGCTGCAAGCTGGATGGCCTGAGTTTGATCTCAAGGACCCATGTCGTGAAAGGAAAGAACTCCTGTAAATTGTCTTCTGACTTGCAGACACAGAGAAACACAAATACACCCTGCAGTGTATGTGCGCACACAAACATGAACACCCGCATAAATAAACAATATTTATTTGTCTCCACCAATATTTGAGGTCTTTGAAGCACAACACTATTGCATTATACTTGGTCCAAATCCAGATTAGTATGCTAGTCTCTGTCAGTGAAAAAGAGGTCTTAGAATTGTTATCAGTATTATGAAAAAGTAAATAGAAATGTCTCCCTCATTCAATTGTTCTGAATATTAGATGAATTACTATGTAAGGTATAGCACCTGAAGATGACTTAAAAATTAGTTAATGTCCAGTAGATTGACAGTTATACTAAGACATGATGGGCAGCCACCTACTAATGTGAATATTTGTGACACTAAGCCTATTAAGCTGTCAAAAAAAAGGTATTTGTCAAGAAAATCTAAAAAGTAAAAACAAAAATGGAAGATCTTAGTGTAAAACTATCACGCTCAATTGTTTACCATTCAATGTTGCCATTTATAGAACTTGACAGCATGAATATTCTTTTAATTTTTTTAGTCCTGATTTTTAGCATTGACGCCAGGGAAACTTTTTATAGGAAATACCACTGGATGATGCAAGAATGGGTTCCACAGAATATGGCACCCATCTATGTTCTGGAAAGTTATTGAGAAGCAACCAAATGATAAAAACAATAATGTCAAGACTTACACACTCTGAAGAAGTATTGGGCATAATTAATTGGCATTAAATTATTGCACATTAAATTCCATCAACATTTCATCTTTTTTTTGTTGTTGTTGTTTTTTGTTTTTCTCTGTGTAGCCCTGGCTGTCCTGAAACTCACTTTGTAGACCAGGCTGGCCTTGAACTCAGAAGTCCGCCTACCTCTGCCTCCCAAGTGCTGGGATTAAAGGCGTGTGCCACTACAGACGGGCCTCAATCAACATTTCTAAAAACTGTTTTATCACTTAATTTCATTAAAGTTCTTTCTAATACATTAATGTTTGGTGAATGAGAATTTGCCTGTATGTGTATTTGTATGTATGTGCACTGTGTACATTCTTCATGTCCACAGAGGCCGGAAGAGAGCACTAGACTTGTGAAACTGAAATTACAAAGTCTATGAAATGCTTTGTGGATGTTCAGGACTGAATCTGGGTCTCTGAAAGTACCTTGACTGCTAATAAAAAAAAACTGAACGCTCTCTCCAACACCATTAAATCTCTTTTAATTAATTAATCAAACTTTTATCTCAATTGCTCATATAAGTGATGAGGACCATATTTAAAACAGAGAATTTGATGAACATTCCTCCACTGCTGGTGGGGTTGCAAGCTGGTACAACCACTCTGGAAATCAGTCTGGCAGTTCCTCAGAAAACTGGGCATGATACTACCAGAGAACCCTGCTATACCACTCCTGGGCATATACCCAGAATATTCCCTAGCATGTAATAAGGACTCAGGCTCCACTATGTTCGTAGCATCCCTATTTATAATAGCCAGAAGCTGGAAAGAACCCAGGTATCCCTCAACAGAGGAACGGATACAGAAAATGTGGTATATTTACACAATGAAATCGTACTCAGCTATTAAAAACAACAAATTCATGAAATTCTTAGATACATGGGTGTAACTGGAAAATATCACACAAAGTGAGGTAACCCAATCACAAAAGAACACACATGGTATGTACTCACTGATAAGTGGATATTAGCCCAGAAGCTTGGAATACTCATCAAATGATGCCCAAGAAGAAGGAAGAACAACATATGGATACTCTGGTCCTTCTTAGAAGGGGGAACAAATTACCACAGAAGGAGATACAGAGACAAAGTGTGAAGCAGAGACTGAGGGAAAGAACAACTACAGACCACCCCACCTAGCAATCCATCCCCTATACAGTTACAAAACTCAGACACTATTATCAATGTCCACAATTACTTGCTCTCTGGAGCTGAATATAGCTGTCACCTGGGAGGCTCTGCTAATGCATGACAAATACAGAGGGGGACACTTTCAGCCAGCCATTGAACTGAGCACAGGGTCCCCAATGGGGGAGCTAGAGAAAGGACCCAAGGAGCTGAAGCAGTTTGCAGCACCATAGGAGAAACAATGATATGAGCCCCCCAGTACTCCCAGAGCTCCCAGGGACAAAAACTTCAACCAGATAGTACACATGGAGTTGCCCATGGCTCCAGACACATAGGCAGCAGAAAATGGCCATGTTCGACATCAAAGGGAAGAGAGGTCCCTAGTCCTGGAAAAGCTCCATGCAGCAGTATAGTAGAATACCTGGACAGGGAAGCAGGAGGGCGTTGATTGGGGAACGGGAGAGGAGAGATGGCTTATGGGACTTTCGGGGGGGAGGGGGGACCAGGGGAAATCATTTGAAATGTAAATAAAGAATATATCTAATATAAAAAAACAGAGAATTTGAGTTTTATGCTTTAGAGTCATGCAATTCATTTTACAGAATTAAACATTTGACCAACATACTCCAGATTTCAAAATCTGGATCCTAGCTATACTGCTAACTTAAAGTAGATGTCTAAAAATGATTGTATTCCTCTCTCTCTCTCTGTGTGTGTGTGTGTGTGTGTGTGTGTGTGTGTGTGTGTGTGTGTGCTCAGATGGCTAAAGCAAGTTTCTCTAATTTTCTTTTGTTGGTTCACCTCCTCAAACCTCAGAGCTATGAATACAATCCACCGTAATAGTTTACTTTAAGCATTAGTTCCCTGGGAGAATGGACATCTCCATGTCCATCATTACTTTTGGTTTCTCCTATTTTAGTTTGAATGTTGGATTGCAACAGTGCCATTTACAGTGAGGTTTGTTTAGTCTTGTTTTCTACAGAAGTTAAAACAAAGAATATTATAAAAAAAATCCTAATATACAACAATCAGTATGAAAGAGTCATTATCATTGGTGAACTCCATCTGTACTTTATTTTCTCCCCCATTATGTTCCTGTTGCATTTCAGGATGTCTTCTTTTCTCATCCTCTATGCTTCTGAATGAAACTGATGTTTATGATGAAGGAGACAGCTCTTTTTGTTTTTTTTTATTTCAAAGAACATTTTTTAATAAGCATTTAAAGCCCTTTGAGAAATAAAAACGGGATGCCACATCTTTCTAAGCGTAAACACAGCACAACCCAAACCACACTCATGGCCAGAGAAATCCAAGCTTCAGGAGTTCTCATTTTTTCCCATTCTTGGCTAAATGAGCCATCTTCTATCTCCCTTTAACTCTCAGTGAAGCATGAAGTGTTTTTTGTTTTTTTATAATTCCACTTTCTTTTTTTTTATTCGATATAATTTATTTACATTTCAAATGATTTCCCTTTTCTAGCCCCCCCACTCCCCGAAAGTCCCCCAAGCCCCCTTCTCTTCCCCTGTCCTCCCACCCACCCCTTCCCACTTCCCGGTTCTGGTTTTGCCGAATACTGTTTCACTGAGTCTTTCCAGAACCAGGGGCCACTCCTCCTTTCTTCTTGTACCTCATTTGATGTGTGGATTATGTTTTGGGTATTCCAGTTTTCTAGGTTAATATCCACTTATTAGTAAGTGCATACCATGATTCACCTTTTGAGTCTGGGTTACCTCACTTAGTATGATATTCTCTATAGTGTTAAAAACTGCATGGTATTGGTACAGTGACAGGCAGGAGGATCAATGGAACAGGATTGAAGATCCAGAAATGAACCCACACACCTATGGCCACTTGATCCGCGACAAAGAGGATGAAAACATCCAATGGAAAAAAGATAGCCTTTTCAACAAATGGTGCTGGTTCAACTGGAGGTCAGCATGCAGAAGAATGTGAATTGATCCATCCTTGTCTCCTTGTACTAAGCTTAAATCCAAATGGATCAAGGACCTCCACATAAAGCCAGACACTCTGAAGCTAATAGAAAAGAAACTGGGGAAGACCCTTGAGGACATCGGTACAGGGAGAAAGTTTCTGAACAGAACACCAATAGCGTATGCTCTAAGAGCAAGAATTGACAAATGGGACCTCATAAAATTACAAAGTTTCTGTAAGGCAAAGGACACCATCAAGAGGACAAATCGGCAACCAACAAATTGGGAAAAGATCTTCACCAATCCTACATCAGATAGAGGGCTAATATCCAATATATATAAAGAACTCAAGAAGTTAGATTCCAGAAAACCAAACAACCCTATTAAAAAATGGGGTACAGAGTTAAACAAAGAATTCTCACCTGAAGAACTTCGGATGGCGGAGAAGCATCTTAAAAAATGCTCAACTTCATTAGTCATTAGGGAAATGCAAATCAAAACAACCCTGAGATTTCATCTTACACCAGTCAGAATGGCTAAGATTAAAAATTCAGGAGACAGCAGGTGTTGGAGAGGGTGTGGAGAAAGAGGAACACTCCTCCACTGCTGGTGGGGTTGCAAATTGGTACAACCACTCTGGAAAGCAGTCTGGCGGTTCCTCCAAAAACTGGGCACCTCACTTCCAGAAGATCCTGCTATACCACTCCTGGGCATATACCCAGAAGACTCCCCAACATGTAATAAGGATACATGTTCTACTATGTTCATAGCAGCCCTATTTATAATTGCCAGATGCTGGAAAGAACCCAGGTATCCCTCAACAGAAGAGTGGATGCAAAAAATGTGGTATATCTACACAATGGAGTACTATTCAGCCATTAGAAACAATGAATTCATGAAATTCTTAGACAGCTCTTTTTAATAGAAAAGAAGTGCCAATTTAAATCAGACTATTGATAGAGTGGAAGAGTAGTTACTGAAGCATTGACTAACAATGGAATTTGAAGGTGCTGATGACCTACACTTGAAGAAAAAGGAATTGGTCACTGGTCTCTGGCTTCATCTTGAGAAGTTATCTTGGAGTTGATGTGAACCATTCCAAAATCTGTCAATAAAATTCAAGTCGAAAAAAAAAGTGGCTGAAATCATAGATCAGGGACTTCGGAGGTCAGCTTCATTGCCTCTCTGTAGCCTCTATGTTTATCCTTCTGACCTCTTAGGAGAACTGACAACTGTGTGTCCATTATTTCTTAGGTGTGCTAGAAGGAGCCTCCACGTATCAAGGCTGTCTTCATGCAAGCCTCAACATTTTACTTCTTGACTTTATGGGCTCCACTGCCAAGCCAAATGCTAATTACTTTTAGTCCTTATCTTCCACAATGGCAGGGATTTTTCCTCCTAGCAAGGTGGGAACCTACTATGTAATAAAATGTTAATGTTCACAAAAAACCCAGGATAGCTAAAACTATTCTCAGCAACAAAAGAAAATCTGGGGGAATCAGTATCCCTGACCTCAAGCAATACTACAGAGCAATAGTGTTAAAAACTGCATGGTATTGGTACAGTGACAGGCAGGAGGATCAATGGAACAGGATTGAAGATCCAGAAATGAACCCACACACCTATGGCCACTTGATCCTCGACAAAGAGGCTGAAAACATCCAATGGAAAAAAGATAGCCTTTTCAACAAATGGTGCTGGTTCAACTGGAGGTCAGCATGCAGAAGAATGAGAATTGATCCATCCTTGTCTCCTTGTACTAAGCTCAAATCCAAATGGATCAAGGACCTCCACATAAAGCCAGACACTCTGAAGCTAATAGAAAAGAAACTGGGGAAGACCCTTGAGGACATCGGTACAGGGAGAAAGTTTCTGAACAGAACACCAATAGCGTATGCTCTAAGAGCAAGAATTGACAAATGGGACCTCATAAAATTACAAAGTTTCTGTAAGGCAAAGGATACCATCAAGAGGACAAATCGGCAACCAACAAATTGGGAAAAGATCTTCACCAATCCTACATCAGATAGAGGGCTAATATCCAATATATATAAAGAACTCAAGAAGTTAGACTCCAGAAAACCAAACAACCCTATTAAAAAATGGGGTACAGAGTTAAACAAAGAATTCTCACCTGAAGAACTTCGGATGGCAGAGAAGCATCTTAAAAAATGCTCAACTTCATTAGTCATTAGGGAAATGCAAATCAAAACAACCCTAAGATTTCATCTTACACCAGTCAGAATGGCTAAGATTAAAAATTCAGGAGACAGCAGGTGTTGGAGAGGGTGTGGAGAAAGAGGAACACTCCTCCACTGCTGGTGGGGTTGCAAATTGGTACAACCACTCTGGAAATCAGTCTGGCGGTTCCTCTGAAAACTGGGCACCTCACTTCCAGAAGATCCTGCTATACCACTCCTGGGCATATACCCAGAAGACTCCCCACCATGTAATAAGGATACATGTTCTACTATGTTCATAGCAGCCCTATTTGTAATTGCAAGATGCTGGAAAGAACCCAGGTATCCCTCAACAGAAGAGTGGATGCAAAAAATGTTGTATATCTACACAATGGAGTACTATTCAGCCATTAGAAACAATGAATTCATGAAATTCTTAGGCAAATGGATGGAGCTAGAGAATATCATACTAAGTGAGGTAACCCAGACTCAAAAAGTGAATCATGGTATGCACTCACTAATAAGTGGATATTAACCTAGAAAACTGGAATACCCAAAACATAATCCACACATCAAATGAGGTACAAGAAGAAAGGAGGAGTGGCCCCTGGTTCTGGAAAGACTCAGTGAAACAGTATTCAGCAAAACCAGAACAGGGAAGTGGGAAGGGGTGGGTGGGAGGACAGGGGAAGAGAAGGGGGCTTGCGGGACTTTCCGGGAGTGGGGGGGGGGGGCTAGAAAAGGGGAAATCATTTGAAATGTAAATAAATTATATCGAATAATAAAAAAAATGTTAATGTTCTTAAATCTCTGTTACCCTCATAAGGTGTGTAACTGGGATAATTTCTTTTCCTCCAAAGTTCTTTCTTAATCGATTAAATTGAAATAACTTTATCGAAGTGTCTTCATTTTCTATGACTGGATGACCATTGGTTATGAACTTATTAACCTAAACTGAAAACTATGTGTTGTTTAATAGTTCACATGAGTCAGAAGTGTAAGCACAATGTGGTTCACTGAAGTTGTCTACACAAGATTTCAAGAGCTGAGGGAAATTTTGCTGTGTTTGGTATGGGAGACATAATGGGTAAAGCATTTATGGCATAGACAAAATGTTGGTCCTTCTAGTGGTATCTATATATCTTCAACCGAACAAGCCAGAGGTAATTTTCACCACACTGCATACACTGTTTTCTTTAATTCTATCAAGCTCAGTCAATTTTTTAGGCATCTGGAGCTGTCCCCAAATTAAATAACGCTGTTCACATCCCTTTTTACTGATTTGTAATTTTTTTCTTATTGTTACGGAGTTACCACTACACATTCTATTATTTTCATACCACTACACAAACTATTTTCACGTTTAGGAACATGTTCCTCAGTTATCTTTAGGAAACATATTGCCCCACTCAGATGTGAAAGAGAACATGCCTCCTTGCTTTCTCTCATGCACATATAAACTACAAATGGCTGCAGTAACAGGACTATTTGCTTCCAATGGCTTCTTCTAGACATTTATTAGAGCACATTCATGTGTATACTCATTAAAAGCTGGTTTTGGACCAATAGGAGTGTTCACTGGGCAGCCTGCCTAATGATGTTAAGACAGACTTCCTAATTTGTACTTGTAGTGATTTACTATTCTTGTTCTAGTTGTAATGATGGAAAACGCTTTTCCTTTCTCATTTAATTAGCTAAGCAATCCTGGTAGAGTTAGTGTTTAAAATGTTTCAGCATAGAAATGTTTGAGAGAAACTACAAAACATCTGCATAAAGATGGGAAAATATTAGTAGCATTGCATTGATACTAAACAATATCAGTAAAGGAAAAATTATTTATCACAAGCAAATTAGATACATCTTAGGGAGCTCTCTGCTCCATAAGATAAGTCTTTATAAAATTTACCCAAAATTTTTGAAATATTATTTCTCATCCTGGGATATTATTTCAACCCCCATAAAAAATGGTCTATCTGACAGTTGTTGCCTAGGGGCTGACGTGCATGCTAAAAAATATCCTTAAATAATTACAAAGTTATTTCAGGGCAATGAAGAATGTATTTCTAATTAAATGCATATATGAATGATTACAGTGAGATAAAGTTTTAAGTTTTATGATATGCATATATGATATGTAAAAAATATCAGTCACGTTTGAAAGTGTTCTGTATAACATGAAAGAAATGTGAATAGATCTGGGGCCATGAGAAATTTACAGTTTCCAGTAGAAATAAAAATATGTTGGAAATGAAAGTAAGCTAATGTGCAGATAATAAAGACACTAAAGACACAGTAAATGAAACAGATGCTTGTGTATATGTCAGAATTTTATGATGATTTTGAGATATGTTGTTTTATTTAAGCTTCACAGCAGACCATAGAGGCCTCTCAAATGAAAACAGTTTTTATGTTTCATAAAGACAAACTTTGGTGAGTCAATTTTAATAAAAAATAAATGAGAAATTACAGACAAACATTGGATCTCACACATGAAACACATGAAAACTCTCAATTACTTTCTGACTCTCAGGCATAAAACGCTAATATTAATAATAATTTTGAGGCTGGAATCATAATCCTATTGCCTAGTTTCAATTTTTAAAAGAATCTCAGAATCAATAATGACGGACTTGAGTCTAAGAACCATAAGCCATGTATCTAAGTTGAGGTAAGTAATGCATCTTTTTATTTGAAGCATAGGTTATTAATTTTAGGAATTACTAATTTATACATAGGCTAGAATTTAAAAAGCTATCTGTGAAGGCAGAGTAAAGAGTAAATCATATGTTTGTGTGACCTAATGCCTTCCTCTATCATAATAGGAGGAAAAACAACAGCAAGTTTCATTACAGAAAAAAGTGTTTCCTCTGTATACATTTTGAGGTATAATTGGTGCATCAGTTCTTAATATTGAGAATTAGAGGCATTCTTACTCAGAGATTTTATAGAAGGTACTTTTTGCAGCAATAGCTGATTATTTTAACATTTTCATAACTGAAAATATTTTGCTTCTATCCTATTAAAGACTATAAAAGGACTTAAATTATTCCTATGTGTTGCTTGAGTCCAGATACTTAGTAATTTGGGAAATATCATATGTAATATGTAGTAATAGCTGATTACTGTAACACTTAAATATTTTCCATAGTTGAAAATATTTTGTTTCTATACTTTTAAAAATGAAAGATGATCATAGCACTTAAATTATATATATTTATATCCATAAACTTAGTCATTTGGGTAATGTCATATGTAATTTTCAAAACTAGTTCCCTTTTCTCTTTTCGTTCTCTTTGATATTGTCCCATTTTACAAAAGAGAACTTGGGACTTTCTATAAACTAATGAAACTTTTCTTTCTATTTCTTGATTAAAAAAATTCAGAAAGAATATTCATGACCCTTCACAGTACCCTGTATATGATTATGAGTGACTGTATCCACATCTTCCACCCCTCCGTGAAGAAGCCACTGTCTAATGGCAATGTCTGTACTGTCTCAGGAAACTATTGTTCCTCACTCAGCAACGACCCTTCTCTATCATCTGCTTTTGTATCACTGAAATTCTGAGTTCCATCTGGACATTCGGTCCATACACAAACAAATACAAATGGGAAGCATTTTTTCCATTCCAAACAATAAACAACTGGCTAGAACTTATTTTGTGCTTCAAACTACATTCCATATGAGTTTGTTACCTATGCAGGTTTTCTTGATAGAAATATGTATATTTGCCTGTCTCTAACTCCAATTCTGTGGTGTCTCCTGCCTCTTGAGGATCATCCAATGTAGTCCATGAGGGTAATGGGTGCAGAGATGATGATGTGTTATACTGGGTTAGAGGTGGTTTTGGAAGTCCTGTGAATAGGTATGATGAATGATCACATGGAAGACCGGCTATCCGGAGGCAGATCACGTGGGGGTAATTCACAGCTTATAAAGTGGACTGAGGGTAGGAAGATCCAAGATTGCCAAAGACACTGACTAAGGACTTAGGGGATCAAAATGGCTCATTAGCATGGAGAAACAGTTCAGGAATCTAAGGTGCTAGCTGAAAGGGTTCTTCTTATCAGGAGAAGTGAAATTGATCCTGTAATCTAACTAAGGCTATGTGACATTCCTTCAGAAGATGCATGCATGTGTGGATGCTTAGAAATCCCAAGACAAGATCAGTGAAAAAGCCCAACTATTGAAGGAAGTCTCCCATGTTACACCTAACCCAGAGGCTGTTCAGTATGGTGGGCTTTGGCTCTTAATTAGCCGAGTTTTTCCACACATATTATTTCTCTTTAACTAAGATTGCAACTCCATCATTACACAAAATGTTTTTAGCAAGGCCACTATGCCTTTTCTTGTAACCATATCCTGTGGTTTATTCTAAGTTCAGTTTATTTGATTTGTTAACAGAGTTTGACATTGATAGTCCCTATATATATATATATATATATATATATATATATATTTGTGTATGTGTATGAACATGTGGGCTTGTGGGCTTGCTTGGCTGTGTGAATGTAGGTACACACTTTCCATGTAGCACAAATAACTGAAGAGCAATTTCAGGTGATTTTCCCTGGCTTTTACTTGTTTGGGTCAGGTGTTTTTGTAATTAATCTGTCTGTGCCAAACTAGCCTGCCTACAAAATTCTGGTCTCTGTAGCTGAGACTCCAGAAATGTGCTACTATGCCAAGTCTTTATGTGGTTTCTTCAGAGTTATAATTTAATTAATAATTAATAATAATTAATTTACTTACCCTTGTGCATCAGCTTCTTTATCTAGTGAGTCATTTCCCCTGTCCCCTATGTTCATACATACTTGTCACAGGGTGTGTTAAGTACTGAATTTCCTCATCAATCACTCCTTCTGGGAATCCAGTCAATATACTATCCCATTTTGCAAGCACTCCCTTGTATTTTAATGCTCCTCTGATGAGGAATTCTATTTTGCAAATGCTTGCTCTGCCAGATAATGAAGGAATCTGTGACTTTAGATACTATGGATATTTCAACAATTTATAAATTCTACCTAAACTTAGATTTCTTTCCACAATGATAGGTTCATATATTCAATTCTCAGATAATTCAAGTCCCCAAATCAAGTATTTCCCAAACTGAATCTCTTCTGTTAATTAATGGCACTACATTTTCCTATTACTCAGACAAAAGCTGTGGAGTATTGATAATTTCTCTCTATTGAGGCTGGGGTGATATTACCAGTTAAAATTATGGGCTACTCTTGTAGAAAAACCAAGTCTAAAGGAACAGGAGATCTGAAACCCTCTTCTGGATTCTGTGAATGTCTTCAGTCATATGCACTTTTCTATATGAACACACACATACACACACACACACACACACACACACACACACACAAATAATTGAATAATTAAAACAAAAAGCAATCTTTGGAGTGTCCCAATCATAATTTATTTGTCATAAATTAATGGTGATCCTTTCCAAAATGTATGATAAAGGCATTTCTTATCCTTCTCACATTATCTTTAATATTACTGTTTTTACTTGTAAAAGTATGACATTTGCCTAGAAAATGAAAATCAGTAGGATTTAGTATGTTGATAAAGTAAGAGTAGTGACCAGAGTGAAAAAAAAAAAACATGTCTCAGAATGCTGGGCATTTAAAGAATTGGTGAGAAACTTGGATTTTATACAACTACCATAAGAATTTGTTAGAGGGTATTAAGCTCAGGGGAGATAGGACATTATATATAGGCTGTAAAAAAAAAATGGCTTCACCAGTAGAAAGGGAATACCAGGAATGTCAGGGACAAGTGGGAGCAGCGGGAGCAGAAAGGGAGCATTGCAACAATCAAGGGAGGGTGCTGATGAAAATGGACATGACAGCGGATTTAGAACTCAATTGGAGACTGCTGGACCATCGATGCACTGGTTTAAGAAAATGAGGAGAGTAAGAAAGTCAATATCTAAGGCAGCCTTGTAGGTAATAGGGCCAATTATGAGATTAGGGATGAATCTTCGATAACAAGTTCACAACTCTTCCAGTGTATAATGTAAAGACAATCACTATCAATTAGATATTCCATAGGTTGAAACCATACACTTGTGCATGTGTTCATAAAGATAAGTAACTGAAACATAAATTTTATATATGTAATAATTCTCTCCTGATTTAAAAATAATTTATGACTGATACCTTGGCCATGCTGATAAAGTTCTTTCTACTTTATTTAAACTCTTCAATTTGGAAGGTCTTATGATATTTAATATTTTTCAGCCATGTACCTAAATAATTATGTGATAAAAATTGCCGTGAATGTATAAACCCACCTTACCCAAAGAAATTTTACACTAAACTTAATATTTAGAACTATCTACTTAGCTGCTTTTTTCCTTATATTCAGTCAAGTCTACCATCTAGAGTAGTTTTACAGTAGACCTAATTCTGCTGTCTGATGTTAATAATGTACATCTAATCTAGGATGAACAGCTTTTTTTCACTTTTGTGCATTTCCATACACAAAGTAGACATTACTAATCAATTTTTACCATGTTTTGGCTAATGTAGTAAAATTGAGACTCAATCATAGTATTTTTGGAAGCTGCCACAGTCAATAATAATAAAACTAGTAAGTTCAACTCCAAAGACAAATTTTGAGTCTTTATAATGTTTCTATATTTAAGCCACTCATGTCTATACTTGCATACTGAAAACTACCAAAGAGTTTTACAAAAATTGTGACAAAAGGAAGTAGAGAACTCAGTGAAAATACAGAAAACAGTTGCCTGACCACCTTTTTCTAACAATATTTAGACACACACACACACACACACACACACACACATATATGTGTGTGTGTATATATGTATATATCCTTGGTTTTTTTTCTCCCAACTACATGTTCTTAAGGTCTTTAATCCTTGGGCTAAAAGAAAATGCTAATTGGTGATGTCTGAATGTCACTTACAACCTGCATACTATTAATATCAGAACATAGCTGAGGAATGGACATAGCGTTTAACTTTAAAAATTTAAGTGAATAATTGTATGCTCAGTCAAGTGCTCTACAATAAACAGATGCTTTACTAATTGTTCACAGAGCACGAAATTAGCCACAAAAGAAGCATGTCATTAGATGTGCACATCAGACCAACACTGAACACTAGCTAGAAAAGAGAAATGAAAGAGAAATGGAAATTAAGGAGTTTAGGGGGAAGGAAATGATTTAATTTGATTGCAGCTCACAGGTCACACTCCATTGCTGGGGAAAGTCAAGGCAGAAATGCAAGCAGGAGCTTGAAGGAAGGAGCTAAGAGAGTTGAGTTGCTTCTTCTGGCATGCTCAGCCTGCGTTTTTACAGCATCCAGGACCATTACCCCAGGAGTTGCCCCCCACACACAGTGAGCTGCCCTAACACACATATTAATCATCAATCAAGAAAATGCACCACAGACTTGCCCAAAGGTCAATATGGTGGGAATGTTTTCAGTGAAATTAAGAACTTTTAAATATTTGAGTGGGCCAATTTATTTCTCTTTCCTGGCAAAAAGTAAATACATATTTTTAATGTTCAGACAGTGAAGCTGAACTGTCCACTGAAGAATTAAATACACATTTTTTTGAAACAGGGATTTGTGTGTGTGTGTGTGTGTCTGTGTGTGTGTGTGTGTGTATGCGTGTGTGTGTGTGTGTAGCCCTAGCTGTCCTGGATCTTGCTCTGTAGCACATGCTGACCTTGAAATCGCAGAGACCACCTGGCTTTTGTCTCTCAAATGCTTGGATTAAAGGAACCACCACCATGCCTGGCTCAAATGTACAATACTTTTTATAAGGAAGCATTTATTTGCATTTCAAAAATGATTTCAGTTTTATTTTGGTTACTTTTATTTTAGTTACACTGAAGCAGCAAGTCAATTTTTCACATTTAATAGAAAAATTTACAACACCATTTTTAAATTCATTTTTTTCTGAGTAACTACTTATTCCTTGCTACATATACAATGAGATTTAGAGATATTTAATGCAGTGAGTAAGGTAATTAAATTCGTTTCAGAAGATCAGATTTTGAACTGTTTTAAAATAGTTCCAAATGAATATATATTACATTTTTTATAAAAAGCAATCAACTACTTTAAAAGTAAATAGCTTAAATCTATACTGAATTTCACTCTTATTTGCAAAGAATAATGCTGTGTTCAGAATTCTCATCATAAAGTTAATCCTATGGTGAAATGGTTGTTAATCTTAAACAAACTAAAACATGTGAGATTAAGATCTCATGTGTTTCATATTCAATTTTCTGTAAACAAATAATATTAATAGTCAACTGTTATTGGTCAGGGAGAGCACAGAGCTATCCAAACAACATAGGACATTGCCTTTGCTCTGGGGCATTCATCATAACTTAATTATTAGACCACATTGTTGACATGACTATTATTGGATTCAGAACAAATCAATTTTGATCTTGATCTAACTCTGAACCTTCCCATACCTTCTGCCTGTACCCATCACAATGCATGAAAATGCAATGCGTACTACTGGGGGAGGAGAGACATTAATATTCCCCATCCCTAGATCCTGATTGCTACAATAGTCATCTGCATGACTGTATAGAGGGAAAGCAACCACTATGTCATCAAACTTGAAGTCTGTTTCACAGGAGAGAATTCATAATTCATGTTGGGTAATACATCCCTGGTCATGCCCATGGCTGGGCAAATCACAATCCCTACAAGGGTATACTATTTCCTGTTTCATTTTTTTTAAAGTGGTTAATATGTGTAAGGTAACAGTCAATCAAATGTTGCTCAAATCACATAATTTTGTTGTTTTAGAGGCTCAAAAGTTTGTTCAAGATTGAAGTAACCCCCTCTAGATACCTTTTTACTTGACCCCGTAAATGGGACAAAACTGTAACCAACAGTTTGGGAAAAGATCTTTACCAATCCTACATCTATCTGATTAAGGGCTAATAGCTACTATATACAAAGAACCAAAGAAATTAGACTCCAGATAATCAAATAACCCTATTAAAAATGGAGCACAGAGGTAAACAAAGAATTCACAACTGAGGAAACTCAAATGATCCAGAAGCACCAAAAGAAATGTTCAACATCCTTAGTCATTAGGGAAATGCAAATCAAAACAACCCTGAGATTCCACCTCACACCAGGTAGAAAGGCTAAGATCAAAAACTCAGGTGACAGCAGATGCTTGGTGAGGATGTGGAGAAAGAAGAACATTCTTCCATTGTTGATGGGATTGCAAGCTGGTACAACCACTCTGGAAATCAGTTTAGTGGTTCCTCAGAAAATTGGAAATAATTCTAACTGAAGAACAAGCTATAACCATTCCTAGGCATATACCCAAATGATGCTCCACCATACACATTGACACCTGCTCCACTATGTTTATAGCAGCCTTATTTATAATAGCCAGAAACTGGAAAGAACCCAGATGTCCTTCAACAGAGGAATGGATACAAAAAATGTGGTACATTTTCATGATGGATTACTACTCTGCTACCAAAAGCAATGATTTCATGAAATTCTTAGGTAAACGAATGGAACTAGAAAATACCATCCTGAATGAGGTAACCCAATCACAAAAGAACAAACATGGTATGCAATCACTAATAAGTGGATATTAGCCCCAAAGCACAGAATACCCAGGATATGATTCATAGACCACATGAAGCTCAAGAAGAAGGAACACCAAAGTGTGGTGGCTTCAGTCCTTCTTAGAAGAGGTAACAAAATACTCACGGAAGCAAATACAGTGACAAATTGTTGAGCAGAGACTGAAGGAAAGGCCATCCAGAGAATGCCCCACCTGGGGATTCATCCCATATACAGTCACCAAATGCAGACTTTTGTGAATGCCAAGAAGTGTATGCTTACAGGAGGCTGATACAATTGTCTTCTGAGAGGTTCTGCCAGAGCCTGACATACAATTGAACTGATCATGGAGTCCCCAATGGAGGACTTAGAGAAAGGACCTAAGGAGCTGAATGGGGTTTGCAGCCCTATAAGAAGGACAACAATATCAACCAACTAAAGCTCACAGGGTCTAAACCACCAACCAAGGAGTACACATTAAGGGACCCATGGCTCCAACTACATATGTAGCAGAGGATGACCTTGTTGTGCATCAATGGGAGAAGAGGCCCTTGGGCTTGATGCTCCAGTGTAGGGGAATGTGAGGGAGGGGAGATAGGAGTAGGTGGTTGGGCAGATAGGGCCACACCCTCATAGAAGCAGGAAGAGGGAGAATGGGATAAGGGTTTCTGGGGGGAAAGAGGATAAAATTTGAAATGTACATAAATAAAATATGCAATAAAAAAGGAAAAATGGGGGGTTGGGGATTTAGCTCAGTGGTAGAGTGCTTGCCTAGCAAGCACAAGGCCCTGGGTTCGGTCCTCAGCTCTGTTAAAAAAAAAAAAAAAAAAGGAAAAAATGAACACACTGAATTAAAATGAATTAAAGTATTTCTTTACAAAATGCAGTCATTCAAAAAATGTAGTATCATTTCCTAATTGTATAAAATAATAGGTTTAATTATACCTTTTATACTAATAGGTTTCATTATGACATTTCATACATGAATATAATATACTCTGATCATCTTCAAATTCCCTTTATGAAATCCTGCTTCTAATTTCCACCGTGACCCTTCTCCAACCTCCAGTCTCTTCACTTACTTTCATATAGTATCTGTGTTGTTACTGTTTTTATAGATATTGTTTTGTATAACTGTTATAAACCTAAATACATGTCATTATTGTCTCAGAGGAAGAGATGACAGAGCAGCTTCATACACAGCAGAAAACAACCTTGCAGAAAACACACTTAAACTTAGAGTCTCAGTATGATTTCTCCCTCTGTTATATGAAGATAGCTATAAGCTCAGCGTTCACTCTCCTCGACTTCATTCTTTAACCACTGAAATGACTCTCCAGTCCCTCATCGTGTATTAAAATTTGTTAGTTATGTAGAATTTACCCTTATAATAGAAGTAAATGTGTATGGGCTATTTCTTTTTAAAATGTTAAAGAAAAATAATTATAAAGGCAATAATCTGATTACTGCAAGATTAATGGCAACAAAAAAAATGAGCATAAATTCTTTCCAAGCACTGGAATAGATTTACAATAATCCTCTATGATTTGCTCATTTAAATAGAAAATACTCTTCTCCTTATTTCTCCTAAAAAAAATTTAAGTAATTTTTACACTGGATTTTTGCTCACCTTCTATTTCATGTAAAAACAGTCATATATGATAAGACTAAAATATTTTAATTTAAACTTTAATGTAAAAGAGCACACAGTTGTGTTTCCTTTTTGCATGAAATGTAATTTATTAAAATATTTGATTTTGGCCTGTGTTCATATGAGATAAAATTCAGAGTTGTCTAAAATGATTTATGTCAATATAGATTAACCCACACTTTCTTTTCTCTGCACAATTAAGGCTACTTACTTATAAGTAAATTAGGGGATTCTTCAGTGTTCTGAATGTTTAATATTTACCAGAGACACATTATGTATTTTCCTTTCCTTATCATGGCTTTACTGCTCGTCCTGATAGCAATAGTAAGTGTTAAGCACTTTCCAAAATGAGCATATTTCCAATGATGCCATCAGAATAAAGATTGTGCTCACATAGTTTATGAGGGAATTAGACCGTGTTGCATTATTTTAAATGAGACTTATGTGAACCATTACATTATGAGATTGTAGAGAGGATAATGAGACCTGACATCTCATCCCAACAAGGGAAAATGCTGTCATAGGTAATAACTACCAGAATATTACAATTATTCCAATATGTTAAATGTAAAAGTCAAACAAATCTTATGTCAGTGAGATTATCAATAAATATACTTAAATGCATAAATGTTTTTCAGAATGAAGTACATTTAAGCAATGCTTTTTTTTAATTACCAAATGTCTGCCTGAAAGAATGCTGTGTTACATTTTCTTAACTGCAAGATAAATTTTATAAAGTATGAGTATGTTGGTTCTAAAGCAATAAGTAAAAAATGAATAAGTCATTGAAGTCACCCTGATAGCATATAACCTAAGAGGTATGGAGATATGACTCAGATGGTTGAATGATTGCCTAACATACAGAAGCCTCAGCATTTTGTAAACAAACCTGGTAGCCCATAGCTAAAATGCTAGTACCCAGAAAGTGAGAGTTGGGGCTCAAGTGTTCAATTCTATTCTTGGTTACACATTTGGCTCAATCCAGTCTGGAATAGTCTACTTTCTCTGTAGTGTGTGTCTGTGTGTGTGTGTGTGTGTGTGTGTGTGTGTGTACCTAACACTGACCTGTGGCAATATACCCCCTTTAAACATTAACCATATCCTCCACACCAAGAAGACATTCTTAAATTGGAATGATTTCCAGATTGACTCTGTGCAAACTTCTGCTAACATTAATTTTATTTCCTGCTGTATATGAATAATTTTCCTTGTACCAAATTGTTTTGTTTAACTTTCCCTAACCAAAAAACAATAAAACTAAAATAAGAGAATTTTAATGAATGAGATACAGGTCATTCCAGGTGATCTGGATTTACAGGTCTGACATGGGCAATGTCTTCAATAAATATCTGCTGATGAAATGGAAAAAGAGAAGCATATATTATGAATAATAGTAAGAACTGATAAGAAACTTAAAGCCTTCACTTTAATAATTGCTTCTCAGATTAGCAAATTGCTCAGAAAAAATGTGGTCTTTGCTGCATGATTAAGGTGACCATAGTTCGAGTCCCATATCAGCTATTAGAGAGAACAAACTATCAGAAGTTGCCTTGTCATTACCCAACAGTAGCCTGTGGCTGTGTAACTCATTAATCCTTTACCATCTCTTGCATACACAGAGATATTAATTCTCCAAACCCTCATTTGTGTGCCAGAGAATAAAATCAATATTATTAGATGTTTTGATAGTCTACAATTGTTTTTTTTAATCTAACAAATGTATACTATTTGCTCACATTATACTATGTTATTTGATGCAAGATATTTCCTATCCATTCACACTGAGGCAGTGAGAGGCCAATGATTGCAGGGGAGAGAGGAGGAGGAGCTAAGAGAAGGAGGGGGAGAGAGAGAGGGAGCCTGAGAGCTACACAAGGGAGCAGAGGAGACAGCAGATCCAGATGGCATCAGATGTGTTTCTGGTGTGCTGAGAGGTTAGAAATATTGGGATAAATCTTTCTCATTGTAAATTGGCATTATGTAATTGGGAGTTCATATGCATAAATATATATGGTGAACTATCAAGTTTAAGAGTCATGCTTTGCTGGATACTTGAAAGAAGTAGGTGCTGGGCAAGAGAGAGAAACCTGCTGGGACTTGGAGTAGAGGCCATACACTATATTAATTAATTACCCACTACAGTTATTCACAAATCAACCTCTTTTTTTTTTCAAAAATTTTATTAAGGGAATTAGTATTCTCTCTATTTTACAGATTATAAAATTTAGAAGTAAGGTACTCAACAATTTTCAGTCTACGGGTTATAGGTCAATTCACTCCAAAGTCCTTTATTCTCCCTTGTGACACATCTTGTATGTTTAACATGAAATATTATTCACCTTAAATTAGATTTACATGTGAGTAGACCAAGTTGCCAATGTGAGATATTATGTCCTAAATTTTCGCCTCAACTTTTTATTATATTTGAAATTTTGACTGTCAAAAAAATAACAATGTAATGGTAGTAACTTAAACCAGCTTGCTTTCTCTATCACTGTAGTAGTGATTTTACATGCTAAAGATAGTATGCCACTTCTCCAGTGTTTGAGAATTCCTGTCTTTTTATCATTCTGCCCTTTCAGTTTTAGCAAATGTAAGTCCTTCTTTGACACAGAATGCCTGCTCTGCTTCTTGTTCCTGAAAGACAAGTAGATAGGTCAAAAGCTTAATAGAAAACTGTCTATCAATGAGTGTCAATGCCTTTGTAAAGGTAATTTCATGGAAAACATGCAACATTTTATGCTTCCTTATCAATTGATAATATTTATGATATCAATTATGATATCATTTTATGCATATCATAAAATATACAACTTATCATATGCTTACATATGATTGTCCAGATGTTAATCAATGGTCATCTCAGAAAGATTTTTTCTAGTATAAACCCATTTATATATAAATGAAAATGAAAGTTATATGTAATAGAGAAAGATAGACAAGATAGTCTTCACTCTTTTAACTATATTAGAAGAGAAAGAGAGAAAGAGAGGGAGAGAGAGAAAGAGAGGGAGAGAGAGAAAGAGAGAGGGAGAGAGATAGAGATAGAGATAGAGATAGAGATAGAGAGAGAGAGAGAGAGAGAGAGAGAGAGAGAGAGAGAGAAACTCATTAAATCATAATGAAATGGCCAAAGAGTGCAGAGACACCTACAATGTATTTGAATGTACTCAAGATACCTTGTCTTAAAAGAATGATGTATCATTTATCTTCAGAAATGGGATGACCTATTTAACTGCTACACTCAACAAGTCCCTGGACATAAAATATTTCTTAAGTATCAGTGAAAGACTGAGTTTTATCCCAGAAGGCTGACTGGTTTAGGTGAGAGATTTGATTGGGAAAAAACTGAAAACAGTCTACAAGTCTATATTAACAAGCCAGATATTAACAACAAGGATGACATTATCTCTTAGCCTATCATGGGCTTAATTATTATGTAATATATAATGTAACAAAGTCAGCTTATGCTGGCCTACCTTTGTCATCTAAAACTGGTCCCTTTAGGAAATGTGCATAGTGTTAGCATAGAATCACCTCATACTTATCATTCCTGGTTATTTTTAAGAATCATATTATTGTATAAAGTAGGCCAGTATTAGATAATCATCTTCTCAATAAGTTTCATTAAAGATAACGATGGCATACATTCAAATTTCGTGAACCAGTGTTTTGGTATCTAATTCCAAGGAAAATATGAACCTTCATTTGAAAAATAGGTCACTGGCCCAAAACTCACGTTGTAATTTATTTTCCAATTAATTGAATAATTAACCATCAAATACCAAGAGAAAACCTTCTAATTGAAGTTTCACATTAGCCTATGGTTTTTCATTATTGCATCACATACAGTGGATAAGGTAAAAAAAAATCATTAAATGTGAAATGTGCAAATGAATACTTTACTAATTATAAATGAAAAATACTTAGGAAAAATCATAAAAATATATTATAAAATATAAGTATACATATTTAGAGTCATGTGAAAAGCAGACTCATAAATTACAGAAAAAAACGGAAACATTTGTTGTAAGTGACTTTATAACCAAATGTACTCTGTACACATGTGTGAAGGACGTGCACCTTAGTCTTTATTAGGAACTCCTAACAGCAGGAACAAAGGCTGTCTATGACTCTGTCACCTGCCTTTGCATCTCAGGTTCACTGATCTGCAGGATTACTGTGGTAAAAATAGCCAACCTACCAAAATCAATTCAATGAAATCTCCATGAAAATTCCAAGAGAAATCTTCATATATCTTGAAAGGACAATCTTCGTCTCATTTTTTTGTCTTGACTCATATTTTATTTAATTTATAAATTCAGACCAATTAAGAAAAAACAATTTTTTGTTGATTTATATGAATACCAAATATGTGATACTTTGGAAATTAGTTTGAAATAAAGATATGCTTAACTTGATTAAGTAACTTGATGGCATAGATTCCATCTATACAGTGGAGACTGTGAATAGACTAATTTTGAATCCTCAAACAGTTTTCCCACATAGGGTAGAGCCAAGGTACTCTAGAGTTAATGAAAAGTTGCTAAATTAGAAGGTTTTTAGTACTACAATATAAAAAAGCAATAGAGGAATTTAGTAAATAACCTCCTAAAATTTAGAAATAACAATGTACTAGCTGGTTTTGTGTGTCAACATGACACAAGCTGCAATTATCACAAAGAAAGGAGTTTCAATTGGGGAAGTGCCTCCATGAGATCCATCTGTGGTATGTTTTCTCAATTAGTAATTGTCGGAGACCAAACTGTGGAAAAACAAACCCTCAACAGCTCTCACCTTGAGATTCCACTGACCTTTAGGTTTACAGCTGAACCACCCCCTTCTTCACACAAAGCTGATCAACTGGTTCTCATCCTGGCAGAACACTTGGGGTTGTCTAGGCGGAACCAGCATGCCACAGCCAGAATCCCTCCCAGATGAACTTTCCTCTTTCTGTGCCTCTAACATTCCCCTCAGCCCCTCTCTACTTCCTCTTATGGTGGGTTCAAAACCAGGCGTTTTGCGTTTCATTAAAGAGGCTTTGACAAAGAAACCCAGTTTACTTGGCCTTGCTTTTCTTTTCCGCCCATTTTCTCTTTCAAGCTTGGGTTCTCCTCGGCTCCCCGAATAACTAGTTCCTGAGGGTAGGGACAAGTAATCAAGGGGGGAAGGCCCCTTGTGGGTGGTACCATCTGTAGGCTAGTGTTCTTGTGTTCTATAAGAGAGCAGGCTGAGAAACCCAGAAGCAAGCCAGTAAGGAACATCTGCATCAGCTCCTGCTTCCTGACCTGCTTAAGCCCCAGTCCTGACTTCCTTTAGTGATGAAGAGCAATGTGGAAGTGTAAGCTGAATAAACCCTTTCATCCCCAATTTGCTTCTTGGTCATGATGTTTGTGCAGGAATAGAAACCCTGACTAAGATAGTTTGAAATACAGGTATGCTTAACTTGATTAAGTAACTTGATGACATAGATTCCGTCTATACAATGGAGACTGTGAATAGACTAATTTTGAATCCTGAAACAGTTTTCCCACATAGTGTAGAGCCAAGATACTCTAGGGTTAGTGAAGGGTTTCTAAATTGGAAGTTGTTTAGTACAATATAAAAAAGCAATAGAGGAATTTAGTAAATAAACTGCTAAGATTTAGAAATAACAACTTTAAACATTTTTTTACAAAACTCAGATTTTTTTAGCTGGTCCTATATGATTTAGCCAAGTGATATAGTTAGTAAATGATATTTAGGAGAAAAGAGGAACTAGACTTCCAATACAAAACCATTTATATCTTTCTGTAAAAGTATAAATGTTGAAATGTTTCAGAGTTACCTATTTTGGAAACATGACTTCACTATTCCAAAATAAAGATGGAAATTCAAAAGAATTCAGAGAACACAAAATAATTTGTATTATTTTATCAAATACAAAATAATTAATATTATATCTCCAAAGTGTAGAGTCCTGCAGATATGAATGGTGCTTAAGATATAAATTGTATTTAAATGTTTAAAAATATTTCATTGAATAACTGTATAGTAAGTCAGTAAGCAGAGTTCATATTTCTGTTACTGTTTCTTGTTTCTATTGTTCTATTTCCAGGTTCAAGTTTGAGTTACTGCCCGGATGATGGATTGTGACTCAAATATAACAAATGAAATAAATCCCCCTTTTCTACAATTTTTTGTGTCTGAATGTTTTATCAAGCATCAGAAAAGCAGACTAGAATAATGAATAAAGCAGTCATAAAAATTATATTTGCTTAATTATATAAATTATGTGTGTTCATGCACTTAATGCAAAGCACTTTAATCATTCAAATGCATAACATCAAAACTGCAAAAATCTTTGTCCTGTATTACAAAGTCAACCATTATTGATCTTTGCACATTTTAAGACATATGGGCCTTGTGTGTTCAAATGTTTCTGTAAGTTTTATCATACAGTTTGTTCATCTTGAACCTCCATTGTTCTCTGTCTATAAAAGATGAGACATTTTGAGACTTCAGACAAACTGGGTGTCTCTTTCCTTACATGTCAAAATTCAGTTTTATCATTTACATTTTTGCATAGTTGATTATGGTTTGTTTTCTTAGCATAGTTATATAATCTATTTTCATGGTTACAAAAGTAGAGAATGGCATTCCATTACATCTTTCCTTCCATTTTTCGGTGTGTTTTATCAAAATAATATTGCATCTCTAAAGGGAAAGGCTTTCTCTGTTACAGCTCTGCTCTAAGAAGTATCCTGGCAATCAGGAGCCAAGGATTATAACACCATATAGCACAACAAACCTCTCACAAAAGAGATTTATTTGGGCTGAGGGGTGGGAACCTGGAGTGTGGTTGCTGCTTCTTTTGTGAGAAACAGCAGGGAACTGAAGAGAAGGCAGAATTTATAAAGGGTTTCATTGGGGAGTGTTGGAGTAAGTCTTTCCAGGGTAGAGATTTCCAGGTTGAAGATTGGTGAGATGCCAAGTCCTGAGGTTGGCGTGAGCTCAGGAATTGGTGGGATTCTGCTTGTTGGCCATGGTCTTGGGCTTGGTTCAAGTCAGGGAAGCACTGTTTATTCCCTGACCAAATGACCCTATCATGCTTCATTTTCTGTAAATAAAAATTCTAAGAATAATTTTGTCTCCATGGTAAAATGCTAAAACATTAAACCATCTTGTGATATTATATACCATAGAATCACATGAGGAATTGGCATAACAAAAATGTTTTTTAGTAAGACTTATTGCTTCTTTGGTTGTATACTATATATTGTATTCTATGTTGTTGTTTCTATCATTACACTATTTTCCTATCAGAATTTCCTTAAATGATATTTTTCAGAACTATTTGTTGCTTACTTTTATTTGTCCTTGATAAGTTGATACAGGTATACAGTGATCATACTTACCCTTCTCTATCCCTTCCTAATGCCTCTCACATATGCTAGCTAGTTATATAACAACTAGACAAAAGCTCTGAGAGGGGCAAACTCCAATTCAGAAGCTGCCTCCTTAAGACCAAGCTGTAAGCAAAACCTGAATGTCATTTTCTTAGTGATTGATGTAGGAGAGCCTAGTCTATTGTGCTTGTGGCCACTTTTGGGGGTGGTGGTCCTAGTTTCTAGACTGAAAAAGCCATGAGTTGCAAACCAGTAAGCAGCACCCAGTCATGACATATGAATTAATACCTATGTCCAGGTTCCTGCCCTGTGTAAGTTCCTGTTCTGACTTCCTTTGACGATGAACAGTGATGTGGAAGTGTAAGTCAAATAAATCCTTTCTTCCCCAAGTTGCTTTAGTCATAGTGTTTCATCAGAGCAATAGTAACCCTAAGAAACCCCAGTCCCCAAACATTTTACTCTCCAAATTTGAAGTCGGTTTCTATTCTTTATAAACCATAAACTCTAGTGTATGCAGTGTGTGAGTATGGGTGTCGGGTCATCCACCTGAGCATAGAAATCCTATCAAAGGCTACCTCTGCTCTCAGCATCTGTCAATTCTCAATAACTCCTCAGTAAGGGATGGAGCCTAGAGACCCTCTTCTCCAACCATGGGCACACTTTGGCTTGATCATAAGTGGGTAACCACAGGTGCTATAGTTAATGAGTGCAATAGTCATGACATATTATATTTTTATGAAGCTTCGTAGTTCTGATACAATTTCTAAGGGAGTCGTGTTTAAAAATATTTGTATTTTACTCCTACATTTGACTAATAAGATATCAACTATAGAACTATACATTTAATGTATTCTTTTTTCAGACTTAGCTGTTATTCTGAGGTCCAGTTTCCTAGAATCAAGTTTAATATCTTAATGAGTACTAAGCCATTGAAATCAACATCATTTAATGTCATCACTTTTATTGCAATTATGGACATTGCAGGCAAAGACTCACACATGCTAGGCAGGACTCTGCTATTGATCTCCATCATGGGCATTTAGTTGGTTTCCTTCTGGATAGTCTCAAGGTTGTCCCTTCAATCTTGGATCCTTCAAGTTATTACTTAAGTTTTTTTTTTTTTAATCATTTCCACTTCTGAACAACCTGTGCTCATTAATGGAGAATAGGAGGAAAGCGATTCAGTGCCTAGACACTCTACACTTGCCTCCTTTCGGGCTTACTGTGAGCTTTCTCAGTTCCATTTTCCTGATACTTAGTTTTTTATATAATTTTTAATTTTGTGTGTCCAAATTCTGTTAGACTTTCTTGTTTTATTTACCTTTCAGATGCTATTTTTAATTTTCCTTTGAAATAGTATCTTCTCTACGTATTCCTTTACTATGCTCATTTCTACCATTCAAAAATCCTTTCACTGTCATTTCTACTAATGTTCTAAAAGATTGTGATTAGTTCTCCCAATAGGCTCAACTTATGCCTATATCTTTATAGGAGCAATAAAGATTTTCTTTAAAATTTTAAATATTATTTTCTTATTTTGTTTTTTAACAATTATCCATAATTTCTATTTTATCAAAGACAGCTTTATAATGAATATGTGCATGTGTGAGCATGTGTATGAGTGTGTATGTCAGTGTGTTATCTGTTTACATGTTCGTTTCCTTTAACAGTATGTCCTGTCATTTCATTGTGCATTTATACATATAGAATAAGTGCTATGTAAACTTACAGGTGTCAATATTTTTTTAATTTCCTGTTGCTTATATTTTTTCTTATTAATAGCACCTTGAATCAGAGGAGCAACAGTGATTTCTACATGAATATTTAAATATTTATGTGTGTTAACATGCCATGTTTCAGTAGAATTTAATGCTTATAAAACAAACAACAACAACAACAAAACCAGTCAAAAGCCTGTAGTTAACAGAATATGGAAATTGTCAGTCAGTAGTGAGATCCTCTTACCTCTAAACATTCTTAGCTTTCTTTTTACTTCTTTTCTTTGTTTACGTTGTGGTTTCAATTATGTTACACATAAAACAATGATTCTGTGATTTAAGTTATGTGAATTTCTTTACGAATGATCTAAAAGTGCTTTCCTGTTTCAATTATGAACTTTAGAATTAGATCAGAAAACATGTGCCTGATAAAGTCTAAAGTGTTTGCTGTGTGATATTTTAGTTTGAAAAAGTTTGTCAACTGTTGGTCAAGGACATCCTTTTATGTTCTTTTATTTTATTAATTTTGTATTTTATTCATTCATCTTACTTCCCTCTCATTGCTCCCCCTCCAGGTCACCTCCTCTCACAATCCACCATCCACTCTCCCCTTCTGTTCTGAGCAGGTACCCCCCCTGCAGCCCCAATATCCCTTCCCCCTGCCCTGTCATTTCAAGTCTCTGCAAGGCTAAGGGCTTTCTCTCCCACTTGGGCCATACAAGGCAGCCTAGCTAGAAGTACATATCCCACATACAGGAAACAGCTTTTTGGATAGCCCCACTCCAGCTGTTCACCCAGCAGCTGCCTCAGACAGATACAGGTACCCACATCTGAACAGTGTATGCAACTTGGGGACAATTATTGAAGAGTAGGAGGAAGGATTTATAAGCACCCAAGAGGATAGGAAGTCCACAGGAAGACCAACAAAGTCAACTAAACTGGACCTTTGGGGCTCTTAGAGACTGAACCACCAACCAAAGGACATATACTGGCTATACCTACGCCTCTTTATGTTCTAAAATCTCTTTCACTTTTCTAATAATCAAGAGTAGTACTGTTCCCTTAGATCAGGCTCTATATCAGGAAAAATTCTCAGAATTAGATTGAGGTAATAAACTCAATTGACTGAGCTTGTGGTATACAAGAGGGAAAGGCTGCATCTCCACTATCTTTGTAAATTACTTGATTGATCCATGTTGATTATTTTTTATTTGTTGAACCTGAACTAGAAGCATTTCTTGACTTTTGTGAAAGGCCCCTGTTTAACTCTGGTATATTGCATTGCAATTTCTGCAATACTGTATCAGTCCAACACATAGTGCTTTCTCTATTCCAAATACCATAAATTTTATATCTACTACCAATATCATTTGTTGTTTGTTTTCATTGATATTGATTCTGTATGTTTTGTAATGGTGAAATATCTAAGAACTCTGACAACTTTGGAGATGAGCAAACTATATTTTGGGCTTAGTCAATTGATATGACAAGGGTGTTTTGGTTATAGAAACAAGGATGTCACTAGTCACTATAGAGCTAGATACTATGTAAGAGGACTCTTGAAGGAAGAGGGACAGCAGAGAGAGACAGTGTAAAGAATGAGAGAGATAAAGAAATGGATAAAGAGACTGTAAAGCAGAGAGGTCAACGATAAGGTGACTAGAGTCATGGGACTAAATTTGTGTACTTTGTTCAATTATTTATTTTTTAGACACAAGAGACTATATCTCAATGGAAAATGGTAGAAGCTGTGAGATAAAAGGGCATAGAAAAGAAAGCATGGATGTGAGAATAATTTATGAACTGCATTCCTGAAAAAGCAGAGAGGAATGGCGTAGTAGCACAGATGGAGGAACTCACATTAGGCTGGAGGCCAGATGGAAGGAGATGATGGGTGTGGAGGGAGTCTGGAAATAGAAAGTTCTAAGTGGCAAAGGTTAATAAACTGAGGATGTATTTTAGGTCCTAGAGAAACTAGAAAGCTCAGAAAGGGTTGAAAAACATATCCTGGGAGATAGAACAGAGATAGAATTTGGATAACAATGAAAATTGAGTAAGAATTTTAAGGCTCAAGAGAGTACATATCATTTGTTTGGAAAGACCCAACATTGCATAGCCTGCAGAAGAATACAAAGGAACCACAACTTTAGGTTTGTGTCTGAAGGTCATAGGAGACTCCAAGGGATAAAGATCATAAAGTTTACAAAGAACATGGGAAAGGAAAGAACTCAAAGAGTTTTAACAGGCCTGGTGTTTAAAAAAAATGAAAAGGCAAGTGGGTAAGGGATGTGGAATTAGTTCAGGGTAGAGTGCTTCCCTACTGTGTTTAAAGCTCTGGGTTCCCTCCCTGTCTAAAAGTTTACAGTTAAGAAGAAGCAGGAACAAAATGTATGATCAGAATCATGTATAATTTCATGATGAAACGAAAACTATGGTGTGGCCCATTTGTATAAGAACATTGTTATGTAATTAAAATTTCACAGGAAGTTGAAAAATAATTGACTTTCTCTCAGGGAGGAGAAAGTGATGTGTGAATGTTGGTAAGGAAAGCATTTGTCACCCGAAACCCAGCCATTACATTTTCCTACTTCCCAGTGACATTAAAAATAAGCAGACAACACAGGAGAAAGGTAATTTTGTCACCCATTCTCCTTGAACTTAGAATCAACTGATCCAGTACCATTTTAACCTACTGTGCCTATTCAAGCTACAGTCCACTTCACATAAAGACAATCTCTCACTCACAGAAATTTTCAGAAAATTAAGATCTGGGAGAAAATTTTAATCTGAAAGTATGTTTTACCACATACTAAGGAGTGTCTTTATTTTCATATATAATATAGATATGTAAATATCTCCCTCTTATGAAGATAAATATATAGATATACATGTATATATGTAATTATCTTCATATATATATGCTACAGATGAATCTATATATTCTTGTCTTGTCTTAAAATATAGAAATACATGTTATGATCCAGATATATAACTATGCCTACTCAATGAGACATTTTCTTGTAAATATTATGAGATAAGGCTTTATACATTTTTTTGGTGTCATAAAGCAATTCCCTTAAGCACAGGCAGAACCCAATAAAGGGATGATATTTTGAAAGTGTAATTACAACCTTAGAGGATTGTGCTACAATTCTTTTTGCAGGAAGCTTCCCAATGGTAGCCAGAATTAAGTGACATAAAGCACAGGGATGTCTGAGAAAGAGGACTTGCTTTAACAGATCTGTAGTAAATCTCTGTGAAGTGGAGGCCAGAGCAAGGGCAAAGGCAAAGGAAAGTTCACTGATCATCCCTACTGTCTTAAGAGCCTAATAACTCCTGGTAAGTAATATACATCTCTCTTTTCTTGTTTCCTTTCTCAAAAATAAAAGGTGAACAAAAGCATGAGGTTAGAGTCATAGAGCCTAAGTAAAAGCAGAGAGTGTTGTGAAGTGTCTCTTTAGGTGACTATGCAGATGCTGTTCACACATTCTCTAAGTGTCATTGACTCACAGCAAATCTCACTGACCACTGTAGGTAAATACCAGCTTCAGTTTTGTACATCTTTACTTCCATTTATTTTGATCCCTGTTTTAACAACATGAGCCATAGTGTTAGGGAGAAATCTATTTTGTGTACAATGAACACTAGGAATCTTGCACAAACTACATACCTGTTAAAAAATGATATAGTTTTCAACTATCACAACATGTGTCCTGATGCTGACATTGAAATTTACTGTTACTTGGGGTAAATGTAGGAGGACCTGAAAGACATGACAATTAGGAAGCCAAAGGGGATAACTTTTCAGTTTGATTTGATTTTTCTACGATTGATTATTCAGAAGCTCATTCAGGAAAGGTCTAACAACTTTTCATGATCATTACTGTATGTGTGTGTTTCCTTCTATGGTGTTGCTGGTGGTTTTCTCAGACCTAGCATCCTTTATGAGACTCTGTGACCTGTTGTCTTTGTATGTTTGTATAAGAAGAAAATATTTTAAGCTATCGGGGATCTGATAGTGAGAAATATAAGTAATCCTGAGAGACATATAGTATTAAAATCATCATCATGGAGTACTTGATAACTGCCCAAGTATAACTGCACACTGTACAATGCTGCAAAGAAAACAAATCTTTTCTCAAAAGAAGTGCTAACCTAGTTAATGATTGCTGGGGGATGAGAGAATAGAAAAATATCTATTAAACTTTAAGAATCCTTGCACCTATGCTCCTCATGCTTTGCATAGCTAACCTAGGGAAACACATTCTTACACACACACACACACACACACACACACACACACACACACATTCATAACTCACATGGAAATAAAATGAGGAAGAGATCAGCAGAGGAAGGGATCTGTGGAAGGAAGAAGGGTACAAGAAAAGACAAGAGGATGAGTATAGTCACAACATAATATGTACATGAAAAGTAAACTGTAATCCCACCAACAGTGAAGGAGTGCTCCTCTTTCTCCACATCCTTGACAGCATCTGATGCCACCTGAGTCTTTGATCTTAGCCATTCTGATTGATATGAGGTGGAATCTCAGGGTCTTATTGATTTGTATCTCCCTGATGATTAAGGATATTGAGCAATTCTTTAAGTGCTTCTTGGCCATTTGAAATTCCTCAGTTGAGAATTCTTAGGGTTATTTGGTTCTCTGGAGTCGAATTTCTTGACTTCATTGTTTATTTTGGATATTAGCTCCCCATGACATGTAGAGTTGGTAAAGATCTTTTCTCAATCTGTAGGTGGCCATTTGTCCTGTTGACAGTGTCCTTACTCCATTGCTGTTGGAATTACAAACTTGTAAAACAATTTTAGAAAACAATCTGGCAGTTCCTCAGAAAACCGGAAATAAATAGTTCTACCTGAAGACCCAGGTATACTACTACTGGACATATACCCAAAAGATGGTCTAACATATAACAAGAACATATGCTCCACTATGATTATGGCAGCTTTATTTATAATAGCCAGAAGCTATAAGCAACCCAGATGTCCCTCAACAGAAGAATGGATACAGAAAATGTGGGTACTATTCAACTATTAAAAACAGTGACTTGAAATTTGCAGGTAAGTGTATAGAACTAGAAAAATATCATCTTGAGTAAGGTAATCCAGACACAAAAGAACACACATGGTATGCATTCACTGTTAAGTGAATATTAGCACAAGCTCAGAATACCCATGATTCAGCCCACAAACCATATGGTGCTTAAGAAGGAAGACCAGAGTGTGTATGCTTCAATCCTACATAGAAGGGCGGAAAATAATAACTGTATGTAAGGGGAGGAAGGGATCTGGATAAAGAGAGGATGGAGAAGGGGAAAAAAATGACACAGGATCAGGTGTGGGAAAGGACAGGAGAGAAGTACAGAGGATCAGGAAGTCAAATAGAAATCTGTTGCAGTAGGGTATAGGGAACTGGTGGTAGCCACTAGAAAGTCCCAGATGCCAGAGAAGCAAGAAGTTTCTAGGACCCAAAGAGGAAAACTTAAGCTGCAACACCGAACAAAGGAGAGATACAACCTGTAGAAATGACCTTCACTAGATGTGCATGGTCCCCAGTTGAGGGATGGGGTCACCCACCCATCTCAAAATTTTTAACCCAGAAATGTTCCTGTCCAAAATAAAGACATGAACAAAATTGAAACAGAGACTGAAGGAAAGGCCATCCATAGACTGCCTCACCTAGGGATCCATTCTACCTGCAGCTGCCAAACCCTGACACTATTGCTGATGTTAAGAAGCATTTGCTGACAGGAGCCTGGTATGGCTGTTCCCTGACAGGTTCTGCCAGTACCTGACTAATATACTTACAAATATTCACAGGCAAGCATTGAACTGGGCCCAGGGACCCCCAGTGGAAGAGCAGGGAAAGGACTGAAGGAGCTAAAGGGGACTGCAACTTCATAGGAAGAGCAATATCAACTAACTGGACCACCTGAGCTCCCAGGGACTAAACCACCAACAAAAGAGTATACATGGAGGGATCTGTGGCTCAGAATACATATGTAGCAGACGATGGCCTTATCTGGCATCAAGGGGAGGGGATACCCTTGGTCCTGTGGAGGCTTGATGCCCTAGCTTAGGGGAATGCTAGAGTGGTGAGGCGGGAGTGGGTGAGTAGGTAGAGGAGCACTCTCACAGAGGCAAACAGAAGGAAGGGGGA
The DNA here is from genome assembly GCF_947179515.1 of Apodemus sylvaticus. Classification (NCBI taxonomy): domain Eukaryota; kingdom Metazoa; phylum Chordata; class Mammalia; order Rodentia; family Muridae; genus Apodemus; species Apodemus sylvaticus. The sequence goes on along the minus strand of NC_067482.1, from coordinate 41,010,750 downwards.
TAGGATAGGAGAGTTTGTGGAGGGAAAATCGGTAAGGGGATATCATTTGAAATGTAAATGAATAAAAAGATTAATAATGAAAAGGAAAGAAAAATAAGCTGTAATGAAACCCACTATTATATATAATTAATATTGGTAATAAAAACTTAATGAAACAGAGAGACCAGAAGAACAGCGAGTTAAAACAAAGAAGAATCACTGAATGTACTTAATATCTAATGGTGATATTAGGTTATCTGGTGTGTACATCTTCCACAAAGAAATGGCCTTACTCTGAGACAGGAACATTTGAATGTTGCTGAGGAAAATGACATATCTCACATGGGTACAGCTTTCCATCTTGGGCTTTCTCCTTACTGTACTTCAGATTTTATTTGATGTGATTCTATTGAATATGGCCTTCCTTTTGTTATTATTTTATATCCAATTGAAGCTTAATTTTCAATATGGAAGCTAGGTTTTCTCTTTAAATCAAATAGGCATGTGTTTGGCCTTTCTTATTATATGTTGACATAACAGTTCAATTCAGAATTACATTTAAAGTTTCCCCAAGTTCTCTTGGAACATTCATGCATATTTATAAAATATAAACTGTCCATACAGTAGATTATATAATAGACTGTAAGCTCCACATAATAGAATATAAGCTAACTTATATAAGATATCATGTCTATTTTAGATTCTTAAGACTGGCTAATAAATATTCATCACATAATGTTGTCCAATGTTTGATTTATTTTCCTTCCATTGCCCATAGTCCAGGGAATGTTTATAAAGAATATTCTAAGAATAACTATTCTCTTTAGTGGTCTCATATTGGCAGGCTGAAAACAATTTTGTTTATTTCCTCTGGAAACAAATATATGTCAGTGCATACTTTGAGCAACATATTCATAATGGCATCATCAAAGGTCTATGATCCCAATAGTGTTGTGTTTATGTGTATGTGTGTGTGTGTGTGTGTGTGTGTGTGCATGTGCGCGTGTGTGTGTGTGTGTGTGTGTGTGTATGTGTGTTTGCTATTCTGTTTATATTGATAATTGTCAATTGGTAGATTTATAACAGGTAAGATATTTGGGGGAAAGGTCTTGTGTCTTGAGTCCTTAGGAATTTAGAACTGTGACTACTGTGGTTTTATTTGCTGAAAGTTATTACGACCATGATATGAAGAAAACCTCATATGTACACCCCATACCTTTTATGTACATATTTTAATTTGCTTGCCCAGTTTGGAATAGGAAATCCAAAAAAACCAGTTTGCATTCTCCATCGACTTTACCCAGTTTGCTCAAGCTTCATCTTACTTTCACAAGTCTGCTCTTCTTTCTTCCACAAGCAAGCTTCATTCCCCTATTCTTCGCATCACCCTAGTCTGCTGGTATCTTTTTTCTTTGTGTCGTTGGCGACATCCGTACTGTTGTGTCTCTAATTTACAAACATTGGAAGGCAAGCTGTTTCCCATATTTCCGTGCATGAGTAACAGGTACTCTGACAGTGAAACCACAGCTTGTCTGTTGCATCCCGTACCCACCCGAAAAGAGAAAGCTCATCTTGTTACATAAACCATCCTCCCTTCCTTCTCTCTTCAGCTGCTTCTGGCATGCTCCAGTTGGCTCTCAGCTTGCAAGTGAAACCACAAAAGGAGAAAGGCAAAGCTTGTTACAGAACACTTTCAAGGAAGATTTGTTCCTCTAATGGCTCTTTGGCGAGTAATATGGTTTTTAATTTGTGAGAAAATAAAACTGCAGTTTAAACGACTGAAGCATATCAAGGCAGGGGTCAAAGAGTCTTCTAATTTTTGTAACGGGAAAAATTCAAGCTCCATGTGCAGTGAAATTAAAAATACACTTTTTCTTTTGCTTTAATTCTACTTCTGACAGTTTGTACAGTTCATCTGCAAACAGCTAAAATTAAATCAATTCCTCAGATGTGAGTTTTCCATGCACACTAGTCTCTCAGATTCCGTTGCCCTCGAGAAAGTATCCTACATGTGAACCCGTTTCCCATCTCTGTTTTTCTTATAATTACAATTCACTTTCATACTCTCTAGTAAAAATAATATTTCTAATTTGATACACTGGCCATAAAGGATGTTTGCACAAGGTTCATCACAGTTTCTGTGGTTGCCAGAAATTTTATAAATTCAAACACTCATGTTAAACCCTCAGGGTGAACTGAAATAATCAGGGTTTAAGAATAATAGCTTGAGGTAAAGTTATTTACTATTATTTACACTATTGTTCATTTAATTCTATATATGGATTGTCTACTAGGTAGAAACTACTCATATACCATTTCTGGAAATGAACTCTATATTTGCATTGTGGGTTTGCCACCAACTAGTTTATAAATTTTGACAAATTACTCAGTGTCTGAATGACTTGATATTTTATTCCATAGAATAAAATTGTTTAAGAAAGTGTACTTAACTCATACAATTGTGCAACCTTAAAGGATTTTTAAAAAATCTTTCATTCACTGTGCACCATTGCTTGCTGTCAAACCCTGCTATACGCAATTTACAATATAACATTACTAAATTTGAAAGAGTTTTAAAATGTTAACTGCCAAAGCACTTTGGGAATGTGTGCATACCATCAAGTGTATTTCCTTTATAGGGAATAAAAGCAATGCCTCTTTCTCAAATCAAATACCAATGCGTTACTTTATTTTCTGACATTTAAATAACCTGCACAGAGATCCCTGCCACCCATCGCATTTGCTTTCAAATGCAAATGAATAATTATTAAAATCATTGCCTGGCATCGGGCTTTGTATGGAACACAAACACAAGTAGTTCAACAAACAAAATCCTCTGCTTATAAATAAGAACATTTTATTTTATCTTAATTAGGCATCAATAAAATCAAATGAAACAGAGTTGAATTTTAAAAAGGGCGTGTTTGAAGAGAGATACTTTCCTTGCCAAAAGGAAAAAGAAAGCAGTCCCTTGTAACTGTAGGTTATTACATAAAAAGTCCGGTGATGGAGATGGGATACAGCATTATGAGTTCTTCATTGGGAAGACCCAAAGGCCCCCAAACAACAGAGCTCTTGACATTCATATTGATCACTCATCCAAGATACTTCCTAATAAGGAATAGGTCTACCCTATTACTGGACACACCATACACTTTTGATAAATGATATAAAAAGTGAAACCAGAAGCAAGATGTCTTGCTCTCATAGTCTTGGAAAGTGCTATGCAGACTACTGGGGGAAGAAAAGGTGTCAGGGTAACCAAACGATACCCTGTTGTAATTGACTAATATCTAGATGATCTTTCCTACAGCTACTAATTGTTCCTTCTCTGGATCTAACCAATACATCTGACCCCTCTGGTGGTTGTTGCACACCTGACAACCGGATAAGCACATCCTTCACAAAGAAACATGAGCAACTGCAGAAGACCTTCCACATCTGTCTTCTTCTGATTTAAAGCTATGTCCTTCAACTTCTTAAAGTATATGCATCATTAAACGTATTAAATACCCAATAAAAATAATGCCAGAGGATTTTTCTCAGGGAACACAAAATACTAAGTTTTCAGTCCTAGCAATGATCATGGGATTCAAGCAGTCAGTGGCACAAGGGGGAAACCTTCCAGAGTTACTTTAAGCTCCAAGAAAAAATAGACATGGATGAACAGAACTGAAATTGATCCAATTTTGGTTAAACTCACTCTTTTTACGAGTAATTTTTGTAAAATCCATTAATCCATTAAATCCTATGAGAGCTCCTTCTTTATCAACTGTCTGTGGAGGCTGTTGCCATCTGCCACACCATAGCAAATATGGAAGAGAACTTCCATCCCTTTGCACAGCCCAAAGAGAGTCCTTTATTTAAGTCACCTTACTGTGCAGAGCTTCTGCCTTTCTATATTAGACTTCTAAACTAAGGAAATATTCTTCTTGATGATCCAAAATAAACATTTCTTACTAAAACTTCTCATTTGGAATGTTGCTAAAGTTTAGAGTGATAGACAGTATAAAAAGATTTGCTAGACATATGCCTGAGAGACAAGCACTTGGGAAACTGAGGCAGATCATAAAATCAAGAAAAACCTGGACATACACCTAAAGTCTGTCACAAACAACCAAACAGTTCCTAAAACAATTGTCAAAATTTCTTTTGAAATACTACTTCAGAGTCAAATATTTTCTTAGGATCTTAACATAAGTAATGGCTATCAATGCTTTAAGAGCAAACTCCCTACCAGTTTTAAAGACTCACAAAACCGTACTTTTTTCTTCTTTCTAAAATGTATTCTATACCAAAAACATTGAGCTGTCAATAATGGATCACTTATAAATCATATTCTCAGGGAAAATTAAGGTTTTAGGGAGTATTCAGAAAATGTTTAGAATAGAAGAAATGTTCTTTCTAGTTTTATATGTTGTTTAATAAGCTTGAAAGACTCTCCTTTTCCATCAATTTCTTTCTATATTACCTTCAGTGACATCAACATGGGAGAACATACTAAAATTTTGAAATTTCATGAACATTAAAGCAGTTTATAAATTGAAGTGTCTATGTAGATAGAAAATTCATTATTCCAATTGTCTTAAGTATTGATTAATCTATACTTATTATCCAAATCAGACTGAAATCTGATTGTCCAATACAAACCTGTTTTTTTTACTAGAGTACAAGTAATACATAAACACCTGTAAGTTTAAAAAACTCTATGAGTTGAATGTGAGCACCTAGAGATATACTATGACAAGAGTTCTGTCAGCATGGTTCCTTAAAACAGAAAGGACTCAAGTCACTGGTTTCATTTTTCAGTGTCAATATGCCAACATGAATGGGTAATGACAATCAAAGAAGATGAAAGGTAGATTTTACAGCCTAAACATAATTCAAAATATATTTATATATCTCATTTGGGAAACCCTGATAGAATACAGTGTTAAAAACACAAATAGCTAAGTAAATATGCCCTATGAGCACTCTCTCTCTATATATATATATATTTCACACATATATGCTGAAATTATTCAAATAGATTTTTATCATACAGGAAACTACAGTGAAAACAATCATTTTTTTCACTTAGGAAAACAGGCACATGTGCCTACTTATATATGCAACAAATATATTAGGAAGCTTAATACCTAGTACTGAAAATTCTAGCCCAACTCTATACTCAAGGTAAGTTCACATCATTTCAGATAAAAATGTGACGATCCTATAGATTTTATTAGCACGCTATTTCACAGTATACCTAAAAAGCCTCATATTTCTGAAGTCCTAGTCACAACAGCATAGAGAATCTTTTGCTTAATCCCTTGGCCATCTGTAGTACATTGTGGAAATTTCCTTTAAGATTTGCACATGAGTTCTATACCTCAGGAATATACATACACATACACGTATACACACACACATATACATGTATATATGTTATTAAAGTTATATTAACATGAAGTAAATGGAATAAGCAGCCATTCCTGCCCTTACTTCTTTACAGCACTGGAGCTATGTGATTTTAATTCTTTTTTCAGTTTTATTGATCTGGAGCACATCTGTTCCTCATCTGAGATTAAGACATTTAGAGATTGTGTTAGCATACGCTGTTATTTTGAAATTCCAATGGTCAACAGAGCTTTGCTACCCATGAATGCCATCAACACCCCAGGATGCTCAGGTACCTTTCAGGGGCTTCAATCTCTTTTACAGACATTTTTAGGATGTAGGTAAGGAGGTAAAGCTGCTTTGCAGTTGCTACAATCCAAAGTCAGAGAGATGTGAGTATAAATTCAGAATCTGACAGAAACTACAGCTACGAACTTGAGTAAAGTCATATAACTCTGAACTTCAGTCTCTAAACTTCAGGTAGTTTCTATATAAATCTTACATGAGAAAAGACTGTTAGAAGACAGTGCTGTGGAATTTAAATCAATTATGGCATGCACTCACTGATAAGTGGATATTAGCCTAGAAACTTGGAATACCCAAGACATAATCCACATATCAAATGATGTCCCAGAAGAACTGAGGAGTAACCCTGGTTCTGGAAAGGCTCAGTGCAGCAGTATAGGGCAATACCAGAACAGGGAAGTGGGAAGGGGTAGATGGGGGAACAGGGGGAGGGAAGAGGGCTTATGGGACTTTCGGGGAGTGGGGAGCCAGAAAAGGAGAAATCATTTGAAATGTAAATAAAAATATATCTAATAAAAAAAATAAGACAGTGCTGTGGAATTTAAATGAGCTACTACACACAAAGCACAAAGAACATGGTAAGGGTTGGTCCTCACTCTCATCCTGGGACCATTTGCGAAATTGAAGACCAGAGTACTGGAGGTGGAGTCAATGTGACAATGACTGCAGCTTCACCTACTTTCCTGCTTGAGCAAGAAAAGAAGGAATTCTAATACAAAATGTTTTTTTTGGATGAAATAGAAGATATGCCAAACTGTGATACTCAGTTAGGCTTCAATGTATGCCTTTAAGAAATAGCAGGGGTTTTGATGAAAAGCTAAGAAAATATTGCCAATTTTGTGAATTAAAAATACTGATTTTTTTTTAATCACTGGAGGAGTTAGTGGCATACAGCAACCTTGGGAGACATATAACTTCATATGATTTCTAAAGAAATATCCTGCCAGCAGAGACACACAAAGATGTAATTTTATGTAGTCTCTTTCTTTTCAGTTAGGCAACAGCTTTTGTGAAATTAGTAGCTCTAATCATAGTCAGGCTCTAAATGCTTATTCTTCATTTTCTATTCTCTAATCCTATTAGAAAAAAGTGGGGATGAGAATGTTTATTTCAAAGAATGGACCCCATGTTGGGCATATTTTAATTCAATGCTGATGGAACTATAGTGAGCTCTAACGGTGTAGCAGTCTTAGAATCACTTATCATATTATTTTAGGAAAAATTGTCTGTTCCTTCTGATGTTCTCTATTGTAAAGTGTGCAGTGTGGGATTGGAACATGGGAAACTGGATCATAGAAAGCCTTTTAACAATGGGATATTGTTCTTTAAGTTGAGTGTGAGAAAACGGCGATATTAATCGGTCTGAAAGCAAAACATAACACCATTTTGAGTAGAAAATGAAACCAGCAGTCTTCCTTGTTATTTCTAAAGTATAGATATCTTGATCGAGTCCCTGTGTATAATGAAGAAGTAAAGGGTAGCACCATACAATCCATGTATATATCTATAGCATCTTAGGCCAATTTTTCAAAATCCTAAAGAACACCCAAATCACAAAACAGTACGTCACAAAGACTAATATCTGCCTTCAAGTAATCCAACCAAATCTCTCTACAATCATCATATTTTTAGTAGAATCCAATGCATTATGTTGATGAAAATGCACTAAGTGTAATAAGATTTTAATTCACTGATCATCACTTATTTTCTAGGGCATAGTCTTAATTCATCCATCCTCTAAATGTGAGTTTCCCTAAAAGAACTAAAGTGAAAAGAGCAGCAGTGTTCCTGGTTTGCTGAAGAGGTGATTCTTTCAAGTACTCTACACAATGCCAGTGTTTCCAGGAAACTACTGTGTGTTTGTTATTTGGGGATGACAAAAGGAACATGATCACAGATCTTTAGTGCTGTCTATTGCACACAGCTCTTACATAACAAACCTTACACACTTTCAAATCTCATTATGTTATCTCTGTGTCCATGGCCCCACTGATAAAATCCAATCTCTTCACACAAACGGAGGAAATAGCAATGAACACTGTTATTCTCAAGAGTCAAGTCAAGTACTGTAAGTAGACAATAAACAGTTATTTTTTTACTTAACTGGCTGCATTGGCAGTGATACCTTTGTGTGCTGTTTTTGCTTTTAGAAAGCACTTTCACACAATGTTTCACACTCTCTTACCACTCTCACTAATGACGTAAGAATAGCAGCTTTAAATGGATAGAGGTAGGTTCATTGTCCCTATGCTAATCTTTCTCTTAAACCTGGGAAAGAATTTATCCATCATTAAATCGTTCTTTCTCAAAATCAATAGATAAAAGTTCTAAATTCAAATTGCTAATTTAAAAAAATATATTTTACAGTTTGTGTCAGAGACTCAACTCTGAAAGCTCTCAGATTTGTGGGAGGATAATATGCCATAGAGACTTATTTTATGAACTGAAACATTTGATTATCTTTCCCACCTTAGGGCTTGAATATGAAATGGTCCTTACAAATTCTTTTATTGTGTATAATAGTTGATTGTCTTTTGGAATACAATTACATCTTGACTATTCTGATATTATCAATGGCTAAATCTCTTGACTAATTTATAGCACATTACCTTCATTGGAAAAAGGTGAAAGTATAAACAGAGACATAGTTAGATGGAGTAGGTCACTGGGTTTTATCTAGAAAGACTTACACTGTCTCTTGACTGTTTTCATTCATTGGTTCATGGACATATTAATGCTGGGTCCAGTATGGACTTGGTACAGGTGGAATTACATGGTTTCCTGCCCCTGAAGCAGAGCCAGCAGAGGATGTGGGCCTCCACCAATGTTCAGAGTTGATGAGTGTGGGGCTTGTTTGTATATTAGTGTACATAATTTACATTGTGTTCCTCCGTCAGGGAATGTCTTCCCTGCCATTATTGATGACTCCATGATAGTTACAAACAGCAAGAGCTGAAGGTGTGACTATGTTTCAACAAAATGATAAACACTGGACCTTAAGGATAGCCCCTAAATCTGTAGAAAAGGACTCTGAAACTTAAGATAAAAAAAACTGTACTTTTTCAACTATGCAAAATATACTGTTGCAATTTGAATTGTATAGGTAGCTTCACAGATCTAAAGGAAAAGATACTGAAAAGGGAGATAAAAAGATTTAGGGAGTGGTGATCCCAGGAGATGTCACTCAGCTAAGTTTTGTTTGAAAAGACAGAGTCTTTAGTTCAAGGTCAGTTTGGGACAGAGGAACCTTAAGCCCAGGTCCAGATGTGGTAGAAATGGTATTTCCAGTGTGGGGACGCACAGCTAGCTTATGGTCTATGTTCAAGAGATGCAGACAGATCTCTGAACTCTTTTCCAGTATTAAAAAGAAAAAGAGAGGGAGAGAGAGAGAGAGAGAGAGAGAGAGAGAGAGAGAGAGAGAGAGAGAGAGAGAGAGAGAAAGAAAGAAAGAAAGAAAGAAAGAAAGAAAGAAAGAAAGAAAGAAAGAAAGAAAGAAAGAAAGAAAGAAAGGAAGATATGTGTGATTGTTGTCTCCTGAGAAACAGGAGGCTGGGGTCATGCAATGCTAATTCATAGGATAACCAAAAGGGAATTTAGAGTAAATTGAGATCTCCAGAGAAAGTGAGAGGGATGAAATAGGCTGACTTGACAGGCTTCAAATTGGAAGTGAGACTAGGCCTAAATCTCTGTTTCTAAGAACTGGGCAAGGTCTGACAAGTTCAGGCAGGTCAGTTACTGAAAAACAACAACAACAACAACAACAAAAACCCAGGTTTTAGGCAGCTAGTCAGATGCTACCTGGCCTGAAACAAGGACAATGAGTCAGCAGGAGTTTCCATTCTTCCTCAGCAACAGTTTCCAGACCTCCTCAGTAACAGTTTCTATTCCTACACCCTACTAATGGTTCTGGAATTTCCATAGAGTTGGACCTAGCAGATTAAGACAGAGGTCACCGACCCCCAAAATTCCCCTAATGTGCTTTAAATTGGACCTGAGAGCTCACTTTGGGGGTCTCTCTATCTCAGTAATTGGAAATCCTAGCATGTCTTCTGCAGAATAAAACACTTTGCATTTGCATACTCTTTGAGTCTAGGTTTTATTCTCCTGCAAATCACAGACCCTTACAAAAGTAAAACAGAGGGAAAATAATCTGGAAACCTGTCTCCAGCAGAATATAGGCTGCCAACTTGGGCCCACGGTTTGACTTCAAGTCCTTTGTTTTCACCACACCCAGACACTTGTTTTCTCAAAAGCCCTCTCCAAGTCAAGCCTGGCCTTTTGCATGTTAAGATGAGCACAATCCTCTTTATAAGCTGCTGTCACCATGATGTTCTGCCTCACCTTAGGCCAGGAGCAATGAAAATGTGCTGAAAGACCCACAACTTTGATCAAAACTACAGTTCTGTTCATTGAAACTCATTTGTCACCCTTGAGAAAGCTAAGTAGCATCTCGCCTTTGTTCTATCCATCTTCCTACAACATCTGACATCTCTTGATACTAAGAATGAGACATCATCCTCCCTTGACTTCCATCTGACACACAACACTGAGGCCCATCACAGTGACCGTTTCATTTCAATGCATCTGCCACCTTTACAGATCTTTGCATTGATTGTCCAGGATAAACAGACAGCACTGACATTCCGGTTTTGTTGTTGTCTTTTTGTTCTACTTTTCTCCTCCTATGTTCTTGTGTGTTGCACGCCTATGTGTTTATATGCCATATATATGTTTGCCTATGTATTGCCCATATTTGGAAAGTGAGGATATAGTTAGAAACTTACAATCAAATTTGTAATCTGACTCAATACCACTTGAAACTATGTATTAATTAGCTTTTAAGGAAATATCATAACCAAACTTATTAGACTGCATTCCACATACATAACTTTTATAACCTAAACTAAAAGTATCACAGCCTGTCTTCTTCTCAGACCCACTCTTCACACAGACCCTACTCCCATCCCATTCCGCTTCTCTTCTGAGAAGGGAGAGCTCTTCCCCCAAACTCCCAGGGATCAACTCACCCTGGCACATCAAGTCACTGCAGGACTAGGCACATCTTGGCATATAGAGTCCATAGGATTTGGTCTAGTTTGTTGCTATCCTCTTCAGGTCCCTTAATCCTCCCACAACTCTTGCACAAAATTCCCTGAGCTCTATCTAGAATTTGGATGTGGGTCTCTGCAACCGTTTTCATTGGCTTCTGGATGGGGCCTCTCAGAGGATAGCAGAAACACTTATGCTAGGTTTCTGTCTTCAAGCATAAAGAACATCTTTAGTAGTGTCAGGGATTGGCTATTACCAAAGGAATGTGTTTCAAGTTGGGTCTGTCATTGGTTCACCGTTCCCTCCATCTCTGCTTTATCTTTGTCCATGCACATCTTATTGGCAAGACACATTTTTTTATTCGATATAATTTATTTACATTTCAAATGATTTCCCCTTTTCTAGCCCCCCCACTCCCCGAAAGTCTCGTAAGCCCCCTTCTCTTCCCCTGTCCTCCCTCCCACCCCTTCCCACTTCCCTGTTCTGGTTTTGCTGAAACTGTTTCACTGAGTCTTTCCAGAACCACATTTTGGGTTGAAATTTTTGTGGGTGGATTGGCATCCTTATCCCTCCACTGGGAGTCCTTCCTGGCTACAGGAGGGGGCCACTTCAGGCTCCTTATCTCCCACTGCTAGGAGTCTCAGCTATAGTCACCTCCATAGACTCCATGGAGCCTCATCCTGGCATATTCTAGAAATTCTCTGCTATCCCACCTACTACCAATTTCCATTCTCTCTTACTCCTACCTGGTTGTACCCATCCTTTCGCTTTCTCCCACTCCTGGGCATACACCCAAAGGATGCTCCACCATTCCACTACATCCCTACAGCTCTATTCATAATAGCCAAATACTAGAAACAACCCAGATACCTCTCAACTGAAAAACTGATAAAGGAAATGTGGTTCATTACACTATCCAAATATTAAAAACAAGGACATCATGAAATCTGAGGCAAATAGATGGAACTAGAAAGTTAAAGTTATGTGCATGGTATATAACTATAATTTAAATTATGTACTCTCTTGCTGGGTGGTGGTGGCACACACCTGTAATCCCAGCGCTCTGGGAGGCAGAGGCAGGTGGATTTCTGAGTTCGAGGCCAGCCTGGTCCACAGAGTGAGTTCCAGGACAGCCAGAGCTATACAGAGAAACCCAGTCTCGAAAAAAAGTAAAAAAAAAAAAATCTAAATTATGTACTCTCTCATGACCCTTACCCAGATGTATGTTTATGATGTGTGTGTGTGTGTGTGTGTGTGTGTGTGTGTGTTAGCACATGTTGTTCTAATGATTTGCCAAAACCAACTAAGAGATGAAAACAACTTTAAGGAAAAGCATCCATCATAAACATTGGAAACAGCATTTGGATATAAGTTTTATATTATCTTTTTATGGATTCTAGAGCAATTCTGGGTCAGCTGGATTCCATAAAGTAATTTCTACTCTTGTAAAATCCTGTTGATAATTTCCAAAGAAAATAATTCCTCACTCCTTCCTCATACCATGATCTCTGTGATTTTCAGAAATATAAAACAAAGTGGTTTGTTAGTGATGATGGGAACATATAGACCTTAGATACATACAACAGAGGACTGACAGGCCACCAAAGCACAAATATCAGAAAGACTGGACACAGTAAGAGAAGTCAGTAATTCATTTTTTGGGCTTCCTTTTGAAATAAACTACTCTAAAAAGAAAACTCTAAATCTTAATGTGATATCTGTGCATTCTGGAAATTGAAATTTTCATTTTGTTTGCTGTCAAACTGTTTTCAACATTAAACCATCTCTCTAGAAATGCATTCTTTCTTCTACTTAATGATGGAAGAATCAGCTGATCTCACTGGTATCGTCACAGTTTATAATAAGGAGACAATGGTATGAGTGACTCATAGATGGCCAAATAGAATCTGAAAACACTGTATTATGGATATTTAAGATGAGGATAGAAAACTCCAAAGGAGGGAGCAGGATAGAAGTGCTCCTTACAAACAATTTGCTTCCCAGATCATGTATGCAGTGCTGGGCTGTGGAGAAAACACCATGCATTTTAATAGCAATCCAGCCACTCAAAATATGATATATCCAGCCACCCATTAGAGGTGTCCTGGATACTGTCTTTTAAATGAAACCAGCACTTAAATATTAAACTCAAGTCATAGTATTCTATAATATAAATCTTAGTCCTCAAGGAAAGAGATGGTTATAGTCTGGGTAGATGTACCCAGATCATGATTCCCATGATTATGTAGCAACAATATACTTCCTCCAGGACCATAGAGATTTCTACTCACAATCTTGTCACCTAATTTTTTCCACACCTGTTAAATATTTTCTGGATTGGGAATAGACTACAGAAGACTCTAATCACTGATGTGAATTCCTAAGGTGGAATGACTACTTTGTCTTTCTTTATAATCTTTATGTTTTACATTATAACATAATTAAATTCTTTATTATTTCCCCTTTCTCCTTCCAAATACTACCATATAAACTTTCCTTTCCTTTTTCAAATACATGCCATATTTTCTCATTAATTGCTGCAACATGCAGGTACGCATGTGTGTGTTTGTATGTACTGACTCTTTTTAAACTAGGAAAACACAATAGATCAGAAAATACAGATAAAATGGCAGAGAAGCTATGCTAAGGGTTTATGCTGTATTGAGGCCACTTAGATTCATGCCATAATGGGAATAAATAAAAATAGACTATCATTTGAAAGAAAGTTTTATCCAAAGGCCAACCCAAATGTAATGAGAGTGGTGGATGTGTTGGAATCTTCACAAACATACTGCTCCAGCCTCTCCATGCCCTGTGAAGAGATACTGGAAATTTTTAAATTCTGGAAGGCAGAAAATAAGTCTTTCCTAGGGATGTGTCCCCAACCTCCATGGTTAGCCAATACTAGTAATTGACCCGAAAAACTACACATGAGCAACACTAAGTGGATTCAGTAGGCTCTATTTATATATTTATATGTTGTGGCAGTTTTAATTACAATGCCCCATAGACTGATGATATATTTGAATGCCAAATCAACAGGGAATGGACCTGTTTGAAAGGATTAGAATGATTAGGAAATGTGGCCTTCTTGGAGTAGGTGTGTATCTGATAGAGAAAGTTTGCATTAGGACTTTAATGCTTTAAAAGCCTAACAAATACTTGGTCTCTCTCTCCCTTCTTCACCCCTCTCTCCCTCCCTATACCCCTTGCTACCTATGAAACCAGATATACGTTCTCAGCTACTTCTCTCCTTATATACCTACTTGTATGCAACCATGCAATTTTCAGACTAACCTTCTGGAACTGTAAGTAATTCCTATATTAAATGGTTTCCTTTTTATAAGAGTTGCCTTGGTCATGGTGTATTTTCCCAGAAATAGAATACTTACTAAGATAAATATGTCTGTATTTGTATGTACTATTTTTAAACTAGGAAAACACAATAGATCAGAAAATGTGTGTGTGTGTGTGTATGTGTGTGTGTATCTGTGTGTAACTACAAATATATCAATAGTAATTAAAAAAACTAGTGATGATTCCTGAAAGTAGAAGAAAGACTTGGAAATAATACAACTTGATGAAGACCAGATACTAGAGCATGTCGCCTGAAAGCAGAGAGCTAGTGAACCTTACGAAATGACTGACTCAAGGACAATGTGAAGTAAGGCATTTGACTCCTTAGCTATTAGTAATAGGAGTAATAGCTACTCCTACTACTATTATCACAGGACTTCTCTAATGTGGCTTGTTGGGACTTTTGAACAGCTAAGGACAAACATATGCACAAGGAAAAAGCAGTTGTGTGGTTTCAGGTTCTAACTTAGGTATGATAATTCAAAGATTTTGTAAAACAAACAAAAAAAAGGTTGAAGGACACTGAGGGAAATGATATAACAAGCAAATGGGTCAAGAACTGAAATTGGTGGAGAAAAACTGATTGAGGAACTAATTGGAAGAGTTTTCTAAAAATTTACATAATTCAATCATAATTTCTAAAAAGAAGGAATTGGCTGAGACTGATGTACAAAATCACCTGTGCTTATGATTGAAAAGTCCCCCTTCCTGTGCCTTGAGCATATTGGAAGACAATGAGTAGGGAAGGGTACAGCTTCTGGTATTTTCAACAAGAAGACACATTCTATATAAGAAGAAACAAATTGAGTTATTTGCTTTTACTATTAAAATAAAAGTGCTTTTAATAGAGTCATGAGGGTTTGGAGACTGAAAAAAAATGGAGGCTTAAATCATGAAATCTCTGATTTAAATAGAGGGGCCCATTGATGTTCCCTGACTTTTTTCTATTAACAACACCTACCCAATTTATCCACTATGGCTGTTTTAAGATTTAATACAACATAAAAATTTAAAGCTAGCAAACGGATGGCTACCTATGATATGGTCATCTTTTAAAAATGCAAAAGTTGGGTCACTGAGGTGACTCAGTAGGTTGAAGTAATTGCCACCAAGACTGATAGTTCTGGGGCTGAAAAAATGAAAAAGGGGGAGCTGTTACCACACGCACCTCTGACCTTCAGACAGGTACTGTGCTAATCACACATCCCCACTGACAGACATCATATGAACACACGCACACGCATACACACACACACACACACACACACACACACTGAAGTAATAATAATCATTTTTAAAATGCAAAGCTTTCTCTGTGTCTAATCTAAAAATCTTCTAACTACAGCTCTAATTTTCTTACTGAGTAAGAGGGAACGCCATTCTATTGAGTGGAATGAGTGACTTAGGGATTTGTGTTATACAGCAGCAGGGTTCCTCAAGTAACAAAGGAATTTTAAAATGGGTACCATCATTTAAGATTTTAGAATCTCAAATAAGTGATTTAAACATATAAAAATATTAGTTCAGCTACAGGAAAAACTAGTGCAGATAAAATGCATGCATGTGTGTGTGATTAATTGCTCTAAATTTTTAACAAAATACAAAATAAATATTAAAGGAAAATAAGGGCACACAAAGTACACCCATTTATGTCTTATTCTTTTAGTTCATTCCCGAGAGTGTTTACTTATCTGTCCACCTTTAATTACATAGTAGCAACTGCTTGTTTAACCCTTGATGAAATAGAGAGCATCGAATTGTCAGTCCATGTGTTATTAGACAAAGGGACTCTGTTGTCTTGTGTATGAATCTTGTACAAAGAGCTTTGAAAAAGAATGTCTTAGACACTGTTGAAGCCAGAACGATGCTTCTGCATGGCCTAGTGTGCTTTTGCTATTTGAAGCAAGAGCATGGCCTACACAGCTGGGAGTAAATGATTACAGGTGTGGACATAGGCGATAGCCCAGATTTAGGAAGTCAATTCAGTGTGTCCTTAAAGTAGAAGAGTATAAGAAATGACTAAACCAGGGATAATACAGTAGGATTCACTACACAGTTTGGGCTTTGGATTATTTAGGAAAATACCACCTGCCAAGCAATGTCATGGCTTCTGAAAGATGGGCATGACCTTCAGTCAACAGGCAACAAAAGGAGCCAAATTTGTTTCCTAAGAATAAGCAAATTAATCTTGCCCACAAACCTAAGGAATAAATGTGTTTTCACACAGAGCCAGGAAGAAGTACAGCCATGCATACACTTTGAAGTACACCTAGATGTCACATCTGGGGTTCTTAGTGGACTTATGATCGGTGGCTTGAAAGCATTTGTATTTATGATTTATTCATTATATTGGAGAACTGTGCAGTCCAAGCTAACATCAAACTTCTGTATCCAAATCTGATTTCTAGCTCATAGAATATTCTTGTCACCACAAGCAGTGTGCTGTGATTACAGGCTTATGAAATCATGACTAGTTTATAGTCACTAAATTTATAGAAGTTTCTATGGTCACCTTTAAAGATAACAATTTTATCTAGTAAAAATGATGATCAAAAATTCTCATATTTTGTCTAATATCTCTTAGATAACCAATTGGATAGGGAGCATTCATGCTATGACCTACAAAGTCTTTGAAAATGAAGCAATCATAAAACGTAACTTATAATGATTAGCACTCATTAAAAAGACATGTAAAGTGGGTTTAAATTAATGAGTAATGATTCCTTGTTCTCAGGAAACACATTTAGTAGACTTTATTTTTATCCATATCTTACAGTTTACAAACTAAGTAATGCTTAGAAAGATAACTTTCCCAACATCTCTCAGATGGTTCAAGGTAGAGATGAAATGCAAATTCTAATCCCAGGCAAAGGCGCTGTTGTAATATTATGATATCTGTTTTGTATATCCCATTAAAGTATTAGCAAACTCATTTTGCATTATTTGCCTATATGAATATTTTTAGCTTCAATAGTCCAAATATTCTCTTATAACTGATATAAAAAATTATACCCTATAAACTTGCTAAAATATGCTATCGTATGAGGTTTAAAAAGTTTATCACAAAACACTTCAACCATTAACAATAATAAATGAGAACATTACCAAGAAAGGATCAAATTAAAGAACTGTCCTGTAATTTCTCATAAAAGATAAGAGGGAAAATCTCTATTCATGTAGCAATTTGACTTTGAAAAATGTTTGCATTTTAGACTACTTAATATTTTTAAATTTTGAACTTAGGAACATTCAATTTGTATGGGTCCAAATCCAGCACCCTTACCCATACAAAGGACAGGCAACACCAAATATGTGAAAGGATGTGAAGAATCAGGAAACTCTGGATACATTCCATTGGTAGGAGACTGGCCCAGTCCCTATTTCAGTTAACTCTTCCAAAACAACCTCCCACAGTCAGTTTCCTAGGACAGACTGAATTACATAACTCCTTACTAAGACTCTCTCCCTAGGTTATGCCAAGTCAACAGTTAAAACTAACCTATACAGGTGTATATTATATGAATCCATTAAACAGCACATGCAGGTTATATAAACTTTAATATTTATAAAATAAGTGAAGCTTACACTCCGGTACATGAAATTAGGTATGACATCATTAATCATTTAGGGACTTAAATACTACACAACTAAAACTAAAACTTACCAAACATTTTACTATGAACTAATAAATATGTTAATATCAACACTAACATAATTATGGTCACTGGAATCAATGTTGTTCTGCTAATTATCTGGCCACTGCACCACAAATTTGCATTTCATTTAGATCACCTCTGTGTCAGTTATTGAGATGAATTAGTGTTTTGGTTGTTGTTGTCTTCATTGTTGTTTTTCTTTTTCTTTTTTTCTCCACTGAAGTCACAAGAGAAAACTCATTTCCACGAAAATGTATTTGCTTTGGGCCTGATGCATCTTCTATGCACTGTCTTCCCCATCTTCTCTCTTTATTGGTTGCAAAGTTAAAACAGTGTCCAAGCCAGACTCAAAATCATGTGTAATCACTGGCCTATGATATTCTTACACAATGACCAAGAACTTGACTCAGAATGTGTCTTCACTGGTGTGCATGTCTGTGTGTGGGGGGGTGGTGAGTGTGTGGGGGTGTCTGTGTATGTGTTTATGTAATTTTATGGGTTCTGGGTATTAAACCTAGGATTGTCACATGCTTGGCCAGAGCACTACAGCAGTATATCCCTTACTATCCCTTATCCTTTCACCTTAGCATGACACGGTCTTACTAAATTTCCCAGGTCTACCTTCAATTCATTGTTTAACCCTGACTGGACTAGAATTTATAATCCTACTTACTCAGCATCCTGAATAGCTGGTAGTAATGTCCACTGACTATCAATTTTTTTAATTTTTATTTTGATGTGTACGTGTGTTGTGAGTAAATTCATATGTGCAGTTTGGTGTGCATGTGTGTGTGTGTGTGTGTGTGTGTGTGTGTGTGTGTGTGTATGAACACACCCATACATGCACATATGAAGGCCAGAAGCTGAAGCTGGCTATTTTCTAACACTTTTTCGAGACAGGATTTTTTCATAGAATCTAGACATCATTTATCAAGGAGGATAAATGGCCACTGAACTGCAGAGTTTCTGCCCTCTGTGTCCTATCTCCCAGTGCTGGGATTAGAGGCATGCTGTGCCAGGCTTTTCATTTTATGTGGTTAGAAAGCGTTTTCTCCATTTAGTTATCTCTCCAGTCCTCCAAAATAGAATGTTTGTAGTAAGGAATTTCCATATATATGTGAAAGAATGAAACTCTTTGGACAAATTTAGAAGTGCTACTATGAACTTTTCTTTCTTTGGGCAACATACATTTCTTTGAACAATAGGGCAGAAAGTAGCCAGTGCTCCATCCTCCCACGTGTCCTTAAGCTTCTGTTTCAGCTCACACTAGTCACTTCCCTCAGCTTTTTGTGCTTTTTGTCACTCCCAAGACACCACAGCACCATATTTCTTGTACTTCAGGCTATACTATGTTTGAACCCTCTTTGACCCTCAAGTCTCAGTATTTTGAACAACATAGACTGTCATATATTTACAAATTCTGGGATTTATTTTTACTTAATTCTGGCAATCTAGTACTTACACAGATATTTTATGAAATACTAAGCAAAATATAGGTTAGCATTTGACTTAATTTATTAGAGGAATTATATTTGATCTATCCCAAATCCCCAAATTCCATAGACCATTTTCCAGAAAAATAAGTATAAAATAGCATATGTTCCAATATTATAAAGAGAGTTTGGAATGTTCCTGAGCATGTGTTTTTAACAGACTGGGATAAAATGATCCCAAGAAAATGGTTTTAAATCTGGCCAGCCAAAAAACAAAAAGCAAAGGTAACACAGAGAACTACTGTGACAAATGGAAAATTATGAAGATGTATTCAACTAGCCTGAGTTATTAAAACAACATGCCACAAGTCTTTGCTTACAAAATGGGTATGTGTATATGCCATTAATATTCAGATTGCCAACTAATGTGCGAAACCAGCAGAACCAGTATCAATAAATGATTTGCACAAAGCATGACTGTAAAATATCAGTAAGTATCTCTATTTAGTCTACATACATATCAAAGGTACAATTTTTCCTCATGGCTTGAACAGATGCATATTATCTTCTAGTCACTGTTCTGGTGTTTTCTTGTTTGTTTGAAATCTACATGTGTCTCTACAAAGTGGATTCTCTACAAAGTTCACACTCTAGGAAAATACTATATTATGTAATATAAAAGTGCTTTAAATACTATGTATATTAGAATGAAAATATAGCCTTGTAATAATTGTATCACAAAGTTATGAGTTGTATCACAGGAATGAAGCAAGATACAGGATGGTCACCAGATACTGGTGGACCTCTGTGTTTTGCATGATTTCCAGGCCAGTCAATGCTTCAAAGAAAGATTCTGTCTAAAACAATTAATGGAATCAGCAAAGGATAGATATAAGGAATAAATTTAAGGGCTATAGATGGGAGATCCAAAAAGTATGAAATATTATAACAAGCTAAGCAATGCTCATCTGTTTGGAAGATTTTAAATCTCTGTAAGCTGAAAAACATTTAGAGAAATCCATGATCCATATGATTTAATTTCAACAAGTTGGCACCTGATTTTAAAAAACTGGTATGAACTTTAGCTAGGTTAACAGCTGTCTAGCCAACCAGAATCACACCTCAGTACGAGCCGCTGAAGAATTCTATTGCTAGATTTCTTAGATTGTATAAACATTACTGTACCTCAAAGTCTTGCCAAACCTACCTTATGAATTGAAGATCATTCTGTTTTGTTTGCTTGTTGATGGTTATGACCTTAGGATCTAGTCTTTATTTCAAAGATATTTATTGGAGAGATATAATACCAGATTATAAGAAGTGAGGTATTTTTATTCCTATTACTCATGTTTTACACTGTTTAGATTCAAACCTAGTGTCTTGTTTAATATAAATTAAGTGACTATTTCAACCAATAATAGATTCTTTAAAAGGGGAGCCTAGCAACTAATTGACTTTTCCAGCTCCTCCCAGTAATTTACCAGCCAGGACAACTAGCTCACGTGGCTGAAGTAATGAAAGGCAAGCAAAGGATTATTTTTAGTGATCACCTTCAGGATTCATAGAAAGGGTGAAACTGACTCAAATCTGAAATATGTACAGATATCAATGTCACCTTTCCCTTGCTACAAAAAATGTCCCTTTTTGTTAGTGTTAAAACAGGCAAAAGGAGAAGAAAAAACAAGGGAAAGGCTGGATTGCCTTAGCCTCTAAATACCAAGAATCTGTGATTTTGTTTTTAATGTAGTTATTAAAAAACATTCTGGGCCATTGTTGTGCGAACATGAGCTTTGCACCACAGACAGTACAAACCAATATTTAAGAATCAACGATGGCTAAACACAAAAGAGAAGATGATATGTGACTCAGCTTTGGTTCGGACCAAGAGTACTAGGATGAAAAAGCACCCAGAACAGATGGCTTGTCTCCCTAGGGACCTTCCAACCCTGATTCTTTGTGTTTAATACACAGTGTAACCTCTGATTTCTCCTGTCAGTTCCATATGCTTCAGTTCTTTGCTCCTGTGCCTTGTCAACTAAACTTACATACTTTACACCACTCCTCTGGCAGCAATGAGCAAGGAAGTTGGCATTTACCACATAAAACTTTTTTATGCTTTTTTTTTTTTAAAAAAATGCTATAAAATTCTAAAATTAGTTTAACATGTAATTTCATATTTTACAAAAAGTACAGTCATAGTAACAGCAATGCAAGCAGCCACATGTTTCTCCTGATACCATTAAGTAAATAATTAGATCAATACTTTCATATTAAAATGTCATTATTATCCCTGTAGGACATAATTTTGGCCTTTTACTTGACATAAGCCAGCAAGTTATCTTCCTGATAAGTACTAATATTAATATCCCAGTTGGAGAACTGTTCTCTAAATACACACAGCAGGTAAATAAATTATAGCCCAATTTTGCTTAGAAATGCACTGTTCTCTTCTAATGAGTGTGACCAATTTCAAACAATATAGGACTGTATTAAGACTATAATTAAAGTAATTGTTCTCTAGAAGAAAGGAGAGTAGAACTTTGCATGGTGTTCTGTGGGTCAACTGTGAAAACCACTAAAGAAAATAACACTGCTAATTGGACTAAATATAAAACAAGTAAAACCTTTTTCAAATACTTGCTTTTATACTACACATTTAATTCAGCATTCGGTAACTACTAGAGTGCAAGTGGTACATGTAGCATCGATCTGAAACTCCCACTTGGTTCTATAAAATGTAACTATATGCCAACAAAAGATTATAAAGACTCTGATGGTTTCAACTAGGGAAGAAAATCGACACAAAGTTTGCTAGAAAATGATCAGAAACTAATCAGAATTCCAATGATAGATCAATATAAGTGTGTCTATGTCTGTGTCTTTACTTTTATTTTTGTGAGAAAAATAGGTTCATTCTAATGATGAGTGGCTGTGTGTCTTAAGGAGTGTAATTTCTAACATGTATGCTATTTTCAAACAAAAAATAACTAAAATTCTTAAAAAGAAAGCTGCATCTCTTACATCAGAGGGAAATAATCTTTCTTTATAGTTTTTGATATTATTAAGTTCTTAACCCATCCATCTTGGAGACTAGTGTTTCCTCCAAGTACGTGTTGCTTACAGACATTGGTGATCATATTTAAGGACAAAATGACATTTCAGAAGCCAAAAAAAAGCATAAAAAGTACCAGTACCCTTGTTTTCCTGCTGTGCTTACCCATCTTGATACAGTATCAAAAAGTCATAACCAGTAATAAAAATCCTGCTTCCATGTAGATACTCATCCCTCCACTGGCACAATCCTCTTTCTACCCTGGAGCCAACTTTTTTCCTGACTCAGCATTACTTTTGTTTTCTTTCCATACATAAATTTTACTATAAGTTTTCATAATGACACATTCAAGTTTGTGTTCCTATATGAGAATAGGAGAAAAACCAAGCAATGCTAAAGTCTGTCTCTCCTCTCTTCTCCAATAATCCTCGAAATCTAATAACAGCCACAGGATGTCTTCTCAATGCGATTTTCACAATTCCATGATGCTGGAGCAAATCTTAAAGAAATGGAGAGAGCATGGTGTTTATGGGGAATAGTGTTGAAATTCAGTGGGGAAGATAGGGTTGAGAAATTTTTCATAATGATAAGGATTTGGAAATTCTCTAAGGTTCAGGAAGGAGGGATGAGAAGATAGGATTTCAGCAGGAGGCAAGAGAGTCTGCCACAGAGAATGGCAAAGCCTTTCCTAATCCAATGGGATGTCTGAGTGCATGACATTAATGTTCAGTGCAAGAAAATTGTGCCACGTAGGAATAGCCAAAATAAACAGACAAAACAAACAAAAACAAATCAGACTTTTAGAAGAGAATCCTAGGGGGGAAAAAAGGATGTCCTGAGACCAAAAGGTAGCATGGATCTTGAGAGGAACAACAGTTTGACAAATCTCACTGTGTCACTTTTAACTGACTTCAATATTCCTTTTGTTTTTTGGTTTGTTTGTTTGCTTGTTTTTAATGTCCCATTTGGAAACAAGATCTGAGTGTATCACTGTGGCTGCCACCCTTGAAAGACTCCCATGCACATGACTAGCCTTGACTGGGGGCTTGGCGCATTCTATCTCATGTCATATCAGTCTGTTCAATACCCAGTTACCTAATTAATCATCCTTAGCGCAGCAATGAATAGACTCATTCAGGTTTTAGAACTCACAATTATTTAGTACTATTGTACATTGGCACCTTATTGTATATTAAGTAGACATAAAAATTTAAGCTATTATCTATTTTCCACCAAAACTGTCACCTAATGGTTCCTTCTGGTTTATCTAAGACACATTAGAAATGACAGCTCAGAGTAAGGGAAAGCATACTTTGAGCTGCTGTCATTGTCTGTTCTTTGTTAAGTATATAGTATTTCTGAGTTTAAACACCCCAAGAACATAATTACAATACCTATGTAGATTCTGCACATATTACCAGAAAACAATGCTTTGGGATAGAAAGGAACTTTTATTACATATACTAATTAATGTATACTAATTTTCTTTTCTTGTTTGTTCTCTGCAAGTATCCAACCAGATAAGTTTCTATGTCTTGAATGTATCTCATTCTTTCATGCCTATAAGGTCTTTCTGTTATCTTTCACAACTGTTACACAAGGATTTCCCAATACATTCTCATCAATGAAAATCCTAATATGTGAAATCCCATATAATATCCCTTTTCAGAACAGCTCCTACAAATGTTCATCTAAAACTGAAAGTAAAACATGCTATGAAAATGTTTATTAACTATATGTATCCTGTTTACTACTGTACACATTTCCTTGGCTGTATTCTTTTTAAAAAGATTTTACTTTTTAGTGTGTGTGTATGTGTGTGTGTGTGTTTGTGTGTGTGTTTAGATGCACATGAATGCAAGCACCTGTGGAAACCAAAAGAGGGTGTTGTGTTCCCAGAGTTACATGTGGTTATGAGTCACCATGTGGTTGCTGGGAAGTGAAATATAGTCCTTTGTAAGAAGAGTATGCTCTCTATCGCATCTGCCCAGCCTGAAGTGAAAGTCATTATACCCGGTGATTGATATGTAAATACAATTAATAGCACGTCTAGCACAACATCTGTCATAGAAAATTTTGTGTACAACACTATCCATTGATATATAAACCAACAAGTCTATCAGATTACTGAGTGGGAATATAAAGATACTCAGTCAATGTATAATATTTCCACAAAAGGTAATTATGTCAGGCTTTGATAATCACTTTTTTATGTTACTGGTGTACATCATAATTAATCTGGAAGACTGGGCCAACATTTAAATTATTTAACAAAAATTGATTTACTGTCATAATTGAGTCTAGGGATAACTGTCAATAACTTCTCTTGTCTTCATTTCCAGCCCAAAATGTTTACTCATATCCAACTTCCCTTTCAATCACTTAGAAACATAGATATAGTTGCCATTAAACTAAATGCTGTTTTTTTCTTATTATAAATTCAGATTTGTTCAATATCTCACTTCCTCTTTGATCCCTATTCAAAGAGAGATCTTCTTTTAAAAAAAGAGAGAGAGCAAGCAATATCTTCACTAAATGTTGGTTTCCTCTTATTAAAATTCTGATTTGTTCAGTATCTCAATTTTACTTTGATCTCTATTCAAAGAGAGGTCTTCTTTTAAGAAAAAAATAGCTCCACATTTATTTTTTCTTGTTATTGTTCTCATTTATGTTTATTGGACAGAATAATTTACATACTGATCTTGAAACTGGTGATGTTTTCTGTTTTTGTTTTGTCATCCTTATTAGAATACTCCTATGAGAAGGGCATGGAGAACCTCCTGTCTTCAGTACGTAGAATAGGTATGGGCTGCCAGGAAAATCCATTTAGACCACATGAATAAATGATATTTGAAGCTACCATCACGGATGCCTCTGATGCTGCTTTTGTTTTTCAGTTTCATAACTGATATACTAGTCATTATTTCTTTTTGAAATGATAGAATGCCATAAATAACATTTTTGTTGTTATTTGTATAATGTAAATATCCAGCAATCATTGCTAGTATAACCAATCAATATCTACAGTAGAACAAAGTATCAAAACTCCCCCAAAGCATAACTGGACTTTCCCTATGCCTACACCTATACCAATACCGTGTAGGGCAATGGACTAGCATTAGGTTGAGCTGTTTAACAGGGAAGGAGAAAATCATATTACTTTAAAATGATAATTAGTTTGAGAGGTATAGGAGAGATACTAATTAACAGATTAGAAAGGTATAAGATTTTGCTAGTAGTAGGGAATTTTTTAACTATTTGTAATATGTAAAACAAATTGAAAACTTTAACACCATATTGGATAGTGTATAATATATTCTATCTATTTAATCATCTGTCTTTTACCTGTCTACCTATTATATACCTGTATCCCTAAGAGGTAATCAAAATGCACCAAAATATATAAATAGTTTAGGTCACATGTGTACTCTTCTTGAACTAAACTGCACAATATTGGTACAGAAACAGACAGGATTGTCAGTGAAATAGAACCGAAGAACCAGAAATAAACCTGCACAATTATGGACTGTTGTTCTTTAACAAAGAAGCCAAAATATATACAATGGAAAAAAGAAATCATCTTCAATAAATGGTGCTGGTATAACTGGCAGTCTGTATGTAGAAAAATGAAAATACATCCATATTTCTCACCTTGCACAATGCTTAAGTCCAAGTAAATCAAGGATCTCCACATGAAATCAGATACACTGATCTAATAAAAGAGAAACTGGGAAAGGGCCTTAAACTCATTGGCACAGGGGAAATTTTCCTAAACAGAACTCCAATGGCTCAACCTCTAAGATCAAGAATTGATAAATGGGACCTCATGAATCTGGACAGCTTCTATAAAGGCAAGGACATAGTTAATAGGACAAATCAGCATATTGGGAGAAAAATCTTCACTAACCTAACATCTGATAGAGGGCTAATACTCTCAAAATATAATGAACTCAAGAAGCTAACCATCAAAAAATCAAACAACCAAATCAAAAACTGGGGTATAGAGCTAAACAGAGAATTCACAACAGAGGAATCTCAAATGGCAAAGAAGCACCTAAAGAAATGTTCAAAGTCCTTAGTGATCAGGGAAATGCAAATCAAAACGACCTTGATACTCATCTTATACCAATTAGAATGGATAAGATAAAAATCTCAGGGGACAGCACATGTTGGCAAGGATGTGTAGAAAGAGGAACACTCCTCCATTGCTGGTGGGATTGCAAACTGATCTAACCACTCTGGAAATCCATCTGGAGGTTCCTCAGAAAATAGAAAATAAATCTACCAGAAGACCCAGCTATTCCACTCTTGGGCATATACCCAAAAGATGTCCCACCATACCATAGGAGCAGGTGCTCCACTATGTTCATAATGGTCTTATCTGTAATGGCCAGAAGTTGGAAACAACCCATATATCCCCAAATGGAAGAATGGATACAGAAAATATGATTCATTTATACAATGGAATACTATTCAGAAATTAATAATAAGAATATCCTGAGTTTTGCAGGCAAATGGATGGAACTAGAAAATATCATCCTGAGTGAGTATCTAAACGAACATGCATGGTATGTACTCACTAATAAGTATATATTAGCCAAAAAAGTACAGAATACCTAGGATACAATCCATACAACTCAAGAAGGTTAACAAGCAGAAGGGTCCAAGTGAGGATGCTTCAATCACAATTTGGAGGGAGGCAGTGGGAGGGAGAAACTTGGATGGGAGAGGGGAGAGAGAGGGGAAAAGTGGAACATGATCAGGTATAGGGGTGCAGCAGAGGCAGTAGGGAAACTCTGAGGGCCAGCAGAATGAATAAAAATAGGCAACCTAGAGGGGAAGGAGGTGGGAGGGGGACTTTCTAGGAAGTGCCAGAGACCTGGGAGGTGAGAGAATCTCAAGACTCAAAGGGAGAGACCCTAGATGAAATGCCCAACAGTGTGAAGAGAGAACTTGTAGAGTCTACATCCAGTAGAAAGACAGTGCATGAAGTGGAGCAATAGGGTTTCCATTGCACAGTCAAAAATACTGACTCAGGATTGCTTCTATCTAAAAGAACTGCGGGGACAAAATTGGAGAAGAGATCGAGAGAAGAGAGATCCAGTGACAGGCCCAACTTGGGATCTATCTCAAAGGGAGGCTCCAAGGCAGGACACTATTACTGATGCTATGGTGTGCTTACAGGAGCCTAGCATGGCTGTCCTCAGAAAGGCTCAACAAGCAGCTGCTTGAGACAAACACAGATATTTACACTGAACTGATGAACTGAAGTCGGGGGTCCCTGTAGCTGAATCAGGGAAAGGCTAGAAGAAGCTGAAGAGGAGGGAGACTCCAAAGGAAGACCAGCAGTTTCAACTAAACCGGGCCCCTGACATCTTTCAGTCTGGCCTCAGTGAGAGAAGTTGCAATTAACTCTAAATAGACTTGAGGCCCCAGGGAGTAGAGAGGCCTGTCAGGGAAGTGTGGAGTGACATTCTCTTGGAGACAGGGAGGAGGAGGAATAGGATGAGTAACGGTTGAATAGTGGACTGGAGGGGGGGAACAATTGTTTTACTGGGTCATAAAAAAATTAATAAAAAAGAAATGAAATAAATAAAAAATGTGTACTACAACTTTTAAGACAGATTCTCATCCTTCTTAAAGCTTTCAAAAACAATAAAGCTAAAACTTTTCCCAGCTAGCTTCTTGTATATTTCTCCCAATGTATCACGCTCTTAAGTTTCATATTGTTTTGAATAACACAGTATGTCTAGTTAGGTTTTTTGGTATATGCATGGGTGTGGGGCCACCTGGAGCTTGGAAAACCAACCAATGTCCGCATCATCACTAAAGAATGATTACCCTTCCTCCCCAGAAGCTATTCAGTGTTAATAGCTTTTCGTTTATGGGTGTTCAGAAGTTCATCTGCCCCATCTATTTTGGGATTCCAGCTGACTTGTTCTTTAGGTTTTATGAAAGTAACCACAAGCGCCACCAGGTTTAATAGTGATAGTTATGTCCAGAAGACAGCAATCGTAGCACACCTTCCCACTCTCTAGCTTATACACTTATCTGACTCCTCTTCCCAGCCATTCCATTTAGGACTGTAGTCTGAGTCTCATGTGCCCAGAACTTTGACCAGTTATGCATATCTCTATTGATTTCTGTCTATCCACAGCATAAATATGCATCTTACCTCCTTATAAGCAGAGGATACCATTACAAAAAGCAATAATGGATGTAAATATGGGACACAACTGACAAAAACCTATTTCCATTTAAGCACAGCTGCAGTACACCCCAGTACCTAAGGAATACCATAAAGTGGGACAATGAAAGACTGACCCCGATGATCTAGACGTCTTCTAGAAGAGTGTGTCTTCTTTATATGATGAGGGCAGCAAGCGCCATGAAATCTCAGCTATATGGTCAACTAAACACGACATGAATAATGATACCAGTTGGCATGCCAATATGGATAGGGAAAAATTACCAGTACATGGAGACCTACAAGCAATAAATGGTTTGGATCATTCTACACTGGTAATAGTAGTTATTCTGGCTTCCTTATTTTTAATTTTTGAAACAGGACCTTGTGATGCAAACACAACTGACCCAAAATCACAGCAAATCCTTCCGTCTCAGCTTTTCAAATTCTAAGATTAGTTAGTGGCTTGAGCCGGTATACCTCATTTACTCTAGTTTCCTTATTATTTATATTTGACTAAGTGAGTTTTCATAAAAGTAACTGTTTACACTTTATTAAGTACTTCCACGTAACTAGTTGTACAGCCTTCCATCATTCAGCATCAACATCAAGACAGGTTTTGTGTTTGTTTTTATTTCATAATCTACCAGAGTCCCATTAACTACTCTGTAAAGTGTTTCTCCGTAATCCGCACAAATCATACATAGTCCCTATATAACTGTGTGTAGGTTTTTTATTTTTCTATAATTTATAAATTAAAATAAAATAGTAATTACATTTTACATGCTTGTAAACACTATGCTTCAATGTCTTTCAATGCCCTAGGCTTGTAATGCCTTTCTGTATTATATTGATACGTTCTAAAATTCACACTAAGAACATTTGGAAAAGCCCTTGCAAATTATAAACACAGTGTAGGAAATATCTGCTACTGACAAATGAAATTAATAGCTGGGAGGTGTTATTCTTATTAGTTTATATTATAAGAAAATGAATAACAACTTAGGAATTAGGAGGACAGCTTTAGTGATCCCAGCACTATATTTCCTAGCATTCTATTGATACCTTAGGAACATTGGAACTAACTGAAAATAATGGGTCAATTTGCAATGATGCTGCTTCTAGATTTCCCATGTCATTCAATAAGCCATTATTTCAAAACTTATTTCAAATGTTGATGATAACAATTATTGAATGATCTATTTTTTTCTCCATATCATTGCTTTTATTCTCAATTTTGTTATTCTTAGGTTAAATGATAGGATCTTGATTTCTAGCTAAGGCAATCCTGAAACTCACAGTCCCTCTGCCTCAGCCTTCTCTGTGCTGATATTGGAGAACACTGCTTTTGTTTCCACTGTTTCTTATAACAGAATAGAAAAACTTAAATATCTTCTTCCTAATAACAGAGTCATTAGAAATAGTGTTCTAAGCTGTGCAGCAAGAACAGACAGCTGTGCAGGTCAACCTCACAAGAATGAATGGGATGAAATTAGGACTCTCTATGTGTCAGTGTGTGGTCTCATGCCTACTCACACCGTTGGGGATTCTGATCTTAAAATTACTAACCAGTCAACATAACTTTACAATCATTCCATATCCTCTTGTTATTACAGGTAATTTTAATGTGATTACATTCCTGTACAAATTTTTCAATATTGTTTCCACTGAGAAATTAATCATAGTATGTTAAACTTAACTTCCATGTGACAGAAAATGTTGTAAGATTATTGCTTTTGCAATAATAAATTTAAAAAAATAAATACTTTTAAATTTAAAAAATTTAAAAAAATGATAATAAATTTAAAAAAATAAATACTTTTTTGAAGTATTTAATTAAATAATATAAATTACTCATGGATATCCCATTGAAAATAATTTCGTATCCATATGAAGGAATGAGGATGGTTGATTGAGAAATATAGATTACCATATATCTCCATTTACAGTATCTGTTTCCAACTATTAATTTGACCAGTCCAACTTTATATTTCACATGATACAGTGCAGTTACTTCGACATTCATAAGTGAACAAAGTTATTGAAAAGGTGAGGATAATCATTTAAGAAAATTCATTAGCCTATAGAAAATAATCAGTACATTTGCGAGTGTTATCAAATCAGTCATTTGTAATCAGTGTTTAAACAGACTATGATTGCAGACACTGGTGTGCCCATTCTCAATTTTAAATATCCGTGCACTATCCTAACTTATTCTCATCCCAGTTTCACAGATCATGCTTAATTAGTAAACATCGTTCCACTTCCCTAGATAATTTACAGTTTTTTTTTTAATTTTCAGAAGTTGATTACAGCCTAGTAGTACATGCTTTCAACAGGCGTTTTCAATTTTGTATTTTGTGTCTTCCTTTCTCACCTTTATTCTTTTATCTAGTTTAGCAAAAATTGAGTAAAGTTCTAATAATTCTAAAGGCTTTGAATTGAGGCTAGCTGCTGTGAGATCTACTTGTTCATTTCTTGCTTTTTACAAAAATAAAAATACAAAGAATTGACAACCACTGTAAACTGGCCACTATAACGAGAAGAAATCTATCTGTGAGTTTATTGAAAAGAGTCTTGCATCTCCATTTCTCCTACCTCCTGTCAGGTGCCCTGGAGGCAGTGTGAAATGAAAAGAATACTTTACTATAATCCTTACATTTCATATTCCATTTTTATGTGAGATATTTGCTCTTTGTGTAATTTGTGATGGGATGCTTAAGTCTTGGAAGGAAATAACCCTTGATCCAACAGTATAAAATTGCTATACAATTCAATTAATTCTGTGATTCGAACAATACTTTTAAAAATCTTTCATGGTAGTAGATCACACGTTAATATAATAATTTTGTAGGATATCTTCCTTGGAAATGTGGCATATACTCAACTCAATTCTAAAGGTGTTAATTTCAAAAGAAAACAAAATTTCAAAATTCAAATCCCATTAAACCAAAAAATACATAAAGACTTAATGTTTAAATTAATCTTTATCTCAATCGCTTCTCGGCCTTTTGGCTAAGATCAAGTGTAATCTTTATCTCAGCCTCTGTTAGTCTATAATTCCTCTCCACCCTTTTAACAATGAGCTAACTTAAACACCATAGTGTTAAGAAATAAGAAAATAGTGTTAAAAATAAGCAAGGAATTGGGAACAATCAATGTAGGGCTGCAGGGGTGGGGGTCAAATTGTTGTGTGGGTGGTGGGCGTGGCCTTAGCCTCCACTTCCCCTTCATTATTATCAATCCACCCAAACAGGGACAATCAGCATGGGACTAAGGAGGGCTTTACGTTTTCTTTGCTTGTTTTAGAATACTCTCTGCAACAAACAATTCCGTTAAATAACTATGTCCTGGAAAGGAGAGATGGCTCAGTAGGAAAGAAAATGGGAGCCTGGATTTAGACACCAAAATACCAAAACAAAAACAAAAGAACCACTCAAACATGCCTGGAGACAGGTATATCTATAGTAGAGCATCAGCTGGAGGAGAGGCAAGGTGGGATTTGAAACTGGAGGTCTCTGGGCTTGTTGGTTAGCCAGAGAAAAAAGCTAATCTCTAGGTAGAGTGGAAGACTTTAACTCAAGAGAATAAGAAGGAGAGAAATAAAGCAATCTATTTACGTTCAGAATAAACACACACACACACACACACACACATATATATATATGTATGTATATATATATATATACATATATATATTCCTTTCCACTAAAATAAATTATGTCATCTGCTGTTATTAAAATTAAAGAAAACATGAAAGTTAAGTTATATCTTTGGCATGGTAAAATTCATGAACATACAAATACTCCTTCATTAGAGAGTCTGAGTTTTCATTTCCTTTATTGTACTCATAGAGGTGTGACAAATACCGTGAGGAGACAGAAATGCTGGCATCAGTGTTCCTTATGTCTACCTTGAATGCCATCAAAGGATCTAATATACAACGAGAAACTGTTGGAATTTCTCCCAAACACAGAGGAAGGATTTAACAAGATCAAGATATGTCCCTCTTAAAATGACATGAGTCTCCCAACTGAGAATAAGCATCCCTTTAAATGTTAAGTAGGACCCCTGCCTAATTAGCAGCATAAAAATTCTTTCAATAAAATCTAGTTGACAAAGGCTATATATTCAATATGGCAAAATTACACATGCAAGTGCTGAAATGTCCATAATGCGTTAACTCTGATTCTTTCGGGTGTACATACAAGTATTCTACCTGGCCATATGCAAATGTACTTCATCTCTATCCTCATCTCCATAGTGGCTGCTCTACCATTCCTACCAGCCATGTGCAGATGGGATCCTTCACACTGTCCCTCATCACCATTTGCTATATTTTCTGTTGAATATTTTTATGATAGCTATTCTTTTGGAAATATGATGGGATCTCATTGTGTTCCTGTTTTGAATTTTTCTAATGGCTAAATATTTTTCCATATGATTATTGGGCATTTGTGTTTATTTACTCAAGATATATGTGCTGATCTAATGATTTGTTTTTGAATTTGTTGAAAGGCTTCATTCTGATTTTCACAGTGGACATTTATTTATTTGCACCAGAACTGGATCCCTAACCACTGGGTTGCTTGCTCTCTTGCTGTTAAACTTACTAGGTTATTTAAATAGTCTAGATAAAGTTCAACGAATAGTTGAGTATTTCTCACATGCAGGGGTTCTTCTCTTTACTCTTCTGACTGCTTCATTTGTTCACAATGTAATCCCATATATCACTTCCAAAATATTTTCCTTGCCTATTGAGTTCCTCTTCAGAAAAACCATTGCCTATTCTGACATTGTTTGAAATCCTTCTTCTCTAATAGCCTCAGATTTTCAGGTTTTTGGAATCTAAGGTCTTTGATCCATTCGAAAATGATCTTCATACAAGCTGAGTGATATGGATCATTATTCATTCTTCTGCCTATTATACCCAGCAGGACTTGCTGAAGATGATATAATTTTTCTGAGTCTTTTTGGCACTTTTATCAACAATAAGATGTCTGTGGCACTGTGGCCTTCTCCATCTTCTCTTCCTCTATGTGTGTGGTTGTGTGCCAGCACCGTGTTGTCATTAACATATTAGTAATATTTGAAGTAAGGTATTGTTGCATCTCCATAATTGTTCTTTGTACGTGGGATAGCTTGGTATTTTCAAGGTTTGCCTACCCAGAATGTCATTAGAATTTTAATGTGTATTATATAGAATTTACAGGTCACTTTTGGTAAAGAAGCCACTTTCACAATGTTTTATCTGCTGAGGTACAAACATGGGAGATCATTCCCTTGTCTAATGTCTTCTTTGTTTTCTCCTGTGATTTCTACTTTCTATACAAAGATTTCTAATATCTTTGGTCAAGTCTATATTTAGGTCTACTTTTATGGCTATTGTAAATGGAATTTTATGTAACTCCTTTTGCATTGAATTCATTGCTTATAGAAAAGCTACTGAAGCTGGGTGTTTCAGGGAAAATTACAAGGTTCAAGATCAAAGAATTTCTGAGGTATGATCTGTGAATTTCATCAACAAGCTTATCTCAGTTCTTAAGTATACAATGTCTATCCTGTTTGTTTGACCTACTGAATTAGGCTTACTTTTTCTTTCTTTCTTTCTTTCTTTCTTTCTTTCTTTCTTTCTTTCTTTCTTTCTTTCTTTCTTTCTTTCTTTCTTTCTTTCTTTCTTCCTTCCTTCCTTCCTTCCTTCCTTCCTTTCTTTCTTTCTTTCTTTCTTTCTTTCTTTCTTTGTTTCTTTCTTTACTCCATAACATAGTTATTTCTGTATTTAATGTAAAAGGAAGAAGCAGTTAAGGGTATGGCCTGTTCCCCAGAGTATAGCATGTGACAGAATCTATGAAACAGAAGACATTCAAATATCATTCTTCAACATTCCTGTACAAATCTATTTGTAGTAGTAATAAGTTACAGTCTATCAGAGAGGCTCTAGAACCCTAGTGCAGAGGTTTGAGCCCCGGCTTTTGCCTCTTTGTTCAATACTTCATAGTAAAGCTTCATCTGTTTTTGATCCATTCTTCTGTAGCACAGTAGGTGGTTTTTAAAAATAAATAAATCAGTAAGTATAAACATCTCAACTTCACCTGACACAGACAGTACTTTGTCATGCATGTTAGTACTTACTAAGTTGAATCATTTTCTGTTACCAACATGTTAAAAATAAATTCTATCAATGGTAGAAATATGGCAAAAATAGTTTCTAATTAGAAGTTAGAAATGGCTACTTCAAATTCCACAAATAAACAAAAATTAGAGGAGTGATAAATTAAAAACCCTCTCACTTTATAAACAAAATACATATAACCAAAACTTATAACAATGTCCCTTTGTGGGTACAAAATGCTACTCTCAGAATTCATGGGCTTTTAAGTGAGAACCTCAGCACCGTATTTGGAGGAATTCCTGTGAGTCGTTAGTTAGAGCAGTCATCCATGTGCTGGCAGCACTAATTAGATAAACGGGTTAAAAATAGAAGACAAAATCGGAAAAGAGTTATCACGCGGACTTGTCTTGGAGGAGTTGAAGGAGCAATGAGTCAGGGTTATGATCAAAAATATTAAATACATGTGTAAAAACCAAAATAAATAAAAAACATTTAAAATAATTTAAATATGTACACACATATATGTATACAGACACACACACACACACACACACACACACACACACACACACATATATATATATATATATATATATATATATATATATATATATATATATATATAATATGTATTAAATATATGTAGGACCCAGATACTAAATTTAGCAACATGTTCTCTCTGACCCACTCTCTGTATAGTCCATTCTACTGTGGTAATAATCTTGACTCAGCTTCCCACACTCTGGGATTGCATATAGATACCATTTTACTTGGCTGGAAGATCATTATTTCACCAAATCTACTAGTTTATGAGGTTGTACAGCCCTTTTAGGGTATTAAAAGCACTCTCTCAGAATGCTCACCCAACTCAAGTGACCATACACATCCCTACTGTAATCCTTTACAAAGACATCTCCACTCCCGTCCATCACCTAGATACACTATGCATGTATGTCTGGGGTAAAGAAAGGGCGGCGGGGGGGGGGGGTAGAAAATTTTTAGTAAGTGCTTTTGTTAATAGAAAGCCAAAAATCAAAATGTTCCTCTTTACCTAAAATTAGTCAGAAATAAAACAAGATGCCAGCTTAGACAGTTCAAAGCTCACTGTTGTGGATATTTCAAGAGAAGACAAGAAAGCATAATGAGAAAGAAGTGCAGCTGCTCACCGCAGAGGCAGAAGGCCACCAAATTTTATTTCATGAAACTTAGTGTTTGGGGATGCTAAGATTTCCACTTGTTTTCATAGCAGAGTGCCCAGAAGCTGGGCAATTGAATTCTCCTACTTTGTACAATGTACCTTCCAAGACTTAACCAGACTGATTATGATCCTCACCAGCAATCCCCACAGATCACTACAGGGTGAAAACAAAATGTGCTCTCTGCCAAGTTTAGATGTGTAATGACATGTATGGGCCCAATGTCAAGTAATTCTGCAAAGATTTACAAGGATGTTGGATCCACAGATTTTTAAAATCAACTTTACTTTTTTTTTAAATTGGCAAGAACAAGATCAGGAAAGACAATTCAACACAAGGAATAAAATTCAAAAGAAAGAAAGAAAGAAAGAAAGAAAGAAAGAAAGAAAGAAAGAACGAACGAAAGAAAGAAAAAACAAAAGAAACAAAGAACAAAAGAATGAAAGAAAGAAAGAAGGAAGAAGGAAGGAAGAAAGGAAGAAAGAAAGAGAAGGAAAGAGAGATAAAGAAAGAAAGAAAGAGAAGGAAAGAGAGATAAAGAAGAAAGCAGAATTTTTCCACAGAAAATACATTTATATGAATGCTGTTAAAGCAAACCCCAAAACTTAAGCTATATATCACATTTATTGACTAAAACATTTAAAACTTCAAAGTACAAATCACTCTAGAGATTGAATAAAATTCAAATAAAAATGCAAATATAAATCCCTAACTTTCTATGTGTGTATATCTGTATGGCTGTGTGGCTCTGCGTATGACTATGCCTCTTTATGTGACTCTTGTGTCTGTGTGTGTGCATGTGTGTGTTTTACCAAACTGATAAAAAATGTATATGCAAAACAATAGCTGATATACACTATTAAAGAAAAGCAAAACAGAAAAATGTGCTCTATGAGAAGATTTTAATTTCTCAGGATTTAAAATATATAACCATTAAGACAGTGTATTGTAGCTGGGCAGTTGTGGTTCACACCTTTAATATCAGCACTCTGGGAGGCAGAGGCAGGCAGATTTCTGAGTTCAAGGCCAGCCTGGTCTACAAAGTGAGGTCCAGGACAGCCAGGGCTACACAGAGAAACTCTGTCTTGGAAAAAAAAAAAAGACAGTATGGTATTGGCACAAAGAAAGACACGTGTAAAATTACAAGACAGTCTGTTCTCAGATTCAGGTAAATATGAATAACTTCTTTAAAACACAGTTAGCCCTCCTTTCAGTGTGAAAGGCCAGTCTCTTTCAGGAAATAATTCAAGGACAGTTTAATACCCACATTTAATAAAATGGAACTTGACATCTATCTCACCTCATACTCAAAAATCAATTTCAGGTAAATTGTGAAGATAAAGTATAAAGGATAAAATAATAAAGAACATCTGGAATATGCCACAAGGCAGTGTCTTTGTGACAAAATAGATAAGAAATTCTTCATTAGGACAAAATAAATATTAACCCTGAAAAATAACTTGCTAATTTTGGTACATACAAATTAAGAATTTATGCTCCCAAAAGATATCACTAAGTAATTGAAAATATAAGCCATACACATAGAGGAAAAACATATGCACAGTAAACATAATTATTTGAGGATATTCTAATCTGTGTATACAATATATATTTTTGTATGTATTGTGTACCAGTCAAATAAATTTTAAAAAAAAGAACAAATAAGAAAATTCAGAGGGAAACATGATAATGTTTTAAATGAACACTTTACAAAAGGTCAAATATAATCCAAGTTCTCCAGTGATACCTACATCTTCAAACTTTGTTCTGACAATATAGCACACTAACAAGAGAGGCCAAACTTTAAACATGATAAAAATGCCATGCTGAGCAAGGAAATGTGGCAGTAATAAAAACCAATAATGGGATGATTAAAACCACTTTGTGAAACACATTGTGATTAACTTCATGTTCCACTGGAGTATTCATCCAAAGATATAAGAAAAATGGCATTTTAAATGTCCACAGAGCAGAGAATACTTTTGAAAATTGTAAACTCTCTATGAAGACAGCTCACAAACTATAGAAAATGCAACTCTGATGGAGGAGGAATCCTGAAAGGTATAAAGGTGAATGATGTCTGATTCTTTGTCCTTGAAAGTTTGCGGTAAATATGTAAAGGGTGGACATTTTAGAGTTTGCAATAGAAAATAAACAAATTAAGAACAATTAGTTGGGAATATCAATTTTAGCGAGAATAAAACTTAACCTGAGGAACATATGCAGAATGTTGGCAAAGATCTTTTTCCTGTCCTGTTTATAGTATTTCAAGAGTCTGCTTGGCCACAGTTAATGAAGGCTCCATCTACTTCTTGGCTTATCTTACATCTAATAACAAGATTTCATCCCTCCCTCCTTTCCTTCCTACCCCTCTTTCCCTAACTCCCTCTCTCTTCTCATCACTCTCTTGATCTCACTCTGTGTGCACATGCACACGTGTGCACATGTGTGTGTGTGTCTGTGTATGCATGTTTGTAGGTCTTTGTGTGTGCACACAGACACCACAGGACTTTTGCTAGATTCATGTGACTGCACCTGATTTTTTATATGGGTTCTGGAATGCAACCCCAGGCCTCAGCTGGCGCAACAAGCATGCTTATGCACCATGTCTATAACCTCAAAGATTTTTATATGTTTTTGAATAATATTGGACATAATAAATACATAATTTATCAATATGATTAAACTTTACCATAATAATTTATTTACAAAACTTATTGATAGTTCATCAGTTGAGGTGAATGGAATGGTTACCATAACTCAGTGGCCATCCCTAATTTATACAAGTTATTTTGCCTACCTCTCTACCTTCTCTAGTCTAGTTGTAAAGTACCATAAAACTCAGCTCTAAGCATAATTTAATCATTTTATGCAAATATATTTTATTTAGTTAGTTATTTAACTCTCTCTTTTGGGGAGAGTGTTGTGAACCTGAGACTTAATTTATGCGGGGTAGGAAGTGAATTTATATGCAGCCTTTATCTTGCTTTACACTTAATTAAAATTCCAAAGACCATTGTAAGTAACTCAGCATTAATCATGAAATGCAAATGATCAAGAGAACAGATGAGAAATACATTTTATATATTTTAAAAATTGAATTTACTTCTCCCTGGAATATATTTGAGTCAATGCTTCTTACTTGAGACACAGGTAGCAATATCTAATATTTCCGTGCATGAGTATTAACAACAATGTTCCTGAAGTTTTCCTTTATATTTTTATGAAGTATTTTATTTATAAAAAGGGAAACATAAAATATATAAATCATAAATGAAGGTCTATTATCCAAGATTTTTAAATATGCATGCAAATTCATATGTAGTTAGTGGATTTTGCTTTTGTTTTTGTTTTTTGGGTTTTTTTTTTGTTTGTTTTGTTTTTTGAGACAGGGTTTCTCTGTGTAGCCCTGGCTGTCCTGGAACTCACTCCTGTAGACCAGGCTGGCCTCGAACTCAGAAATCTGCCTGTCTCTGCCTCCCAAGTGCTGGAGTTAAAGGTGTGTGCCACCACTGCCTGGCAGTTAATAAATTCTTCTTATTCTCAGGGACAAAGTAACTTGTGACAAGCCCTGCTCCTACTAAACCTTCTCTCTCACTGCACATGTTTTTTATTTACACAGTGTCATCCCTGAAGAAATATGAGTCTCCTGAACTTTCCATACATTTCTTTAAAAAAAATATAGAAACTGCTGAGGGAAAAAGTAAAGATGTTTGAAGGAACGCGGCAAAACCGTTCGCACTAATGAATGGTGTCAACTAGCCTGGAATCTACCAGGAGCCTGGGGATGATCAACTTTTGAGTATGCTTTCTCAAACTGCCAGGGGTACAACCCGAAGAGAAGGAAAGTGATATTATTCTTTTAAATTCAATTGTTCAGCATGAACAAATGTGAATGGAGAGCTCTCTGTGGAATCTTTTAGGAAAGTCATCATAAACACCAAGAATCTAGAGACTTAAGACACAATACTAGTTGCAAAGCTACATTCTTTCCAAACACAGTAAGAAATTATATTTTTTGGTTTTTGCTTTTTTATAAGAAATTATATACTGAGGTAACCCAGTCTCAAAAGATCAATCACGTTATGCACTCACTGATAAGCAGATATTAGCCTAGAAACTTGGATTACCCAAGTTATAATCTACATATTAAATGATGTCCCTGGTTCTGGAAAGGCTCATTGCAGCAGTATAGGGCAATACCAGAACAGGGAAGTGGGAAGGGGTGGATGGGAGAACAGAGGGAGGGAAGAGGGCTTATGGGACTTTTGGGGAGTGAGGAGCCAGGAAAGGGAAAATCATTTGAAATGTAAATAAAAAATATATCGAATAAAAAAAATAAAAAAAGAAATTATATTAAGTTAATATGTAATACAGTCTTCTGTGGAAGATGTTTTTCGTCTTTAGAGTTAGGGGCAAGACAACTACAAAAAGACTCCATGAGGGATATAATGAAGATATTACTAGGACAGCCCATAGGACATGAAGTAGAAAGCGTGAGTAATTGCACAAAGAGTACACTATAAAGGAACTATGTCAAATGACACTAAAATTAAATTGTATAACTTTTAATAAATAGTGAAGAACATAGTAAAAACAACGTTGAATGCCTGGTTCCTTCTTTATAAATAAAATGAAAATATCTCTCATTTAAATTTTATACCATTATAGATCCAAACAGGACTGGTAAAAAAAAATAATAATAATAATAATAATAATAATAAGAAGAAGAAGAAGAAGAAGAAGAAGAAGAAGAATTATGCCTAATGATACTCTGCTATATTTATAGATTGGTGCCTACACCAATTATCATCAGAGAGACTTCATCCAACAAATGATGGAAACGGAAACAGAGGTAGAGACCCATAGCCAAATACTAGACTAAGTATTTGGGGAATAGATACAGGGAATCCTGCAGAACAGGGGAAATGAAAATTGTAAGAGCCAGAGGGTCAAGATGCTGCAAGAAAGCCTGCAGAATCAACTCATCTGGCTAATCAGGGGCTCACAGAGACTGAACCAACATCCAGGAAGCTACCATAGGCCTGACCTAGGCACTCTGCATAAGCGTTACAGTTGAGCAGTTTGGTCTTCTTATGGGACTCCTAACCTTGGCAGAAGGAGCTGTATCTGACTCTCTTGCCAGCTCTTGGGACCTTTTCCCATTTGCTGTGTTTAGCATTAAAGCAAGGGAAAGTGCCTTCTCTTACTCCAACTTGATATACCATGTTTGGTTAATATCCATGGGAGACCTGCCCTTTTCTGACTAGAAATGGAAGAAGAGTAGTGGGCAGGGCTACCAGCAAGGTGGCAGGGAGGGGACTCAGAGGACATGAGGAGGGGAAACTGCAGTTAGGATACAAAAAAAATAATAGTAATTTTAAAAACTCAAAAAATTATAACATTAAAGGTCCTTTTCAAAAATCTATTTATTTGAGCAGGAATCTCACTGATTCAAATCATAACCTTCTAAATACAAAAAGTAGAAGAAGATGTACTATAATATTTAATGCATCTATTTAATTTTTCCCTTTTGTGATTTGACTTAAAATAACCTAATAAAGTCAGTGCAAACCTTACATTTGTTATATCCATTAAAATTAATCTTACTTTTATATGCAGTTTATTTACTTATGCCAGAAAAGCATTTCTTTGCAAGGCAATAATTTAATCAAGATGTTACAGGGAATCTAAATGTATTGCTTTGTCAGGTCAACTGAAAACATCATTAGTTCTTAGTGTTTCTTCGGTGCCTGTCACCATGGCAGCGAAGCTCAAAACTATTAGGAGAGATGCATTAACACTGAACCTCCTTCGCCTCTGTTGTTTTTTTTCCCCAGTGTAAATCAAATCAAAACTTAGAAACTGAAGAAATAATTTTGTTTTTATACTACTGTAAAAGGGAGCATTGAAAAATACTTTTGAAATATCCTTGAAAACTGTAATGCATAGATTCCAGCTGGTCCTTAAGGGTCAAGATCTGGAGCTGGGCAATCTGCCTGTAGCTGGGTACATCAAACAACGAATGAAATTTACTACCACCCAGAAAATAGAGACTGCAGTAGAGGCTCACACCAGCTAGTAATGACAGAGACCAAAGAGTTAAAACGCAGTGTTGTCAGAAGGACCAGAACAGAGAAGAAAGATAATAATAAAAAATAAAAAATAGAGATCGCGTGTGTATTTTTGTAACAATGTGCGAATAGTTCTCCATCCTCCTCCTCTGTTTCCCTTCAGAATAGTGCAGATCTCCTAGGGATATAAAGTTATATGACATAACAACTTGCACTAAGACTAGGTGCAATCCCTCATATCCAAGCCGGATGAGGCAACCCATTAGGAGGAAAAGGGTCCCAAGAACAGGTGATACAGTCAGACAAAACCCCACACCCACTGTTAGGAGTTCCCCCCAAAACTACCACATTATACAGCTGTATCATATATGCATCAGCTTATGCATACCTAGCTTGGACATCTACAATTTTCCTAATTCTTGCTTCAGTCTCTGTGTGCCCCCATGAGCCCTGTTTAGTTAATTCTGTGGGTTGTGTTCTTATAGTGTCCTGGACCCTCTGACACCTACAATCCTTCCTTCCCTCTTCTGCAGTATTTCCAGACCTCTAATGTTTAGCAGTAGCTGCTTTCATCTGCTCCTATCAGTTGCTAGATGAAACCTATCTGATGGTGATAATGTTAAGCTCCAGTTTATGAGCATATCATTAGAATCATTTCAGCAACTATATTTTTTTGCCAGTTGAGTCAAAACACTATTTAAATTGAGCATGGTGGAAGCATGGCTACTAGTGATTTTATATACATGGAATCCACTTACCTACTCATAAAGGCAAAGAAATTAGAAGTAGTTAAACATTCATACCTATGTTGAAATCAACAGCTACGTTAATAATCTCAATGTCAATAACACAGACCTGGTGAGAATTTGAATCATGAACCAGAAACATCCATGGTGATTAGATGACATAGCATTTCTATGGAAAAACTTTAATAAAATTGAAACCTTAATTTTTTAAAACATCAATTAAAAACAGATCATGTATGTTCACGCAAAATTAAATAAATCCCTGAAAGATAGAGAAAAATTAGATATCCTTCGATTTGACAGTCACGGATACAACTCCAAAAGCACCTTCCAGTATGAAAATTTACATTATATTTCATCACAATTAATAAATCTGCTCTCTGAAAAATGCTATTAAGAGAATCCAAAGGCAAGCTGCAGGAGAAAATATTTGCAAATACAGATAGAATAAAAAACTATTTGCTTAAAAAACAAATAAATATAAAAAGAAACTTATAAATCAATTCAATCAATTATAACTCATCCATTGAAAAAGGCCTAATTTTAAGATACTAAAAGTTTTATATCTTAAAATTTATATAGAAAAAATTGTCCCCACATGGCTAGAATAATCATGAACAAGAAATGAAATTCAGTATGTATCACCAAAGCAGGTTTGAAGTTATGCCACAAAGCCATACAATAAAAACAGTATATTATAGGCACAAAAATATAGATGAAACTTAGTGGAACAAAATTTAAAATGCAGATTTAAATCCACTCTGTTATACCCATGTGAGTTTTGAAGAGATGTCAATAATATGACCTAGAGAAAAATTATCTTTAAAAATGATGTTGATGAAACTGAAAGGTTGTGTTAAATGTAGAACTTAACCAAAATTCATCTCTCTACATGCTAATAAGCTTTTAATAGATCAAAGATTTTAATGTGAAACCAGAAACTGCCAGAAGAAAAGGTAGACCATATACCATAAGATAGGCCTTGGGGAAATCATTCTAAGTAAGATTTTGACCACTCAAGAAATAAAGTCAATAACTGAGAAATGGAATCCAGTGAAACTGAAAAGTTCCTCCACAGGGGCAACAAGATGGTTCACCATGTAAAGGCACTTACCACAGAGACCACTAAGGACCTCCACATGTGTACTGAGCCATGTGTAAGATCGTGTGTGCACACATACATGCAAACACATACACCAAACATGTGCTCACATTTGTAAATCAGTAAGCAAATAGACTAGAAATGTTTCATAAAAATGCTCTTTGGCACCAAAAGTAATTGCCAATAAAGTCAAAAGCTATTCTACGTAATGGGAACACATCTTACAGAGAATTAATATGTAAAGGATGCAAAGAATTAAAAAAAAAATCTAAAAACGTGAAGCCAATCAAAATTGAACAATGGATATGAATAGAAAGTTCTCAAAAGAAAAAATACAAATACCTAATAAACACTTTTCAATAGTTTATACATTGTTAGGTATCCATTAAAAAAATTAAGAAAATTTGATATTCCACCTCACAACAGGCAAAATAGCTAATATACGAGAATACAATAACAATCTATATGGGATACATGTTACTAGAGGTGCTTTAATTTATTAATAATAAGAGTGTAAATGTGTGCAGTCACTGTAGTAGTAATTTTGAAGGTTCCAAAAACTAGATATAAATAGTTCAGAGTTTAATAACAGGTATTACTCTTGTATAGGACCTGAGTTTAGTTTCTAGCACTTGTGTCTGAAGAATTAAAACTGTCTGTTAATCTAGTTCCAGGGAAATTAGTGAGAGGGTTGGAAAAATAAATATGAAATAGCAAGGAGAGGGTTAACCAAACCAAGAGTTGATGAAAAAGATCATACATAAACCTACTGTTTTCTAACCTAATTCCGAAGTACGTGTACATGCATTCTGTTTATAGTGCCTGGTATGGAATGATTCCTTACCTGCTCAGTTAGGCTCCATAGATACACAAAGTAATTCTTCTGTCTTTCCTGTTTGTTATTCACCAACAAATTAAGTATAAGACACTATGAATAAAGATATGCAAATCTCAGAGGAAATAAGGCCAGAACTGGTATAGAAACTTGCTCTC
Source organism: Apodemus sylvaticus (assembly GCF_947179515.1). Classification (NCBI taxonomy): domain Eukaryota; kingdom Metazoa; phylum Chordata; class Mammalia; order Rodentia; family Muridae; genus Apodemus; species Apodemus sylvaticus. The sequence goes on along the minus strand of NC_067482.1, from coordinate 40,966,129 downwards.
CACTGCTCAGCATTCATAGTGCTGTAACCTATTAACTACTCAAGTTTATAGGGGAGAAAACATATCAATGGTCCTACCTCCATGGGAACTTTACAAATAACTTTGTTAACCTCTGAGACAAGGTGCAAACACTTACACAATAGTGACGTAAATTTTATGGACCTAACCAGCCACTTCACCATTAGATGTTGATAGCAGTGTGATATCATGTCAACTTAGTTGAACAACAGTAGAAACTCTCTTTCAGACCTAGGACATCCTAAGCATATGCTTTGTCCAAGTTAATAGTGCTAGATGTGATCTTACTGCTAGAAGCAGCCTTTGTAGTCACACCCTCTAAGCCTCAGGGAATGTCTTAGAAAAGGAGTGAGAAAGACTGTAAGAGTGATACCATAGAGAAAAGGGGTCTGAAATAGGATCTTCTACACAAGACACAACTAAAGCAATCATGAATTCATAGCAGACATGGTTGCCTACAATGGGTCTGTATAAGAAGGGATCTAACAACAGTTACATATACATGAAAAAGGAAGGCCCTGCATCTGCCTGCTGAGCTGCTGTTAACTGACAGATTCTGGGAAAGGAGGAGTCATTATCTTCAATAGAAAAAAACTGGGGAATCCCACTGAAAGCCAGCCCCAAACACATACAACACAGTGAGTCAAAAAGCAAAACAGATAGATAGGAAAGTAGAAAAAGGACTTGTAGAGAGCAAAGTCTGACAGACAACAACCAGAGAGAAAAAGGAATCTAAAAAGCATGCTTACAATGTATTATATACAAATCCAAAACTGTCACAGTAAGTTCAATAAGAATGAAAGGAAAGAATCTGAAAGTATGATATCCACACACACATGCACACATGATCATGCACATGTACACACACACATACACATACACATGCAAACATATAGTGGAACAAACCTTATACCAAAAGACACGAGATGGTAAGTAAAATGTAGCTCAGTGCAACATGGGATTAGTGAATTACATTTTAATAATGATCAAGGAGAGCAAAATAGGCCTGTTAAAATGAATTACATCCAAAACTCTGGAAAATAACTACTGGTAGAACTGTACATCTATATAAATACTCATTCTATTTTGTGGTACATAAGATTTTCAGTTACCTTAGAAGTCACATATGTAGCAGAGGATGGCATTGTCTGGCAACAAAAGGAGAGGCCTTGGTCCTGTGAAGGTTCAATTCTCCGGTGTAGGGGAATGACAGGTTAGTGAGGTGGGAGTGCGTGGGTAGAAGAGGGTGTACTCTCATAGAAGCAGGGGAAGAGGGGATGGGATTTTTGAGGACTTTGGGTGAGGAAAGAAAGGGAAATTATTTCATTGCTGTTTGGTGGGCCATACTAGTATAAGCAGAGAAGGCAGTGCTGTGTGTGTGTGTGTGTGTGTGTGTGTGTGTGTGTGTGTGTGCGTGCGTGTGTGTGTGTGTGTGCCTGAGTGTTTGAGTGGGTAGTACATAGGGATTTTGAACTGTGTGGATCTGGCTCAAGATATTTCAGAGGAAACGAATTTTAGTATGTGGCTGGGGGACTGTTCTTATGATATTTTGGTGTAGATTGGAGCTGGTTTTTGTCCTTGATTGAAGAGGCTGCCAACAGGTAAAGTAGAGATTTAGATTAATTGCATTGACAAATGAAATCTCAAAACAGCCTAGCATAGACTCTGCCTTCTGATTTACTTCATTTGAAGAGAATTTTGATCAAAATTAGCAAGCTAAGAAAGGAAGTTGAAAAAGTAAAAATCCAAATGTATGGGTGAAGGGTTAAAGGGACACCAGGAAATAAAATGGAGCTAAATTTTGTGTTCAAGGAAATAATCAGATTAACTTTATTAAATGGAACTAAGGAAATGGTGACATTGGGGCAAGATCAACTAGACTTCCATCTTGTTGAAAGGAATCAAAGAAAGCCTTATGTCCAGGTGAGGTGGCACACAGCTTTAATCCAAGCACTCAGGAGACAGAGGCATGCAGATCTCTGAGTTCAAAGCCAGCTTGGCCTACAGAGCAAATTCCAGAACAACCAAGCTTAAGCAGTATAAGTAGAAAGTGAGTGAAGATGTAATTGAAAAGGAGGGCCATGCTTCAGTCCCTGCAAACAACAGAACTTGGAAGCTTCCACCATATGATTCTGACTTTAGAGACAAGAAATCTCTCTCTGAGACTAAGGAAAGTTGCAGAGGTCAGGTGTGTGGCCTGAAGGGATGTCCCTGGATGGAGGCCTAGAGATGCCATTGTTTGAAGCTGTGAGAAACTATTTTGTGGCACTATAAAGTTGAAGCTTGAGTTGCCGGCAAAATCCCAAGATGTTGGAGATACCTGCCAAGGAAAGCTGCTAACAAGTAGTGGAACTAGCCCGACATAAAGAGACAGGGTGCGGTCAACAAAGCCGAAATAAGCTTGGAAATCTGAAGAGCATTTTGACATCAGACATGGAGTTTGGAGTTAGCCCAGCTGGTTTTTGTCTTGGTCTGGTCCAGTATTTCCTCACTGTGTTTTGGAATGGTAATGGATATCCTGTGCCATTGCATGTTGAAATTACATGATATGTTCTTTTGATTTTGGTTCTGTAAGTGATTACAGATAAGGGATTTCCTGACTCTCAGAGGAGATTATTTGAACTCTGGATTTTAAACAAACTAAGAAAGACAATTTGTAAAGCAGATTGTAAAATTAAGTTTGTACCTACCTATTTCCCTGCTTTCTCCATGTATATATTTAGACAAATGTCTCCATCTTTATGTGCAAGGGGAGTGAGCTGGAAAGGATATGTGCATTTATTTTATGTCTCTCACTGTAATCATTAGACCTTAGAAAAGTCAGTGAAATGGGTAGGCAAGCAAATGAGTAAGGCCAGGCAAAGCCAGGCATAGAGGTGAAGATGGCCGAGAAAGAGCCACAGTCATGTGAATCAGGATTTCTCAAATCACTGTCGTATATGTGCTTATGGTTTGGAGACGAAAACATTATCGTCAATGTATGGAAGCCTTGTTAAGAAATCTGTCATTTGGAGAGTCCTAGAAAACCCTAAGCAAATGAGACACATGCACAGGTACACACACACACACGCACACACACACACACACACAAACACACACAAACTTCCTCTGACTTCAAAGCCTGAAAGGCTTCTTTTGAACAGGAATTCTATTACACTGCATATATTCTGTCCTGCACTACTTATCACTTTAAACTTTTAATGTATTCACTCTGCTACTGCAGGCAACAACTGCTTAAAAACCATAGATGGGAGGTTGCTATTTTAAGTCTTCAGCTTCAGAGTGAGGATTCTTCCCAGTCCAAGCATTCTGTGGCTTTCAGTCCATTGTACCTACTGTGCTCTGTACCACTACAGGATGTGTCCACGGCACGTCCCTCTGCTACCATCCCTACTAGTTAAAACAACTAGTTTGATGAAGACAGCAGGACTGAGGGATGCCATGCTTACCAGCTCTGAGCATGTGAAATTCCATACCTCATTCTACACAGCACCAGGCACCTCTTCCTTGTCACTTTCATCAAAATTGTGATTTATGAGAGAACTCCCCAACGGCTATTACCCTACTCCACTATAAGCTCCAAGCACACAGAAAGCCTATCTTTTTCCTTAAGATTAAATTCCCTAGACACACCCTAAGACTGATAAAACATTTGAGAAATCTTTCAATGAATAAAACTATAAACCCATCAACCAGCCAGCAAATCAGTCAATCCCAAGGCATAGGGTATTAGTGGTTTGTCCTCCATTACCATACCTCCTTGGCATATGAGGCTCTAAAGCTTACATTGTCCATTAAGTTCCCAATTAAGAATCACTATGGGCTCACAGTCACTGGCTCTATAAGGAAGTTCTTTTAACTGCCAGGAAGAAATGAAAAGAAACACAAGAAAACATACAGGAATTTTCCCTCAGAAACTCTCTCAGTATTAATTTTTTATTCTGTGTTTACATATTACTCCAAAATCTCCAAGATATTCTCTCTCTCTCTCTCTCTCTCTCTCTCTCTCTCTCTCTCTCTCTCTCTCTCTCTCTCTCTCTCTCTCTCTCTCTCCTTTGACTACTCATGCATCTAATCTAATCTTTGTAGCTATGGAATTTTACTACAAAGCATGTGGAACAAGTGAAATCTTTATTCACCCAAAGGTATTCATGATTTATTTAAACTTTAAAGGATCACTCTAGGTTGCTCGCTCAAACTGTAACAAGAACTAAAAAGAAACGAAAAGGCAGAGAATGGAAAGAGTGCTTCTCTTCAGGGGTCTGTCAGTTGTTCCGTGGATTCATTGTGGATACATTGTGGATACATTGTGGATATATTGAACTGAAACCTCTGATACAAGGATACTTGCCCAGGAAGTGAGATTAAGGATTAGGGTCAAGATTTTCACAGACACCAGGGCACATTTCTGCAGCATCTGCTTCACATCTTTCCCAAGGCAAATCCTATTATACAGCAGTTAGGTCATAGAATTGAACCCGTTACTCCTATAGATTTGCGAATAAAATACTTTAGATGACATTAAGAAGAAGTTCACATTTGAGTTAATGAATAATCTCTAGTTAACAGGTAGAGTATGTAATGCTGTGCATGCCCAGACTATAAGAACTAGTCCATAGCAAGGGGATAAATATTGATATTTTCCCATAGGACAAAAATAGGATTCTTTGACGTACATTTCTATGCAAACTAACAAGAGGTAAACACAGATATAATTGCTAATAGGTTCCATTAGCCTCCTTCTGACCACTTGGGATACTCAAATCACTTGTCTTACATAAAGAAATGACAACCTATATGATGATGCAAACAAAGCCCAGTGATGATATTTTGGGGAAAAGATTGGGGTTTCTATCATCCTTAAGAATACATACCTTCCAGAAAGCTTTTCTTGTTGGTGCCTTCCACTCTTTGCAGCAGGTTGATTCTAGTTTGATGTTTACACTTGACTGGACTTTGATGAAAAGACAGTGGGGATACTGTTCAACCCTTCATGTCCTTTTTTGTTGTTTTTGTTGGAAAGTTACATGCCAGCCAGTCATCCAGGATTTCTACACCATTTGAGTAGGAACTGAGCTCACCAAAGTATCTGACTAGGAATGAATGGATTTCCTTTCAGTTAAGTTGGGAATGATAGGGCACTCACTAAAACAAAAAGCTCTACACTGAGAAGAATATGTATTAAAGGGAAAGAGAATTCCTGTACCATCTTCTTCTGTATTTAATTAAACACATATGGTAGGGATTATATACCTATAGCATCTCTACTTCTAATTAAGTGATATGAAGATTCCTACAAGATAAGTCTGTAGGCATGTTTGTCCTTATATTCATGAGTAAATGCAGTCTTTACCCATCATCAATTAAGCATCTCTTTCCAACATACAAATTACACTACAAAAAATATCACAACCAATCAAAATACAGAGTTGTAGAGCCCAGGCCCCATAGTTATATCTATCAAACACTCCTATAAATAAGACTCAGGGTGTATTTCAGAAGAGAGGCAGAAAGACTGTAAGAGGCAGAAGATCAGGAATTTTGCAGTGAGATTGTGTCTATTAGCTGCACAAGGAGCTAGCTATACATATTAAGCCTCTCAAATCTGAGCTAAACAAGGTTGACTCCACTACTTTTTCAATCCTGTACCCTCACAAAAAAAAGCATGTGGAACTTTGTTTTTCTGAAATCAAATCTACTATTTTTGTTATTAAAGCCATATTATGCATTGAAGACATATAACTGAGAAGTAACTGCCATTTACAATGGATGTTCTTCTATATTTTGAAATGCAAATTGTTTCAAATTTGAATATTCCAGTCTAGTGAAGTGTGCTGGAGGTCATGCTGCTATTTGCTGCCATTGTATGCCACATTCAATTTATTTTATCTGAATTTCAATTGGCCTACAGTCTTTCAGATGAAATTATTCTTTATAGCATAGTTTAAACATTTGGAACATAAAAACAGTTTGGTTAAATAATAGAAGACATTATTGTGTTGCTATAAATCTCAGATAATCTGACTAGTCAAATTTAACAAGTCAGAGTTAGTGTTATTAGCATGAAGTCTCTCTTCACACATGCCTGCTTACACTGCTTAGATATTCAGTGATACTACCACGAACAGAATGTTCCAAGATTTCCTGTTCTGAGATCTTCAGAAGGATTTCTTCTTGCATTGTGTTCTGCTTGCATGCTTATAGTTGACAAAAAAAAAAAATCACAGCCCAAATGTCATGCTTTCTTTTAATGTACAGAAGGAAACAGAATGATTGTCAGGAATCTCAATTATCATCCCCCTTTATAGGAAAAGCAAAAACCTCCAAGAAGTCTTGTCTCTCATGTGTATGTCAATCACATAAGCTACAACTGAGTTGCTTGACGAGCTGCATTTGGACAAGGAGTTTGGACTGTTTCTTCTCTAGCTTCAGTTTCTGAGACTGGTGTGATTGAGGGACCTGACTGTCAAGTTAGCCAGCTGATGGGATTGTCCACTGTGTTAGCATTGTCCAAAACCAGTGCATGGTCAGATATTATATGAGGTTTTTTTCTGTGTGTGTGTTATATATGGTTTATGAGTGTCCATAGGCCTATGAACTATGAAAGCAAGTGTTGAAGCAAGAAGCTAATGGTTAATTCTGATATTATCCTCTATCCATCTCCCCCTTATTATTTTGAGAACCTTTCTCTCCCTGAACCCAGATATTAATTGCTATTTCATTTAGACTGGTTTAGCTGGCCAATGAGTCCATCTGCCCCTGCAATACATATGCCCAATGCAAGGCTTCCAGTCTTCTACCACAAAGCCAGAGTTCTATGTATACATTGGAAATCCAGATTCAGGTCCTCTTGCTTTTGCAGTGAATACTTTAGGACCACATTCACCTCAGCCAGGATCAAAAATATGAAAGCCACAAAAACCTGTGGTGAGTTGTCTGGTAAAGGAGCAGGAAAACCAAAATGAAATACAACCAGGACATCAATGGTATCTATCCAGATCTGCGTCTGAAATCCATGAGCCTGGAGACACAATGTTCTAAGGTAGCTCAAGATTACATCAGTGTAATTACAGAGTAACTGTACCTGACTATGTTTGCTATTTTTCATTTGAATTCTCAATAAATAGGACAATATTTATTCACTTTTTATTGTTCTGTGGGCATTTTCAAATAGTAATATCTTTTAGAAACACTCTAATGGGGTATACTTAGAAATAATGATCTACTACCTATCTTAAAGTATTTACTTAATCCAGTCATGGTCAAAAATGAAACAAGTTATTGGAGAACAGTGATACTACCCCCTGGATTTTGCATCTCCAAAATGGAGTCTATTGCTTGGTTCAGCAAATGTTTGATGAATGAATGAGTGAACTGACAAAGAAATGGAATGTATACAATCATTTAAAGTACATTTTAAAGGGTATAAAATCATTAAAATTGTCCAATCAAATATTAAATAAAGAAAGTAGAGCATATATGTATGTGTAATGTGATCCCAATCCTAAAACATGCACATACAAATATTGCTGAAAATAAACCTCACAATTTTTAGAGTGAATTTTTTCATGAGATATTATTGTAAATTAGCACTATGATATGTCTCAGTATCTAAGTTACAAATGAGTAATAAGTTTATAGCTCAAAGTTACTCTGAATGGCATATGAAATGAATATGTTGGTTTGTTAGACATACATGCACATGTACTTTTTTTCGCTTCATTCCTTATTATACTTTTGGTGAATTTAAAACTTTGATTTGTGCTTCAGTTTTGCTCCTCATCTTTAGTCTGCCCATTCTTACCTGAGATAATTTATGTAAAACTGAGATCTGACATTCTGTATCAGTAGCCAATCTACACTACACCATCACACACACACACACACACACACACACACACGCATACACACACATACACATACATACATACACACACACACATACATACACACACACCCATACACACACATACACACATACACACACATACACACACATGTACACACACATACACACACATACACACACATACACACACATACACGCACAGACACACACATACACACATACACATACAAACACACATAAACACACACATACACACAGACACACACATAAGCACATACACACATACACACACATACACACACACATAAATACACATACACACACATACACACACATACACACACATAAATACACACATACACACACATACACACATAAACACACACATACACACACAGACACACACACAAACACATACACACACATGCACACACACATAAATACACACATAAACACACAGACACACACATACACACATACACACATGCACACACACATACACACACATACATACACATACACACACATACACACACAAACACATACACACACATACACACACACACACACATGAACATGCACACAGACACCAGACACACTATACAGTCTGACTAAGACAAATTGGTACCAGCAAAATGGAGTATTCCTGTGACAACCTGACCTTATTTTGGGAAGGACCATGGAATGACTTTGGAACTTTGGGGTAGAAGAGCCAGTGAATATTAAGAACTCTGTGGGATGTTCCATAGGAGGTTGGAGGATGTGTTGAGAACGGTGCAAAGGATGGAGGCCTGGCTTGTGAAATTTCAGAAGGAAGATTAAAGACTCTTATCAGGGCCATTGCTGTTTGGATTGAGAGGATTCTGTGGTTGTGGTTAGTTGGGGCTGAAGAATCAGCTGTGATTAACAAGATACCAGAACTACTAAAGCAAAACTTATGCATTACTGGGACTATTGATGCTGGTAATTAAGAAGAGACCAGCATCATTGAGGTGAGATCTTCTGGGAAGTGTTTTTTGAGAGCACAAAGAGGCTGTGTTCCAGAGAAAGCCAAGGTTGTACCTCATGTTGCAGCTGAATTTGGTAATGTGTAGGAGTCACCCAGGTGCTACTGGTTTTGAAGGCATGAGCAGAGCTGCTGAGGCTTACCACTGTGAGAGGCCATGGATGGCCACTGGTGAAGGTACAGCCTAAGTTGCAATTGATGGCCCAGGACTGAAGGGGTCATGCAAAAGAGTTGAGGCTTGGCACCATGAAAAGAATCTATGAGAGGGTATTGGTAAAGCCTAGTTACAGCAGAAGACAGCAGTGTTTTGGAGATGCCAGTACCATGAGATGACCACCAAGAGCAGCAGCAGCAGTGGAGCACAGGCATCTGGAACCTAGAAAACAAGCTGTATGCCACAAAGGGCAGAGCTGGAGAAGTGACCCAAGCCCTTGGAGGAGTCCAGAAGATAATGAGTGAATCCTAGACATTGGACTGTTAGAGTTTGATTTTGCTTTTGATTGTGACTGTGCCCTGATAGTTTCCCCTATTGAAGGAAGAAAGTATTTTAGTGGAGTACACATTTAAGAGACTCTGAATTGTAAAATAATTTTGAATTTTAAAAGAGATTAGACATTTTAAAGGGGTTGAAAATTTAATACATCAGAATTTGTAGACTGTGTAACTTTTAAAAAGTTATTTAGATCTTGAGGATGAATAATAAAGTAAGGGTCAAGGGTTAATAGTGATATGTTTACGTGTCAACTTGACACAAGCTGGAGTTATCACAGAGAAAGGAGCTTCCCTTGAAGAAATGCCTCCATGAGATTCAGCTGTAAGGTATTTCTCAATTAGTGATGGGGTGGGTGGTCCATTGTGGGTGTTAACATCTCTAGGCTGGTAGTCTTGGGTTCTATAAGAAAGCAAGCTGAGCAAGCCATGGGAATCAAGCCAGTAAGTAACATCCCTCCATGGCCTCCGCATCAAGTCCTGCTTCCTGACCTGCTTGAGTTCCAGGCCTGACTTCCTTTAGTGATGAACAGCACTGTATAAGCAGAATAAACCCTTTCCTCCCCAACTTGATTCTTGTTAATGATGTTTCGTGCATGAATAGAAACCCTGACTAACACACACACACACACACACACACACACACACATTTTCCCTCTCTCTCTCACACACAAAAGCATGCAAGCACACCACAAACATACATGTATATGTATGCATATTGGTGACCATTCCAGCCTTCTTGGCAGCAATGTAATTTTTTCTTTTAGCTAATTGAAGTAGCATTATTTCTCAAAAAGCAATTTTTAATGTGAAATTGTCCATACTTTCAAGCAGCTCATGGTCTTGATGAAATACAATCGTGGGTTAACCGAGAAATGCTGTGATAGTACTTAACCTATCTGGCTGTCTTTGTGCAGGCAGATAGGAAGGTAACAGGATCCACCTTTATGGAGGGGCTCTTAGAAGAACATATGTGTACCTCAGAAACAGCTGTCCTGAAACAGGAGGGAAAGAAACTGCAGGACAGCTCCTTCAGAATTCTCCATTAGAGGGTGGAGGTCCTGGTGGCAGGCTTCCATCTGGACACTTAATTCACAAGCCCATTCCCAATGCAACATGTTCCAGATTAATGAAATTGCATCAGCCTTTCAGCAACATTTTAGCAGATGAGTTAAGGATGCACTCCCAAGCAAAGTCTTGTGTAGTAATTTATGCTTCTGCAAATCAGCTCAGATTTCATACACACTTTTTCAATTCTCTTAAAAATGAAAGACATGATTACAAGTTGTATCCTTAGTACAGAGAAATAACTCCACATTCTCGTTCACTGTGGCAAATCTATAATAAAATCCCAGCTGTGCCAAATTCACATGGCAGGCTTTAGCACCTCATTCAAAACACAAAAGGACACTTTCCTATCTAGAATGATTCATCTCTAGCAAATGCCTTGTCCTTTATGTAATGTAGATTCAAACCCAAAGCCTTTGCCTGTACCAGTGAGACCCTGCCTTCTCAAAGTTCACCCTTCTTGGTTTGCTGACTTATACCAGACCACCAGCAGGCACAAATATAACCTTCTCTGATCCCATTACTCCTCCTCAAGCCTGGGGAGAGAATTCCTTCGCTTTGGGTCTCTGTCCTCCTATAATCTTTGACCTCACAAATGCCTAAACAGTGTCATCTCCTTTATGCTGCTCGTACAGTGTACAAACATTAAGAGGAAGGACATCAGTGCTGAGTTATAGTAAAAACCTAAAGCTCCAGAGCTGGCTTCAAACTAAATTCTACCTGTGCTGCTCAGTGCCTGAAGCAGACACATATCTAGTTCATTAGTTTCTCGGTGCTTTTATTTGTAAAGTGGGAAGTACATGCATGCCAACCTCATCAGGAAGCTATGAAAATGAAATGGTTTATACTTGAATCTTCTTCTCTGTGGTTCTTGATCAATAAGTGCTAAAAGTTTTTTAACCATTCCTCTTGCACTCCTGACTCTTTCACTTTGTATGGGGAGTTTCCTCGGACATAGACAAACATCACACACTGCACCAACAAGCTTCCTCTGCACTAATGAGAAATGGCTGTTGCTTGAGGTTTGAGAAAGTAGATTAACAGCCTCCTCGTGGACAAAATGGATAACAGAAGAGGCCATCAGCAGCCGTGTGAATGGGTTTGGGTATGTGCTAGGAGTACAAGAAGAGAATCCTGAGTACCTCAAGTGTAACTAAAAAAATAAATACAACTGCCCAAGGAGGAAACAGAATTGAGTCTTACAACACATATGCTGCAGGGTGAAATACAACTGTAGGCTAGTATGGGGATAACCAACATCTCTCCTGGAATATAAGTTTCTCCTACTCAAGCATCAGAATAATTCTTCTGTAGATGAATGAAAGGAGTTGGCATGGATCTGGGTTGTTCGTTTATTTTTCTTTTACTTTCTGTTTTAGACATGGTATCCTTTAGCCTTGCCTGGCTTTAATCATCTGGTCTTTTTGTCTTCTCTAACCAAGTCCTGAGATTGGAAAAATCAGCCACCAGATCTAACTATTTTGTTCTGTGTCTCTTCTATTTATTATCCTACGTATAATATCCCTCATTTGGGCAGTCAATGGTGGTGGCAGCAATGCAGATGTCAAGATCGGTCTAAGAAGCCATAAGTCTGCTCTTACAGTATTTTGCTCCATACCCTTCTTCCTATGATGCATTCATTTCCTGAAATGAAGCATCAGTCAAATTGAAGGATTCCTTATGCTCCCTTACTAGAGAAGTCTTCACCTAATTTTACTCACCAGACACAGGTAACTTTATTAAACAAGCATATTTTTCCTCCATAGACTGACAAAATTACTCTGTGTGTGTGTGTGTGTGTGTGTGTGTGTGTATTAGATATGTGTATAAACAGAATCATTTGTAGCATGAGAGTCAAATTTGGAATAGAACTACTACCTGTTCCTGAATAATTCAACATTATATTATAGAAAGAAAGTACACATCACTATTGCAATGAGATGAAGATGAGAATGACAAAATTTTATCTACTTTCTCTACAAACCAAAAAAATAAAATAAAAAAAAAGACAGTATCTTACATATAAGTAAAATAAGAGTTCCCTGAGGGTGTAAAGCCCTGAATCACAAGAATGGAGGATTATATTATTTTCCTGAAGCTTCTTTCTGCAAACCACATATTTTCAATGTCCACTAGCATCCATAAACTTGCTGACTCAAAAGTACTTATTCATCATTGTAATTCTGGAGGTTAGAAATGTGAACTCGGGAAGGGAGGGACTAGGGAGGGAAAGTAGACGGGGTGGGAGGGAAGGGGGAACCTGATCTGGTGTTGGGTGAGGGAAAAGGGCTGAAGCCTTGAGAGTCAGAAGATGAATGGAAACAGGCAATCTCAGGAATTAGGAGCATGTGGGGACCTTTCAGAATGTACCAGAGACTTGAGAGACTCTCAGGACTCAAAGGGAGGGAACTTAGATGAAATTCCTGACAGTAGGAAGAGGGAAGTTATAAAGCCTACTTCCAGCAGAAAGACATCAAGTGAGGGAGATGATTGCCATCCCACAGTCAAAACTCTGACCCATAAGTGTTCATGCCTGAAAGAACTGCAGGTATGGAAATAGAGAGGAGCCTGAAGAAAAGAAGGTCTAGCAACAGGCTCAAAGTGGGATCCAGCTCAAGGGGTGGTCCCAAGGCCTGACACTATTTATTACTGAGGCTGTGGAGTGCTCACAAAAAGGGACCTATCATGACCACACTCTGAAAGACCCACCAAGCAGCTGAAAGAGTCAGATGCAGATATTTGCAACCAAGCAATGGGCAGAAGCTGCTCACCACTGTGGTTGAATTAAGGAAAAGCTGGAAGAAATTGAGGGTCACCTGGAGGGTGACCAGGTAGGAAGACCAGCAGTCTCAATGAACCTCGAACCCTGAGACCTCTCAAACACTGGACCACCAACCAGGCACTATAAACCAGCTGATATGAGGCCTCCAACACATATACAACAGAGTACTGCTGGGTCTGTGTTCAGTCAGCGAAGATGCACCTAATCCTCAAGAGACTGGAGGCCCAGGGAGTTTAGAGGTCTGGTGGTGTGGGGGTGGGGACATCTGTGGAGACAGGGAGGCAGGGAGAAGGTATGGGATGTGGAACAGTTGGAGGGTGGACCAGGAGGAAAATAAATTCTGGAGTATTAATTAATTAATTAATAGTTTAAAAAAGAAGAAATGTGAACCCAGTCATACTGTATGAAAATGTGAGTGGGTATCAGGGATGGTCTTCCCACAGCCTCTCTAGGAGAGAATGATTCTTTCCCTTGGATAAACTCTAATCACTACCTTTCTCCTAATCACTACCTCCATCCTTTCTCATTGTATCATGTTCTATCTCCAAAGCTAACTGCAGAAGACTGGGCAGTCATTTTCTGTTTCTGACTCTGAACATCTTGCTTTTTGTCAGTACCCAAGGTGATTACATTGAACTCTGCTGGATTATCCACATCAATCTCTTTAATATAAAGAAACATTTCAGAATCCTCAACTATGAAATAGACATCATGGATATTGTAACTCATCCTGTCATAGAAATCAATGGCTGTCATGTATGACTTTAGGAATTCTGTAGGTAAACATGCATTTACCAATTTGAATAAAGAATAGTAAGAATAAAAATGTGCACCCTTGTTCCTAACCTTCACAAGTAAACATGACTTCAAATGAGGCTATACTAAGACTATTGAAACCTAGTGTTACATTTTTGCTTAGCCAGAATTATTACTATGTATACTATGTCTTGGCAGAAAAGTATTTTTCTACTTGATGTTTGAACATCTTATGGAAATTATATGATCTGTACATGAAAACTGAATAGAAACTGCAAGACAGAACTTGATATGTATATGCATATGGATAGTAAAAAATCACATCTTGTTTTCTTCACGTTTTATTATAAAATGTCCTCAATGAGGTAGCAAACTGCAAAGGATGTTAAGATTTATAATTTTATTGAAACAACATATCAAGACAATAAAAGAGTTACATATTATTGTTATAGAAAATTAATTTTTGGGTTACTGGCACTATTATTTTAATCAATTTACTCTGTGACCACTATACATACCATAGTAACCTTTCAATGATACAGACCCAACATGTGTTTTAAATGTCACCCAAATTTTAAAATTTTAATATCTCCGCAATCTATCATACACAGCTAAGAATCTTCTTTTCAACTAAATAAATCCCAATTAAAATGCTTCACATTTCTCTAAATATTGATAATAGATACCCATTTATAGATACTGAGCCAGATATGGCAGTGAACACCATAATGTCAGTGTAGAAACAATATGAATGATCAATGCAAAATCAAGGCCAAATGCAAACAGATCTGATAATTTTGTTTCCTAATATTCCATATGTGAATATACAAATGAAGTATTTTATGCCTCTTGTTAAAGTCTACACAAATTTAAATTCATAGGTTTTGGGATTGAGTTGTTGTATCAGGCTTTGGGTTAGATTTTGAGAAAGAGCTTAAAATTGGGTGGGTATGGAGGAAGAGAGAATTTGGATGGGAAAGAAAAAATATTAGCAAAATTCGTTTAAATTTTAAAATTGGTTTAAACAATAAAACTAACAAATAAATGAATACATAAGTATGTGCCCATTTTACTGCCATTTCTTTCCTGGGCTACATCATTATAACCATTATGATACTGTCCAAATTCACAATCAAGTCAAGTTAATGTAAGTTTGATTCTACTAGATGACTTCCACAAAATTGTGTGTCATTGTACAATTGAGAGTCACTATTGTCTAATCTTTGCCAACAGTGACAGGAACATGCTGCTGAATTCAGCATTTCATGAATATACAATTGATTTATCATTCCCCTCTGTTGACCAGAAAAACATGTCTTTATAGGATACTTGAGATTTTCCTCACAACATTTTGAAACACAAAATTCTACTTCATTCTTATTCACAATGGGGACAATTTAAAATGTGAAATGTTTCTTTGTTTAATTTCTAGTAAGTAGAATTATTAATACATGTAATCTTTATTGTTTTATTTCAATAGTAATGAATTTATTTTTCTGATCCAACAAGTTAAAACGGTTACTCTTACTAACCCAGTATGTTTAGATTTATTTTGAAATTTATAATATTTTCTTAACAAAATTAATCCTAATTTTGGTATTTAACTCTTATATACTATGCTCTTATATTTAATTTATAAATAACATAATTTCACTTTCAATTACATCTGTTATGCTTATCTTTCTGAAAAAAATAAGTTTAAGTTAAAGGCTTGTCTTAGAATTAATTGATAAATACTTTCATTAAAATTACAGACAATAAAATGATAATATAAGGTCAGTTACACCTTAAATATGAAAGAAAAGCTAAAGAATAAATTGAAGCAACAACTCCATTTAAAATATTTTAAAAATAGTAGAATATTTAGAGATAAGATTCAATAAGAAAACAAAAGGCTTATATAATACAGCTTACAAAGTACAGAATTTTGAAGTAAATATGAGACAGGCACACATAAAAAGAACCCAGAAAAGGGAAAATCATTTGCAATGTAAATAAAAAATAAAGAAAGAAAGAAAGAAAAGTAATGGTGTGTGTATTAAGAGAAAAAAAAGGAGGGAGGTGATTGGAGAATGGATGGAGAGAAGAAGGTTTATGGGACATATGGGGAGGGGGGGATCCGGGAAAGGGAAATCATTTGGAATGTAAACAAAGAATATAGAAAATAAAAATATATAAAAAAAAGAAAGAAAGAAAGAAAGAAAGAAAGAAAGAAAGAAAGAAAGAAAGAAAGAAAGAAAGAAAGCAAGCTATCCTGTCTGCCTCTGTGGACGTGAAGGGATAATGACTGCCCAAAGTATGTTAAGAATAAACTAGAAAATCTAGATGAAATGGACGATTTCCTAGACAGTTACCAATTACCAAAATTTAATGAGGATCAGATAGACCATCTAAATTGTGCCATAACCCCTAAGGAAATAGAAGTGGACATTGACAGTCTCCTAAACAAGAAAAGCACAGGACCAGAGGGCTTTAGTGCAGAATTCTATCAGACATTCAAAGGAGACATAATGCCAATACTCTTCAAACTATTCCACAAAATAGAAACAGAAGGAGCATTACCCAACTCATTCTACGAAGCCACAATTTCCATAATACCAAAACCACACAAAGATCCAACAAAAAAGAGAACCTTAGACCAATTTCCCTTATGAATATCAATGCAAAAATACTCAATAAAATTCTTGCCAACCAATCCAAGAACATATCAAAACGATCATTCACCGTGATCAAGTAGGCTTCATCCCAGAGATGCAGGGATGGTTCAATATACGGAAATCCATCAATGTAATCCACTACATAATCAAACTCAAAGAAAACAACCACATGGTCATTTCATTAGTTGCTGAAAAAGCATTTGACAAAATTCAGCATCCTTTCATGCTAAAGGTCTTGGAAAGAACAGGAATTCAAGGCCCATAATAAACATAATAAAAGCAATATACAGCAAACCGGTAGCCAACATCAAACTAAATGGAGAGAAACTTGAAGCAATCCCACTAAAATCAGGGACTAGACAAGACTGCCCTTTCCCTCCATATTTATTCAATATAGTACTAGAAGTTCTAGCCAGAGCAGTTAGACAACACAAGGAGGTCAAAGGGATACAAATTGGAAAGGAATAAGTCAAACTATCACTATTTGCAGATGATATGATATTATACTTAAGAGACCCAAAAAACTCCACCAGAGAACTACAGCTGATAAACAACTGCAGCAAAGTGGCTGGATATAAAATCAACTCAAGCAAATCAGTAGCCTTCTTATACTCAAAGGATAAACAGCCTGAGAAAGAAATTAGGGAAATAACACCCTTCATAATAGCCACAAACAATGTAAAGTATCTTGGTGTGACTCTAACCAAACAAGTGAAAGATCTGTATGAGAGGAACTTCAAGTCTCTGAAGAAAGAAATCGAAGACCTCAGAAGATGGAAAAATCTTCCATGCTGTTGGATTGGCAGGATTAATATAGTAAAAATGGCCATCTTGCCAAAAGCAATCTACAGATGCAATGCAATCACCATCAAAATCCCAACTTAATTCTTCATAGACTTAGAAAGAGCAACTTAGCTAAAACTATTCTTAACTGTAAAAGAACTTCTGGAGGAATCAGTATCCTAGACCTCAAGCAGTACTACAGGGCCATTGTGTTAAAAACTGCATGATATTGGTACAGTGCCAGGCAAGTAGATCAATGGAATAGAATTGAAGGCCCAGAAATGAACCTACAGAATTATGGCCACTTAATCTTTCATAAAGGAGCTACAACCATCCAATGGAAAAAGATAGCCTTTTCAACAAATGGTGCTGGTTCAACTGGAGGTCAGCATGCAAAAGAATGCAAATTGATCCATTTTTATCTCCTTGTACTAAGCTAAAGTCCGAGTGGATCAAGGACCGCCACATAAAACCTGACACACTGAAACTAATAGAAAAGAAACTGGGGAAGACCCTTGAGGACATGGGCACAGGGGAAAATTCCAACAGAACACCAATAGCTTATGCTCTAATATCAAGAATTGACAAATGGTACCGCAGAAAGCTACAAAGTTTCTGTAAGGCAAAGGACATTGTCAAAAGGACAAAACAGCAATCAACAAATTGTGAAAAGATCTTTACCAACCCTGACAGAGGGCTTATATGCAAGATAAACAAAGAACTCAAGAAGGTAGACTCCAGAGAGCTAAATATCCCCCTTAAAAATGTATAGAACTAAACAAAGAATTTTCACCTGAGGAAGCACCTAAAGAAATGTTAAACATCCTTAGTCATCAGGGAAATGCAAATCAAAACAACCCTGAGATTTCATCTCACTTCAGTCAGAATGGCTAAGATCAAAGACTCAGGAGAAAACAGGTGCTGGCTAGGATGTGGAGAAAGTGGAACACTCCTCCACTGCAAGATGTTACTACCACCTCTGGAATTCAGTCTAGGGGTTCCTCAGAAAACTGGGAATGATACTTCCAGAGGACCCTGTTATACCACTCCTGGGCATATACCCAGAGGATTCCCCAGCATCTAATATGGATACATGCTCCACTATGCTCATAGCAGTCCTATTTATAATAGCCATAAGCTGGAAAGAACCCAGATGTACTTCAAAGGAGGAATGGATACAGAAAATGTGGTATATATACACGATGGAGTACTATTCAGTCATTAGAAACAATGAATTCATGAAATTTTTAGACAAATAGATGGAACTGGAGAACATCATCCTACGTGAGGTAACCCAGTTTCAAAAGAACACTCATGGTATACACTCACTGATAAATGGATATTAGCCAAGACACATTTCACATATCAAATGATGCCCAAGAAGAAAGAAGGAGTGGCTCCTGGTCCTGGAAAGGCTCAGTGCAGCAGTGTAGGGGAATACCAGGATGGGGAAGTGGGAAGGGGTGGATTGGGAAACAGGGGGAGGGAAGAGGTCTTATGGGACTTTGGGGGAGGGTGGGATCCAGGAAAGGGAAAATCACTTGAAATGTAAATAAAGAATATATCGAATAAAAAATGTGAAAACACAAAAAAAGAAAAAAGAAATATATATAAAAACATGTTAAAATTGACAATTTTCATGGAAAAATTAAAGAGTAAAGTGGTAGACATAAAAAAAAAAAAAGAATTAATGGCCTTGCCATCACAATCACAGTGACATGTTTTGTAGGAAAAGATATTCAGGTGAAGGTTCTATGTAATCCATGATTTGTTAAATCATTTTTGAAAAAATATAGGTATTTTAGTAATCTCTAAACATACTGCAAAGCAATAGTAAGAAGCAGAATGTGCCCACGGCATAAAGACAAACAGAGAGCAAGAGAATAGAAGGTAGAGCTGAGACAAAGAGCATGCCATGTGGGCAAAGAGTTGGAAAAGATGCCTAGACTATCAAATGGAGAAAGTCTTTGAATACATGATATCTTGGGAACCCAGGATATGTACATATGAAATGGTAAATTTGGAGCCTTACCTGACATTATATAAATAATTCCAAATTCATCAATAACTTAAATAAAGATATATAAAACTAAAAAACATTTTGAGCAAAATAAAAAGATTTCATGATATTGGAATTAACATGATTTCCTACATAAAGAATGAAATCAATGCAAGAAAATTAGCACAGGCAAGTACAATCGCATCAGAGTGAATTTGCATTCATCTATTATACAACTCAGAAGAAATAGAAAATTTTCAAATTATGTGTTGAAATGGTTAATTTTCAGAATATATGAAGAGCTCCTATAATTCAGAAATAGCAGTTCAAACAAATAATTGGCAATGGATTCGAACAGATTACCCTCAAAAATAAAATCATATTACCAATAAACACATGGTTTGGTTCAGAGTACCAAACCATTAAGAATTAAATCAATACCCATATTAGATACGATAACCTCCTATTGCAATAGTAATTGTGAAGGAAGGAAGGAAGGAAGGAAGGAAGGAAGGAAGGAAGGAAGGAAGGAAGGAAGGAAGGAAGGAAGGAAGGAAGGAAGGAAGGGAAATAATAGAAAAGAGCATTTTAAGGATGTGAAGAAATTGGAAATTCCATGCAGAGCTAGTAGGGAATAATGCAGTAGCTATAGGAAAGTATAAGGATGTTCCTCAGAAATCTGAAATAAATCTACCATATGATTCAGCAATATTGGCTTGACGTAGTTACCCAATATAACTGCAAGCAGGATGCATAATAGGTTTCTGTATTTATTTATAGAAGCCATTAGCACCACAACAAAAATATAGAAGCAAAACAAAAAATGTTTATGTTCAGGTAAAGAAACAAAATGTATAAGAGACCATCCTGAGCTTTAAAATAGAAAGGTGATTCTGAAATGGGCCAATTATCAATAAAAATGCTACTAAGGGACTTCATACTGAATGACACATGATATTTGCCCTCAAACGTAAATACTATAAGTGTAATTGCACTTAGGCAAGGTGCCTAGATTAGCTGAATTCATAAAGACAATACCAGAAGTATTCTATGTGAGGAATAACTATGTACAGAATGAAAGAGTATATAGCTTAAGTACTATAAAAAGGGGTGGAGTTAAACTGGTTATACAAGAATGAATTAACACTCTTAAGCTGAACTTACAATGTAGTGATATCAAGTGTGTTTTACCAAATTTCAGGAGCATCTTAATGGTAGAATACTAGTGTAGAGTGCAACACCCCAACTTTAATCCCCTGCTCTAGAAAACAACAAGTGAAAGAAGAAAATGGAATTACATATCATAAAAATGCCCAGAATAAATGTTCAAATGTTTAGAATCACTGCAAGTAGCAGGTTTTCTTTCAGCTACCTGATTACATACCACATTATCCACCATAAATGGCACACAGTGCCTATTAACCAAGTTCAGTCCTCTAAAACCCAAACTTCAAGCCAAAGAACATTTCTGTGCAAATGTTAATGCCTGCAGAAAATTGCCCTAAAGCGAGTGATGCTAAATCCTTACCTAAAATGATCTTAAAGTCATTTTAATAGTTGTGAAGTTTTCAGCTTTGACATACAGGGAGATGACATATTTTTGGCCACAAGTCCTTTTTTGTTTTCTCTGTACTTTCACAGACCATAATATTTAGACTGAAGCTGTTTCATTCATCCATAGAGCTGGCTTTCTAAATCTGGCCCTATTCTAATTACCAAAGAAGGCTTCTGCTTCCTTACATTGGTGCCAGAAGGAGAGTTGAAGATGGAAGAGTGGATTCTGGGGACAGAATGCAGAATCCCACTGTTGTGCCTTGGAAGAATTACTCTAAAATCATTTAGTACAAACTACTTAGTCATGCCTTATTTTTGCTGTAGATTGCAACATAACCCCTTGCTTTTTAAACCTAGTGACATCTCCTTTTGTTGCTATACCACAGCTTGATGTTTAAGTGAAGAAGAACACTTGTACCAGTTGATCACCAACCTTTAGATATTGTTGACCACAGCTAACAGCACACTGGCATTAGGACTTCTACTGCTAGTAATTTTTAATAAAATATGTAAAATGGAGTTTTCTTATCCATAAATAAGCCTTGGGCTATTAATGTGAAAAAAAAGTTTGAGTTTACAATCTAGAAGTTTACATGTTCGGGGTGAGTCTGATTAACCACAAGTGCAAATATAAAACACAAATACAGTAAGGGTGAGCTTGAAGAAGACTTGAAGCACATGGATCTCCCCTGCCAAAGTTCATAGGTAATAAGGCAGGTGGCCTTACTAAGTCTGATAAACTCATAAAAAATACAGCTGTAAAAGGTAAGAGTCATGGATGAAAAGCCTTCAAGAGATAAGCATAATCAAGTGTAATTAACCTTAAATGATCAACATTACTAGTGTTCCAGGTACATTGAGGAGACACTTTAAAATGGTGGGACCAGTTAGCCTGCAAAGGACCATTTAGCTTCATCATAATTTCTGCCATGAATACTGCAATGTAGATTTTATTATAAACCTTAGCTCTGTACAGCTAAAAAAAAAAAGCATCTATTTTTACAGAATGCCAAAAATACCACCAAATGATATTCATGAGAGGAACCTAAATATATCAAATTGTCAGAATAGATATGGACAAAGAAGCACTTTTTCCCCTGGCATGCAGAGCAAGAATACTGATCACTATAGAGCTGTGGGGAATGTGCTGACGCTGAATCTTGATTCTGAATGGAAAGAGTGACACCACAAAATATGGGAAAGGCGAGATATCATGACAGGGCAGTCAAAGCTGGATTTCCTCACTGAGACATTGGCCATAGTGAGCACACTTCCACAGCCCTGGGTGAATAGGTATTTTTAAGAGCGTTGTGAGGACAGACTAAATCCAGCTCTGGTGAATCTCCAGGAGAAGGATGCTGCTTCAGCAAATGAGACACAGGAGGATGAAAAGCCAACATTGTTTTGCATTCCAAATGCTGTAGAGTGGGTTTAGAGCACAATGCAGATTCATCTTGACAGTAACAAATCTCTTAAGGAATTTATGTCAATGTGCTTTCAATGTACATAACAGTGATTCGCAAACCAAGAGGACTAAAATGAGCAGTAAAACAAAAAATTAGAAAATTGCGACTACACCAATAACATAAAAAATGTAATATATTTTCAAACAGAACAATCAATAAAAGCTACACAAACTCAAACACACACACAAGACATGGAAATGAGGCCTGCTTGCTTTCCTTCTTAACACTGAAATATTAAATTCAAGTTTCAAATGTACTCAGAAACATCAAATGAGCATTTAAAAATACCTTCTGCATTAACTGAGATATAAGAAGAGTGATAATTAGAATATAAAAATATTTATGAATTATTAATTTATAATGTTATGTAAAATGACACTATGAAGCACACACATATGTCTTCACTTTTTCCAATTTATATAGCACGACTTACTGCAATTAAAGCATAGAGTTCAGGTTAAAATAAACTCTTCTACTGCCCAACAAGTTTGCTTAACTATTAGTACTCTACTTTCACATAATTAGAATGTAACACTAATAACAATAATACTCATTTAAAAATACAAAATATTCTTTATAAAAATTAACTAGATGTAGCAAGCTCAAATAAAAAATGGGTAGCAAAATATTTTCTGATGTTCTATGATACATAGAAAACACTATACTGTACTTGATTCAAAGTTCCTCAATGGTCTCCTTCACAAGAGAAAAATGCAAGTATGGAAAGATCAAACAAGCAGTGAAACTTCATAGTTCATAAGAATAGAATCAAAGTACATGCCTTCTGTGTGCTTCCTGTGACCTCAATAATTCATCTCAATAAAACTTAGGAAGGGGCTGGGAAGATGGATAAATGTATGAAGTGTTGGTGACCCAAGTGTGACAATCTCTGTTCCATCCATGGAATTAACATAAAAGTAAAAGAGGATAACTTCAAAAACCTACAGCACCTTGATACTGGCACAATCCCCTACACACACACACACACACACACCACACACACATGTGCGTGCATGCGCAAACACACAGTAAGCACACAAATGCACACAACACAAACATTAAAGTTAGTTTTTAAAAAAATAAAAATAATTTATAGAGTAGAAGTATAATTCAGGCGGGAGAACATTTTCTTCGCCTGCCTAAGAGCTTGAATATGGCCTCATACACATGCAAGATGACTCTCAGAACACAAGAAGCCAAAAAAAGAGAGCTAAGGGGAGGGAAAGCGACACCTTTGGTCTTTGCCAATACAAGAGAAAGAGCCTTCAGTGTTATGTACATCCATATTGTAATATTTTATGTCACAGAACTCTATGATGTACTCAGTATGGTCACTCATTTAGCTCCTTTCCACTCCTTAAGCTCCCAGCATTAAACTTAGCCATCATTCATAGCATAAAAGGTCACTAAGCCCAATTTAGATAATTTGATTTGCAGACCATAACAGATGTGTTATAAAGTAATGAAGGATTTTATCTAAGAACTTTACAGATCAAATTCTCAAAAACATTAAAATATCTTATATTAATTAGGTAAAGAAAGAGATGCTGAATTCATTGGCGATAAATTTATCTGAAAATAATGGAAGAATATGTTGACAATGACAACTTAAAAAAGAAAACAAACAAACAAAAAACATTTAAGAAACCTGGGAGAGCAGTCCACAGCTGTAACCCAAGAACTCAGAAGTAGAGGCAATGAAGATTGAGACTTAAAGAACTGTTTGATATACACAGAAAGACATAAAAAAAAAAACAAAAGTACAAACAACAATAACAACAACAAAAACAAAAACC
Source organism: Apodemus sylvaticus (assembly GCF_947179515.1). NCBI lineage: Eukaryota > Metazoa > Chordata > Mammalia > Rodentia > Muridae > Apodemus > Apodemus sylvaticus. Next base: position 40,941,906 of record NC_067482.1, on the reverse strand, counting down.
CTAAACTAAATGATAGGGCTAGAGCATTGTCTCAGCAGTTAAGTTTGTTGCTACTCTTGCAGAGGTCTGGAATTTGGTTCACTGCACCCCATGTATCACGTCAAAATGCCTGTAATTGGCCCCAGGAGAACCCATAATTTATTCTGTCATGGGTACCATATATTCATAGTGACACATAAACAAAAATAATAAAAGCAAATCATCAAAAAGTAAATGACTTGGTATGAAAGGACGTTGGGGTGGAAAGAAATACTAGAGTTACAATGGTATAGCCCAGAACACCTGGATAAGAACTCAAACCGTTAAGCTCCAGAGAGCTAAATAACCCTATTAAAAAATGGGGCACAGAGCTAAACAAAGAATTTTCACCGGAAGAATTTCGAATGGCTGAAAAGCACCTTAAGAAATGTCCAGCATCATTAGTCATTAGGGAAATGCAAATCAAAATAACCCTGAGATTTCACCTCACACCAGTCAGAATGGCTAAGATTAAAAACTCAGGAGACAGAAGGTGTTGGCAAGGATGTGGAGAAAGAGGAACACTCCTCCACTGCTGGTAGGATTGCAGGCTGGTACAACCACTCTGGAAATCAGTCTGGCAGTTCCTCAGAAAACTGGGCATGACACTTCCGGAGGACCCTGTTATACCACTCCTGGGCATATATCCAGAGGATTCCCCAGCATGCAGTAAGGTCACATGCTTCACTATGTTCATAGCAGAACTATTTGTAGTAGCCAGAAGCTGGAAAGAACCCAGATGTCCCTCAATGGAGGAATGGATACAGAAAATGTGGTATATTTACACAACAGAATACTACTCAGCAATTAAAAACAATGAATTCATGAAATTCTTAGGCCAATGGTTGGAACTGGAAATATCATCGTAAGTGAGGTAACCCAATCACAAAAGAATACACATGGAATGCAGTCACTGATAAGTGGATATTAGCCCAGAAGCTCTGAATACCCAAGACAGAATTCACATATCAAATGATTCCCAAGAAAAGGAAGGAGAGGGCCCTGGTCCTAAAAAGACTTGTTGCAGCAATGTCGGAGATTACCAGGACAGAGAAGTGGGAGGGGGTTGATTGGGGAACAGGGCTAATGGGACTTATATGGAGGGGGGGACTGGGAAAGGGGAAATCATTTGGAATGCAAACAAAGAATATAGAAAATAAAATTTAAAAAAAAGAAGCAACTAGCTTATAGCAGTTATATGATAGCCAAATTAACAAGGAAAAAGAACAGAGCTTAGTGAAGGTAAACCATCCACCACACACACACACACACACACACACACACAGAGAGAGAGAGAGAGAGAGAGAGAGAGAGAGAGAGAGAGAGAGAGAGAGAGATGCTCTGAGGAACTTGTTTCATCTTTTTCTAGATTTAAGATAGATAATTAAAGCAAACTAAATTAAAGATGACTTCCAACCTAATTCCTGTTCCAGAAGGAAGACCACTTGAGACCACTCTACTATATATGAGGTAAACAAGAAAAACTACAGTTATATCTTGGTAGCTGCAATAAGTTAGCTCCTCTTGCCATAGTAAAATTACAAGCTAGTCATTATATAGAGAGGAGAACAAAAGAAGAGACTTCAATTAAGAGCTAGCAGACTCTCCTGGGGTCTGAGACCCACAGCATTTGAAAGACAGGAGAGAAGCAGCTTCACTCACTCAGAGATAATGGCTAGCAAATGAGTTAAGGTTAATCAGTACCAAAGCAGCAGTTGGAGGTGGACAGAAGAAAGGCAAAAGCACCTAACATCAGGTGACTTAACTGAAAATCTTGTGTCATCTTTCTGGTTAATAGAAGTACACTCACTGTGTGGTGCTGACCCTAACTGGCTTGGCCCATGATAAAACATGGAAATTAATGAATCCCAACAGAAATTACTTCACTCTCTTATTTCTGTTTCTGTCAACTTGACTTTTGGTGACTATTGAATGTTCAGCTACCTAATTTTTTCAGTTGTGAACATCTGAGTTAGGGAATGCCTATCAAAAAAACAAAAATAAATATTTAAATTATGATACATGTCTTGACCCATTGACTAAGATATAGTGAGCCTTGAGTCTAATTTGCTAACAGTTCTATAACTAAAGATCCAAGTCTGAAGAGAGTGGCTCCAGCTTCACACACTGCATCTGGGATTTTCTGGTTTCCACCCCCAGTTCCCCATCTCTCATTGCTACACACCTTTGTCCAATTTCCTGACCCTCTGAACATCTTCTCCATCTCCTCCAATAACTGATTCTGCCTCTCTTTTTCCCCTCCCCCTTTTCTCTTTCTCCCAAGTCCCTCTCACTCTCTACTTTCCTTGATTATATTGTTCCCTCTTCTTTTTGTTTTCCTGTTTTTATTGGATATTTTCTTTATTTACATTTCAAATATTATCCCCATTTCTGGTTTCCCCCCTGAAATTCCTACCCCCTTCCCCTTCCCCTTGCTTCTATGTGGGTGTTCCCCCACCTGCCCACCCAGACCTGCCTTCCCATCCACACATTCCCCTACACTGGAGCATCAAGCCTTCACAGGACCAAGGGCCTCTCCTCCTGCTGATACTGGACAAGGCCATCCTCTGCTACATATGTATCTGGAGCCAGGGTTCCCTCCATGTATTTGGAGTTTAGTTCCTGGGAGCTCTGGGGGGGGGGTGGGTTGATATTGTTGTTCTTCCTAGGGAGTTGCAAACCCCTACATCTCCTTCAGTCTGTTCTCTAACTCCTCCATTAGGGTCCTCGTTCTCAGTCCACTGGTTAGTTGTGGGCATCTATCCGCCTAGTTGTCAGGTTCTGGCAGAGTCTCTCAGGAGACATCTATATCAGGCTCCTGTCAACATGCATTCTTGCCATCCACAGTAGTGTCTTCTAATCCCAGTCACTAGAAAAGCTGAAAGAAAAAGTGTAAGCATTTCTAGGCACTATAGAAATCATAATAATGAGAATATAAACAGGAAATGGAATGTGTGTGCTTCCCCTATCTTGTTTGCCTTAAGAATTATTCATGAGATAGTTTTAAAACAGTCTTTATTGTTTTACGGTTATATATTTTTTTTAAAAAAATAATGAGTTTGCTATCATTTCCTAGCCCAAGAAATGAAATCTTTCTTTAAGAAATAGGATTTATTGTCAATAATATTCTGAAAGCAAGATACAGGAAAACAAGGAAAAGTAAGAATTTTAAATGCTTATTTGCATATAATGTACTTTAAGTATCATGCCTAAAAGATGTGATTGATTTATTTGCCATTGCAAATATTTGTAGCATAGTTAATTATAGTTAAAATAATATTTAAAATATACTAAATTTCCTTTGGGTGTTTTTGTTTTTGTTTTTTTGTTTGTTTGTTTGTTTTTTTGCTTTTTAATGCAAAGAACTTAGGCATCTTCGTGCAGGAAAGAACCATTGACAAGGAGTTTGGGTCTTAGGTTCATTAAAACAATCAGAAAAAAATATTTTGAGGGAGGCATGAGAAAATCTTTAAAATGGCAGGTGTCAAGTAAAAACTGGAAAATTCCATATAACTCCATGCTTTTAGAGAGTTGTCTTTACTGCATAAAAGTTGATTGACATGTCAATGATTTCAGTCCCTTAACTGGGAGACAGAAGGCCATGATGTCACTCTCCTGAGGTAGGTGTCCTCCTGAAGCCTTGCCGCCTATTTATCCTATTCTCATCTGATGGATAAATGAAAGAAACAGTTTCTCTGCGCCATTTCTTACCCAAAGCGGAAGAGAAGAGCAAAGTGAAACCCAAGCATCCGGTTCAAATACACAGAGAAGTGGCGGCTTCTCTAATCCTTAAAGGAAGACATTTTCAACATACAGGACAGATTGAGCGTTGAAAAAAATTTTGATTCCTGAAAGAGGAAGACAGGCAACTGGAGTTTGGAAATGAAAGCAATAGTACAGACAAGACAAAACGACACCACTCAAATGAAATACATGTCTGTTTGCTTGAAGCTGCGTAGATTTTGAAATTTTAGTTGTGTTTAGGTAAAGCCAAGAGGTGCGGGGAACAGGGAGTGGACTCAGCCAGACTGACTCTAGGAAGAATCCCAAGGATACAGAATCTCACTCAGTGAAAGGGCTGCCCTGTCCGAGTGGGGGAAGAAAAGACAGATTATTGGTCTTTTTCTAAGGAATTTGAAAAGAACTGGGACAGTTGGAAGGGAAGAATTACCTGGACTAAATCAAAACAAAAGAGAAGGAATCAATGCCCTCACAGAAATGCAGAAGTCTAAGTCAGTTCATAACTGAAGGTCCCCAAACAAGACATCAGGTGTCCCCTAAAGCAACAGACAACACAAGGTTCATGATGCTGAGCAGAAAGTAAAATTGAGAAAAAAAATTCTTGTTAAATATCACAATCTTTCTTGTGCAGTGAAAGGGAGACATGGAGTCATCTGTAAAGTCTAGGGTTAGGCAGTGCAAACCACAGAACGGAAGAAGAAGGAACAGAGTTGCTGGAACTTCACTTAGGTTTCCAATGACAAGCAGACAAATGGATGTACCATTACTAAGCATATACCCTAAAGGACACTTCAGTGAAAGACAGTTCATAATATTCCATGAAAGACAGCCCTTATCACATTTCCTAAAATTACATTTCCCTTTATGCTTCAACCACCATTGTTTCTGTTAGAAATAATAATGATAATAATAATAATAATTAATAATAATAATAGTTCAACAGGCCCTAGGAACCAGAAAACATACTATTAAGTCAAGTGCAAGTGCTACTTGTACATTTCCTATCTATGTAACTGGCATTGCAATTGCTTATTCAATATTAAGTATTTAGTTTACTTTTTAATCATAGCATTAAAACAGACTAAATTCAGCCATGCTCAATTTCTAAAGAAGAACCTTCTGTCCTCTTCTTCTTCCAAATTTTTGAATTTCCAGTGCCCAACTGAAAACAACTGTGGAGTGTTTGAGTCATACCTAAAATTTTAAAACATCTTCTAAAGTGTACCATCACCTCTACTTTCTCCAGATTTTCAAACAAGGATTGATGTCAGGTTAAAAGCATATTATTCCTGATCCTAACTTTACTATTACACTGTTACTCTCCTATTCCCCTGATCAAACCAAAAAGAAAATAAAAAAATAAAAAAGTAAAAAGTATTTCTTTCTATCACCTTCAATTCAGGAAGCTTAATCAATCTCTTGGGAATGAACTGCATCAAGTTTCTCTTAGTTTAATCATACATTTCGTAGCCTTATTTTTTTAATCTTGAGTTTCTTATGATGTATTTTGGTATGAGAAGTAAACACTGTCAGCTTTTGGTGCAGAGGTCTTTCAAGTGAGACCTTATAATGCCTAGCTTCAGAACATTTCTTCTGATCAGTTTTTCTTTAGAGCTCTCAAGACCTGCTGGATTCCACTGTTGCTTTCTTTATCTTGCTTCTCTGATTTGCAACTTCTTAAATTTCTCATTCATTCAAAGATCACAGACAATTCAATTCACTGGCCAAATATTTGAAATTTGAAGTTAGAAAAATCTGGATTTCTAATGCTGTCAGACATGATGAATTACTTCTCTGCTCCATGTTTTCCTAATTTGTGACTGCAGATAGAAATACATACTTATCAGACTTTTTTATTTAGTCTATATGATTGCCTTATATATAGTAAAGTGATTGTAAATTTTATAATGGTTTTGGAAGGACTAATGAAACATAGTACATATTAAATAAACAGCACAAATGATTCTACCTGTTCCTTGAAGCTGTCTCTGAGGGTCAAAATGCATTCACTGAACAACCCAAACACTGTCATGTTATTATGAATAAATAAATTCTTCTTATACATGTCTATGTATATATGACAATCCTTCCCAAAATCTTATGCAGTAGACTGTGAAGTTCCACCAAGCAAAATATATAATAAAGACCAAGGCGATATGATGATAATTCCTTCAGAATAAAGGAAAATCCTTGAAACTGCACATTTTATAATAAAGACCAAGGCGATATGATGATAATTCCTTCAGAATAAAGGAAAATCCTTGAAACTGCACATTTTGATACAGGGTTTCACTACATAGACCAGGCTGACTTCAAACTCACAGAGATCCTGCTGGCTCTTCCTCCTGAGGCACAGCAAGAGGCACAGTCTTGACCTCTTGAATTCTACTTGTATTGTTATTTGAATTTTCATTTCAGTATCTATGAATATAAGGGTTTCAACTTCAAATATATATTTCATCTTTCAAGCACAGACCTCAGTTCCAAAAAATATTATAAACAATTGTCTACTAATACAAATGGGTGAAAGATCTATCTTCTTAGCCTACTACATGGTTGGGAATAGAAAGTCTGTGTTAAAGGAAACACCCTATTCATATGACTGAAGCATTTAGTTGACCTCTAACATCAAAACCCAAAAACAAACATCAAAAAGAAACCTGTAATAGAGGAAACCTGACAAGGTGGTCACATCCCTTTGGCCCCGGATCTTGCACACTTCTATAAATGAATACCTAGACACATGGAAGGCTAGAAAGCAAAAGAGTTACTTAGAAAAAGAAAAAAGTATTTGAGAAGGCAAAAACCAGTACATGTTGGAGAGTACCACCTGTACGCCCAGAGTGAAGACTGGATTAAGGGTTCTCAATGTGGTACATTAAAGGAGTTAAAGATGCTGATGAGAGAAGAGTGCTCAGTGGGAATTGCTCTTCTGTTTCATCTTTTATAATAAAGTCATAGAGCCTCTTCTAGAACCTCGCTGTGGGGAAATGTGCATTATAGATTATAAGAGACAGGACCTGAATAAGCAATATTTTTCTTTCAATATAACCTTATTGGCCAGGCACCACTAGAAGAAACCCATTTAAGGGTCATCGAGTAGAAGTCTTAGGGCACACGTTCAAGGGATTTGTTATTACCAATAATTTTTTAAGATGACTTAGAGAAAGAAAATCTAGAAGGGGGAAATCACTTTCATTTCTGAGAGCAAGAGGGAAATGGGCAGTTTGTCTCCTAGTTTCTGAAGCAGAGGAAAGTGGAGTGAGGGATTTGACCATTTTCTCCAAGTCTTGACTTGCAGAGTCTCAAGTTTCAAAGTGGAAATTTCATCAACATATGGTGAAAACTGAATATCACTCTTGTCAGGAATGCATACACAGTGCAGCATAAGCAACTTCAAATGCATATATCAGAAGAAGGTGAGAACGGAAGAAAATAGAATTCCTCAAAATTATTCTGCTGGTCACAAAGCTCTAGCAATACCACAAAAATTGAGTGTGTTGGTGTAGAATGTGACAGGCTCTCTGTATTACAAAAGTAAAAGTAATCCACAAGGCTTCATCTAAAGCAAAGGCTGCATTAGTTTCCAAATTTCTGTAGGAAAAATGTGTAAAGTCAAGTTTAATAAATAGAAGGTAGACATGTGTATTCCGTATAAATAACAGAGATGCTGTGCACATGTGCAACATGCTAAACAATGACAATGTATTGTCTGGAGGCTGAAAGATTCTCTGATTATCATAAGAGAAGGTTTGGCTTTTCTGAGGTTTATTTCTGGCTTTTGTCTGACAGTTTCTCTCCTCTCACACAGACTTCCTGCATGCATCCTGTCCCAGCATCCCTTTGCTTAGCCTCTCTGCCCTCACATAGCCAGTGTTCAGGAGTCTCCCAATGTTGGAGTCTCTTGTTTGCACATCCTAATCTCGGATTTCAATAAAGATCTGGGTAGATGAGTTCACAATACATCCTATGGTCCTCACTTCCACTTGGGGGCTGGTTTTATTCCAAGTCTGGTTATCTTTAGTTCACTTTCTGTGTAAACTGTATAATTATGTAATGGTGCATTTATATGGTTTTATGAATATAACATATTTTTATCATATCCAGCCTCCATTACTCTCTTATTTAATGATCATTTCAAGTTTCTGACCCTAAATATCACAAATTTCAACATGAAATTTAGAGAAATTCAATTAAGTCTATAACAGATACTAAAAATAAGGGGAAAAAATCAGTCAAAAAGCATCAAGAAACATTTGGCTGTTAATAGTTTCCAGTATTATATAATTGTTTTCATGGACTTTTGATGTTTCTAACATTTGTCATGACTTGTAATTTTGACATCTATTTCAAAACTAGGATTCATATCAGGATATGAGAGGCTTTGGGGCCCATCCTAGTACACCTGAAATGCCATACTAGAATGGCAGGTAACTAGTTAAACATTAAAACTGGAATCAGGGTATCAACTTTAAAAAGAAGTAGGCTTTAAAGAAAAAGGTAGGCTTATAATAAAAAATGATATAGCCACAGGCACCCTATCCTTGCTTATGTAAATAACACACACACAACACACACACACATACACATACATATACACACCAACCATAGTCATGCAAACAACCTTAATTAAATACAGTCACATACATATCCTCACACACACACACACACTGGGTAAGGGAGCATGGATTAAGAGGGATAAAATTTTAAACTGTTCTCAGGAATGGAAGGGAGATCAGACATGATAATAAAATGGGGTAGGATTGATGCACTTTATTTATATGTCTGAAAACTGAAAGAATATTTTTAGGATATACTCAATTTAACTACGTTTTGGAAAAAGAAGTCATTGTCTCTAAAATTGTAAGTATTGAAAATGTTTGCAAAAGGCCAAAGGAGACTAAAATGTAATTTCTATTCTCCTTGGCTGGATACCTAACTCCCCTGAAAAGTCTAAACTTTTTTTCTCCTGTATTAGTCTGGGTATATTTCTCATGTCTTCATTCATTACACACAAAAGTCAAATGCTATGCATAAGGAAAACTTTATCTAGTGGCATTAATAATCTCTACATGACCCTGATATTATCAAGATAACAAATAAACCATGCTATCTTTATATTAAAAAGCTCCTACAACATTCTTTGATATAACCCTGATTGTGCAATTGCTACATAAAACTTTTCTGGCACATCAGAATGCACTTGTGTGGTGCGTGTTTTGTCTAGGAACTGAAAAACAAAGCAAAACAAAACAAAACAAAACAAAACAGGAATGCAGCTGCAGTGAGGGGGTGACCTAAAGAGCTGGCTTATTTGACAGACAGGAAGATTGAGAAAGAGAAGTGAGCTTTTTGACTTATAAAATTGCCATATTTTGTATTTGAAGAAATCCTCCAGTTTAATTCATTCAATTCAGTCAAATTGCCTTTAATTTTATGTGTGAGCTAATGGAAAAGCACTGCAGCAGTTGCGCACGCTTAGTCCAAATGTTCCTGAAATACTGGGGATGTAGATCAGACTTGCAGAGGCTCCGTGTATTTAATATCTCATAGCCTCACCTTCACTTAGTAAGTAGTTTTTGGATGAGATACTCTGATATTTTTAGGAAAAACTACGAAAGGAAGAACTTCAGAAGATTAAGCAGTTCAGAGTTGATGAGGGTTATTTTTTCTTTTTTCTTTTCTTTTTCTTTCTTACTTTTTTTCTTTTGCATAGTGTCCAAAACTATGACCATCCAATTCTCAGGAGTTAAGGAAGTATGGAGGGAATCATAGCTGTGGTTACTCTCCTAAGTCCTTTTGCCTTAGGCTCTGGATCCCTCCAATGACAGTTACACATGCAAGAAAAAGATTTGCCAACTTTTATCTTAACCCAAGTGAATAACAGTCATTCTGGGGATCCATCATTATGGTGAAAGTTTTATCATGGGCTTTGCCTACCCTGTACTCTCAGAGAACAATGATTCAGTTTCTCCAGTCCTGAGCACATCTTTATCCTCTGAGCCATTGTTCTAAAAAATTTTGCACAATTCACATATCAAATGATGCCCAAGAAGAAGGAAAGAAAGGGTCCTGGTCCTGAAAAGGCTCAGTGAAGCAGTGTAGGTGAATACCAGGACAGGGAAGTGGGAAAGGGTGGATTGGGAAACAGGGAAAGGGAAGAGGGCTTATGGGACTCTCCAGGAGGGGGGATTCGGGAAATGGGAAATCATTTGAAATGTAAATAAAGAATATATCGAATAAAAAATGTAGCAGAAAATTGGATAGCAGTAGAAGAAATGGGTGTTCATTTTAAAAGATGGTGTGATGTTTTGACTGCCCAGTTCCTTTCTCAGTCAACATTTAAATTATCCATTTTTTTTCAGGTTAAGACTAAGAGAAAATGTTAAATATTTTCTTCATATGTAGGCTCTCTGCTTTCTTCATACTAATGTGGAGTTTAAATACATTTTCCCTCCTCTGACATTAAGTCTTTGGTGGTCTGAACAACGTGTAGCATTTTGGGATGTATTTTTGAGTCAAATGAAACTCAATCTATCATCTTAAAAACATAGTCTCACACAATGAAAGACACTAGTCCTCTTAAAACAGTGATCTATAAAATACCAAGTCTTAGGAATAGGACTTAGGAATATAAATATCATGCATAATTGATTGTGTTTATTAAAAAGAATAGTTGAAATAAAAATCTTGCAAAGAGAACATTTTCATGATTCCAGTAGAGAAGATCCCATCTGTGCTGCTTGTCACATTATTTTTATCCTCAAATTTACACATTGTATTTACAAATGTTTCTGTTCGCAGGTTACACTGAAGAGCTCAAGTTGGATTCTTAAATGTTCAAATAAAACATAACAAAATGAATATAGAAATACAAATTCTTCATGTTGCATACAAATAGTTTCCTATTTTTTTCTTTAATCAACCAACACTTGAATTCCTTTCCATCTGCCATATAGCCTTCTAGGCATATCAAGTTTATTTTTTCAACCATTGTGAATAATTTTAATGAAAAATGTTAACCACTGGCTCATGTTTTTGAATATGTGGTTTCCTGTCAGTGGCCCTGTTTGGAAGACTATGAAAACGTTAGCTGATAGAGCTTACTGAATAAATCAGTAGGGCAGGCTTTGACAGTGTCCAGCCTTGCTTCACTTGCAGTTCACTCTCTGCTTCTCCAGGTATAGCTAAAGATGTAATCTCTCAGGTTCCTGTGCTAATAACTTGATGTCTCCTCCACCCCACCCCCCACCATTATTGATTACGTTTATTGTGTCTGGAGAGATTATACCTCAAAATAATTAAATTATTATATATCAAAAACAGCTCTTTCTTAAGTTGTTTTTGGTTTTGGTACTTTATCACAACAACAAAAAGTAGCTGAAACAGTTGCCATATAGCTTTCTTTTTTTTTAATCTTTCTTTTTTTATTTATTTATTTTCTATATTTTTACTTTATATTACGAATGCTTTCCCTTTCCCGGTTCCCCACACCACATTGGTCTCATAAGCCCTCTTCCCTCCACCCATTTCCTAATCACCCCCTCCCATTTCTCTGCCCTGGTACTCCCCTACAATGCTGGATCAAGTCTTTTCAGAACCAGTGCCCTCTCCTTTCCTCTTCTTGGGAATCATTTGATATGCTAATTGCTTGTTTTTTTGGTTTTTTTTTTGGTTTTTTTTTTGGTTTTTTTTTTGGATTTGGTTTTTTCGAGACAGGGTTTCTCTGTTTAGCCCTGGCTGTCCTGGAACTCACTCTGTAGACCAGGCTGGCCTCGAACTCAGAAATCCGCCTGCCTCTGCCTCCCAGAGTGCTGGGATTACAGGCGTGAGCCACCACCGCCCAGCTGATATGCTAATTGTATCTTGAGAATTCAGAACTTCTGGGCTAATTAATATGCACTTATCAGTGATTGCATTCCATGTGTATTCTTTTGTGATTGGGTTACCTCACTTAGGATGATATTTTCCAGTTGCAACCATTTGCCTAAGAATTTCATGAACTCATTGTTTTTAATTGCTGAGTAGTATTCCATTGTGTAAATATACCACATTTTCTGTATCCATTCCTCCACTGAGGGACATGTGGGCACCTTAAGAAATGTTCAACATCATTAATCATTAGAGAAATACAAATCAAAACAACCCTGAGATTTCACCTCACACTAGTCAGAATGGCTAAGGTCAAAAACTCTGGAGACAGCAGGTGTTGGCGAGGATGTGGAGAAAGAGGAGCACTTCTCCACTGCTGGTGGGATTGCAAGATGGTACAACCAGTATGGAAATCAGTCTGGCTGTTCCTCAGAAAACTGAACATGACACTTCCAGAGGACCCTGCTATACCTCTCCTGGGCATATATCCAGAGGATTCCCCGGCATTTAATAAGAACACATGCTCCATATAGCTTTCTAAATGAATTGCTTTATTTAGCGACAAAGTATTCTTCTTCATATTGTCCTCTCTTTAGTCACTATGACCATAATCCTACATATTGTATTAATTACCTATTTTAGTAGCACTATCTTCTTCTTCTTCACACACTATTACCCCAAGTTATAAATTTCATCAGCCTTGTTTTAAGTTGTAATCACTGTCATCTCAAATGCAACATATGCTCATCTCATTTTTACACTACATTTTTTCATTTACCATAATATGGTCATGACATTTTTTTTATTATTATACCTCTTTTGTAGTAACAATCCCTTAACCCTGAATGAAATTCTCCAATAGTATGTTAAAACTTTCAGAAATAATTTAAAGCTTCCTACTCTAATATCAAGGATAACACTAGTGCATTTCTCTCCTATTATGCTTCATTATTACTATCAGGATGATCTACTTGAGCTCTGTAAATACAGTTCAATCCCTTGTTCACTTACATACTTTGTATAAGGAGGGCTTAGAGACTAACTCAATTCATATACTGCAGAAACTAATCTGATTTTCTTCATTCTAGACATTTTGTTTTACCAATCCTGTCATCCAAGGTGATGCAGTAGAGCGAGAATCATGGGCCCTGAGCTTTTACTCAACTTCATAGCCAATTGGAATTATATCTTCTGCTCAATGTGAAGGACAAGTTAAACACTTGAACTTTGTTTGCTTTCCACAATAAAAGGGCTAGTATGACCAAAGCTGTGGTCAGTGAAAAATCACATGAAACAGTATATATTAAATAATTTCCAGGGTGAATGATTTTATATGGTAAACATCCTTCAAAATATAATTGTATAGTAGTTGTTAAAATTGTGATTGTAAATCACTGAATACTTATCAAACAAAAAGTAAATCACTGTAGCAATTTTATTGATGTCTATTTATTTTTATTAACTCACAAAACTGATCATCTATACCTGGTGTATGGATTACATTTAATTAAAATGTTTTAATAATGAGAACAATGAGCCCGTGAAATGGCATGCCTAAAAAATGGCCATAACAATATAAAATGAAGGTGACAGTTTTCCAGCTGAGAAGCATTTGAACAGGTAATTTCTCAGTGTCATTTTAACGTCAGAATCTTTTTTAGCAAAAACAATTGACAAAGTAAATACTGGGATGCATGCTGGAAGAGGATGGAAGCACAATCCTTGGCTGAAAGTCACACCAGCCATCACCTTCAGAGTTGTGGTGGAAAGGTACACCCAACACAAGAAGGCTGAAGAAAAGACAGTTCAATTTGTTCTGATGCCTAGAAGAAATTTTACCCTGTCATAATAATACTGTTTAACTATTTTTATGTATGCTTCTTTTACTTTTATTATTTTCAGTTTTTTTAAGAAAGCAGGGTTTATGTGCTATAAAACAAGATGAAAGTTATACCTCGTACCAATATTGGTCAAGAACCTATGTAGATAGGGCATAGGTAGGCCCTTTAGGAGACTGTACTAGACTTATGCAACTAAATGACACAGTATTAAACGAACTTCTAATGACTCATTGTTTTGCCTATTGATCGATGTATCGCTTCACCTTCACCTGAGATGCTTCTATTCCCAGTAGATGGCAATTAACATAGAGAGCAACAACTGGTCAAAGTGTGAAGACTAAGAGAATAAAAATGCCCTATAGGGAGCTTATATATAGTCCCCTGCCCCAAGCTTCAGGGATTACATGGAAGATGGAGTGAAAGTATTTTAAGAGCCTAAGGTGGTTAAAAACTACAAAGTAATATTATCTTCTGGACACAACAGGGAAGTTGCACATAGGCATTTATAGTGATTGGGAAAACCTGAATTGAACCCTATGCAATCCCAAATAATACTAAGTTCCAGAATGGAAAAGAGAGTTAAGAACACAATTCCACCCCCAACCATGGATCAAATGGTAATTGTTAGCCACTCAAAGATGGAGGAAGAGTTGTCTCTAAGGTTGTATTCCACAGTAAACCAACCATGCTCCAGTAGAAAGCCATATAGACATCCAATTTGAGCATCACTAATTGGTCTTACATGGTTTAAAGAAAAAGAAACAAAGTTGAGTGCTTATAGAAGATAGGATTGATCAAAAATGAGGGGAGGGAATAAATATAATTTTTTAAAAAATTATACAAAATTTGAAATTTTCAAAGAATTAAAAATAAACATTTTTAATATAATAAAAATATTTTGGCTGGACAATCCATAGCAGTAGCTATGAAAGTCCCAACTTGGAGAAATCTCAAAGAACTGGGAAGGAAGAGCAGACACTCAGAGGGGAAAGAATATGAGGTGGGATCTTGGGTGTAATCTTTGCCTGAAATAAAAGTGATCATTTTAAGATGAAAATTACATTTCCTTGTTACCAGGTAGATGGGGTCACTGAATCCGCTATTTCATCATGTAGAAAAATATACTGAAGTATTTATAAGGAGAATGTGACAATGTTTTCAACACTTTTATATTTTAAGAACAATCCAAAAACCCCTATCCTTGGGATGCCTGTTAATGATATATTTGAAAAGGGCAGAGTTTTGGAATAAATGCTCAAATAAAACACCTGGAAAAAATCAACTCAATGACTGGAATAATGGATAATTAGTAGAGTAGATACAAGTGCCCAGAGTATATTATAGAGCATTTATTATAAGCTTTTTTGGACATTCATATTTTAGTTGTACAGCAGAACATTGCTATATTAATAACACAATAAAAAGAATAATTTCTTTGATGGGAACACTGTAGGAGCCATTCTCTGCAACATTGTTTCTAAAATGTATCAGTTCATCTCATTCTAATTCTAACTAAGGGACACTTGATGCTATCTGAAACAGGGCCATAAATAAGTAAGACTTAAATGAGTTGAAAGGAAACTACATGGTCTGATCTCTTTAATCTGGAGATTACATAGAAATTGTGTTCAAACAAATGAGCACAACCTTCTGTTCTGATAGATCACATATTGTTTCTGAATAATGGCTGGAGACCAAAAATTAGTGGTTGATACAATACTAAGCAAGATAATGGAGAGATAACCATTGCTTTGCTCTCTCTTGGAGTACATATTATTTATTTGTATTATCAAATTTTATCATCTCAAATATTTTATGACACAACTACAACTACTTTTTACATTGTTACTTAAAAATTTTGCATTTTTAAGGTTAGATACTATGTGTCAGAGAGAATCAACCTCAGGCCCTTAGTGAAAGGCTGGAAGAAGATGATGAGACTGCAACCCCATAGGAAGAACAGGAGTCTCAATTACCTAGGACCCCCAAGATCTCTCAGACACTGAGTCACCTAACAGGCAGCATACACCAGTAGACGTGAGGCCCCTGACACATATACATCAGAGGATTGCCTGGTCTGGCCTCAGTGAGGGAAGATAATCCTAACCCTCAAGAGACTTGAGGCCCCAAGGATTGGCAAGGTCTGGTGGGGTGGGGATGGGGGCAGATCATCCTCTTGGAGACAGAAGAGGAGGTATTGGCTAAGGAACAATCAGAGAGCAGACCAGGAGGGAATTATACCTGGACTTTAAAAAAGAAAAGATTAAATAGTATCAGTAGTAGTAGTAGTAGTAGTAGTAGTAGTAGTAGTAGTAGTAGCAATGGATAAAACAGAATTATACTAAAATGCAAGATCTTAAATGTTCTTTCCAGGTTCTTAATGAATGTTTGCAATGGCACAAATGCTGGGATCTCCTAACTCGACGTTCATTTAACAAGACAGCTCTGCAAATAGACTTCATTCTGGGAATTCATTTTGGAAGAACTTTGGTATAGGTTCAATAAACTTAATATGTGCTTTAAAATGTCTTCTGGGAGATTTGAGTACTCTTAAAAAGATTATGATTATATTTACAATATAGGATATTTACTTAATTGGACAATGAAGAGTGTATATTCAAGTGTGTGTGTGTGTGTGTGTGTGTGTGTGTGTGTGTGTGTGTGTGTGTGTAACAACAATGATTGAGCAGAAAGAGGCCATGAACTTGAGAGAGAGCAGGGTGGGAAGTGTAGGAGAAGCGTAATGAGAAGGAGAAGAAGTAAATGATGTGAATACACTGCACAAATGTGAAATTTTAAAATAAACTTAAGAAACACAAAAAATGCTGGTTATTTTCATTTATTCTAATCATGTGGCATTCTTTGCTAGATAAGTGGGAACACAATGACAAGACAAACCTAGGCATTTAAAATGTAGTATTCACAATGTCATAAATAGAACTGTGACCATCAAAATATAAGGTGAAATACTAACCTTTGAAGCCTATGAAATGATAGCTTATTTGGATTGGGGTCACTGAATACTTAATTATAATAAAATCATACTGTATAGAATGGACCATTGTTCCATAGGAGATGCAGAAAGCAAATCCTAAATGCTAGAATTCACACAATGGCATAGAGCATCTGGAAGCCAATAGGATGCCTGGAAGTGGCAGGTAATCTTGTGGGGCACTATACGTCCACCACAGGTGGGATCAATATTTTCAAAAAAGAGCGACTCATGTGGTCTGCCTATAATAGGTATTACTTGCTCTGAGTAGCTGAGTAAATAATAAATCCCTAACACTTTTCTCACATGAAAAAAAAAATGAAGCTTTCAATACAGTCCTGTGAAATCATTATAATACTAAGTGAGAATGGTGACCCAGGACATAATGAAGAAATATTACACAAGCTATTTCACACTGGCATATTATAAATATGACAAGGCAATGCACAGTAGTATCCTTACAAAAACAGGAGTCATTAGAATACAGTTTTCCTAGTGAAAATATTGTTTCTCAAACACTAGAGAAATGTTCAAGTCTGTGTGATTCATGTGTGTAAAGGCTTTAGAAGAGTAAATGCACCACCATCAGATACATTTACTAAAGAGCATAGAGTCGTGTGTCTTTGACTATCAGCCTTCTCTGTAATAAGGCTGGTAGACAGTGTTTGGCCTATGGTAACACAGCAATTAGTAATACTTAATTGGAACAAAACTGTTTCCAAAAATATGTTGGAATAAAAAAGAAGGCACTTACTACCGTGACATTTAAGATACAGTTTAAAATAATATTGTCATTTCTCTGAGCATATTGCTGACATTCGCTAAATTATTTAATAGGCTTAAGCTAGTTCCCGGGACTTCATGTAGATGATTTTAAATTATTCAAAGGGTTGATCCAAAGCAGAAAGCGAAACATAGACATCTTTTCTCTCAACCTTTTATCCACACATTCTCATGGTCATTTGCAATTTATTTGTTAATTCAGGAAACCAACCAAATGTGATCTAAATGCTAAGTGGAAATCATCCCCAGATAAATGGTGCTTTCTCTGCCCTGAAATCCTGCCCTTTAATAGAGTAAATCTTGTATGCATAGAACCTGTAACATCCTATCAATGCTCATATACTGCATAGGAGAGGAAACTCATTGAATAATTTACCAATATTGACAAGGAAATGCATGAGGACAACTTAATGAATGATAGGATCACTTTAATTTGCAAAGATGTTAGAGAAGCTGCAAATGTCCTGCCTAAAATATGTTACTTAGCAAAGTGTAATTCCAGGGATGTAAATTCTCCATGTAACTGACACTCTTACTAAAATATAAAGTTTGCAAAAGAACTCACCACTTATTTAGGTAGAAATCTCTAAGATATATGACCTATATCCTTATAGACTGTAGTGTGTCAAAGGATTAGTTGCACTTCTATGTAGCAGTAACCTTCAAGAGTTGAACTACTAAATTTAACTTACAGAGGATAAAATGACCTAGATAAAGAGCCATGCCCCAAAGACAAGTGTTCTTCAAAATTAGTGCATTGAAAGCAATTCAAAAATCTAACTGGTGTGTTGTTACATGAAAACCATCTAATTTTGTAGTAAAGAATAATATATTCACAAAAAGAGACTCCTGAAGGGATTAAGAAACACAAAACAAGAGCCTCCCAATATATGCAATCTATTTTCCAGATGGGTATGAAATGATTTTAGAAATTAAGCATTTTAAGATAGGTATTAACCTTACATCATCCAGCAGGATCCCCAATAATCTGAAGTAAAATGTAATGAACAAAGAACCAAAGAATGATGTGTTTTTAAAAAAAATCACATTAACGTCTTTTGAACATAAAAGGAATCTAGGAGATATGTTTTTCTATGTGGGAAACGTCTAGAAGCATGATAGTGTAAAAAAAAAATAAGACTGATCCTTTTAAGTTCCAAAAGGAAGATAGATGTTGGAAATAACTGTATGTTTATTCTGTAAAAACCTTTCGGATTTCCAGTTTCTAAAGCTGTAAGGTAATAGCTTCATCGTGATCTTTTAAACAATTAAAGTAAATGGATCATAGCAGTGATAGGAAACCAGTGTCCTGTTCTTTATAGAGTTTTAAGGAAAAGAATGAAGAGCTTGTGCCCTGGGTTCATGGCACTTGGCAATTATACCAACACTGAAAGGCTGAGGCAGTGGACTTAACCTGTGAAGGCTACTCTAGATTCCATAGGGAGACCCTGTCTCAATAGTTTTTTTAAGAAGCTAAATATTTTCAGGATGCTTATTTAGCACTGAACTATTCTCATTATGGACAGGTGCTCTCTTCTTGGTAAGGAGGGCACCTGGTACTTAAAGGAAAATGGTGTCATTATATTACAATACCCCCCAAAAAATCTGAAAAAGAAATTTTAACTCAATAGAAAAATTCATTAAAACAATAAAATCCATTCTGATTTGTTTTGTTCTTATATGAAAACTTATCTAGTACAATATTGGAAAAATGAATAGGTACTGAATTGTATTCCACCCATAAGTCTGTCATGTCTCTATTAAAAAGCATTGAAAAGTAAGAGAACTCTTTAGGGCCTCGGAGTATATTTAAAATTTGTATTCTTAAATTCTTGACCTGTCCATCAAGTCTGAGGTTAGATTCTGGTTTATTCTTGTTGAAGTCTGAGAACTCTACCACTGTCCTTTACTAATACATTAACACACCTTTATGATGGCAAGTTTTGCATAGATAGATCAGAATTGTATGTTAAATTTCTGTTGTGCATTATATGAAGTATTTTAAATACCTTATGTTTATACTTATGATATAAAGATAATAATTTTGATGATATAAAGATAATAGACATATCTGAGATCTTGCTATATCCTCTGTGCTTTATTTCAAAATATTATAGTCATATTTTAATTTCTAAAATACTTCCTGAAACATTACACAGGTGAGAAATGATGCATAAAATAACTAATTTGCCAAAGTTACTAACTAGCCAAAAACGGAGTCCTTGTTTTTCTTACCTGAAAGCCTAAGACTTGAACAGACACCGAAGTAACACTGCCCTATGACAAAGGGCTTTCTTCAGAAATAATGTCTTAAGAAGGGATAATGTGAACAGTCTTAAATGGTGTATTTATATATTTTCCTATCACATTACCATAATTGAATGTATATCTTTCTCAGAAATTAAAATAAAAAGGTTGTCAAAAATTATGCCCATAATATTGATCACAAACTCTCACTTCCTAGAAGAATTTTGTTTACAAATTGAGTATTTTAAAAGAAAAATTTTCACTGAAAATTGTTTTAAATTTTACTTATTTATTCTACCAATCTGCTTGTTTTATATTTGTTGATAACAGCCTTTCCTGGTTAAATGATGTGAAATGTTTAATGAAGACCAACTGAGACATTCAATCTCATTGACTGAACAACTACTAGATTCGTGGACTTTTTGATGAGAGATGACCAGTGTTGGACTAGTTGGACCATAGCTTGTAAGCCATCCTAATATATGTCTTTATATTTATGCATATGCAACATATACAAATACAGTATACTTATACATATAGATTCTGTATGTTGTATTTCTTTGAGAATCCCGGCTTCACTACTCACTCAGAAAATTCAATTTCACCACCTTATGCAAGAAACAGTGGCAGTTTGCCTCTCTTCTGAATAATGTTTGAGATGACATTTCATCAAAAAACAGTGAATCGAAAATTCATTTTTTGAAACACCTACTCTATGACTCTTAGAGTCCTAAAATGTCTACCTCATTTTGATCTAATGAAACTAAGTAAAATCTTTATTAAAATGTTTATGATTTAGAAAAAAATTCTAAAACTATCTACAGATGAAACCAACTAGTTGCCAATACATATCTGATTTGTTGGTGAATGAACTGAATGGATGAAGAGAACTTAAATTGCTGTCATCAATAAAGCATTTGTGCCAGAAAGGAAAAGAAAATCAATCTAAAGTTGGCTTTATAAATGCAATGTTTAATTTCCTTTTTAAATTCAATTTGTTTAAATGAATATAAATCACTAGGCCCAAGAATAAAGGAAGCTGATTACAAAAGTTAATTAGAAATGTTTTATTGTGCTGGACAAGATGATCTACATGAAGAAACATTACTCAGACTCAGTCAATTTTCAGAGAACTGCCATGCAAGATTAAAAAGTTGACTTTGTGGCAAAAATAGGTATACAAAATGCTATTTTCATGGTTATCCAGGCTTACTAAAGTGTAATTTTGAGTATGTGTTAATAGGCAATAGGATAAACAAAAATTGTATATGAAACTGTATTTTTATTATCATTTTCCAAGAGGCAAATATAAGCCAAAACTAGTAGTATAATCTCACAGACACTAATTTAGATCATACAATAATACCGGCTTATTAACTACTATGTTTTAAGCACTGTGTAGACCCTGTAGTTACATGCATAAGTAAGATGTTTTCCTACACCTTGTAAGCCCTGAGATGGACGCTGCACACATGAACACGTGTGACTGACCTAAAGACTCTGTAAAGAATGCTTTTATCTAGACCCAACTGAAAGGCTGAATGAGGAAGATAGAGTGTGCCTAAATCAACTTTAGAGGGCACTGGGAACATCTTCACAGAGAAAACTATGTAGGCATTTTTTTTTCTGGAATGACCATGGAAAGAAAGACATCACAGGAGGAGGTGACATCAGGAAAAGAAAACGGGTAAAACCAAGGACAGCATCGAAAGTACCAGTGCTTACTGATGGGTTCAGGGTTACCTGGTTATGGGTAGAGGGGAGGTCATTTACTGGACACGGTCTAGAGGGATCACAGCAAGATTAAGGCTGTGCCAGGTTTAGGGCAAGCAATCAGACTTCTTAAACCTTTATCAGGAACAGAATATAATGGTGATTGCCAGGATATGATGATGTTTGCAAGCTATACAGGCTATATAAAGGTCTAAGACTAAGTGATCTGTCAAACTTCTATATGCTTCAATGACTGGTAGGGAACACAGAAATACACAGGTGACCTAAATGCTCCACTGACTAAGAGAGTGCTTCAGTTCCCCAGGAACTGA
This sequence comes from Apodemus sylvaticus, assembly GCF_947179515.1. Lineage (NCBI taxonomy): Eukaryota > Metazoa > Chordata > Mammalia > Rodentia > Muridae > Apodemus > Apodemus sylvaticus. The sequence continues at coordinate 40,920,367 of NC_067482.1, read as the reverse complement.
AAGGCAGAGAGTGCCCCAGGGGCCATGGTCTCTAACATGAAAAAATCTATAACCCATTCCTTTCAAGGTACTGTAGCACTTCCATTTTATATATCCTCCCAACTAGAACTTGCAATGAAGAATTTTACATTTTTGCTTTATATTCTTAGAACTGAGAGAGGCTGGAAAACAAATAAGAGGTTAGTTTTAGATGTTCCTACAGCAGAAGTGAAATGAAAAAAGAGGAAAAAGAATAAAAGCAGTCTTAGTCTTACTGAACATGAGAGTATGTCAATTGTCAAGGTGTGATGTCTACAACATGACATGCCTTTGGTAAAATTCCAGCTTCAATCATTTGTTCTTTCACACTGAAGAACCTATACATTCTTCAAGCCCCAATCTCCCCATCTTCAAAGCTGTGCAAACAAATTCTCTGTATCTCCTAGGTTAACTAAGATCACATACAGAGTATTCAGTATTGTATTGGACATCCAGTAAGTTGAAAAAATAGAAGGCTGACGTTATCTGGGTGGATTTTTCTGTGCAAACAAGAGGACTGCCTCAAGTCTCGAATTCCCAACTCCAAAGTGTGATTTTCAGTCAGGGTGCTATACTAGATACTTTTGTGTTGCTGTTATAAAACGCTGTGGCCAAACATAGGTTATAGAAGAAGGCATTGACTTTGATTGATGGTTCCAGATAGAGGAGCCCATCATGATAGGGAGGCATGGTGGCAAGCAGTAAACATGACAGCTCGTGCAGGAAGCTGCGTGATCACATTATCAGTCATTAGCATGAAGCAGAAAGCAAACTGAAGGTAGGGTGAGAATATAAACTCTTTTTTTTTTCTTTTTGTTTAATTTTTATTAGATATTTTATTTATTTACTTTTTAAATGGTATCCCCTTTCCCTGTTACTCCCCCAAAACCCAGACTAAACCACCAACCAAAGAGACTATAAACTCTTAAATCCTGCCAGTGATGGCATCCCTTCTCAAACAAGGCTTCACCTCACCACAACCTCCCCAAATAGTGCCAACAACTATTGAAATATGTGACCCAATGAACACTATTCAATCTTCCACAGGTATGTGGGGCAATTGAAAGATAATATCAACAGATAAAAAGCTATGTAGATTAATACATAGATTAATGTTATGTAATATAATTTTATTTTATTATTTATTATTTTAACTATTAATTATTTTGCGAATATTGTGCACACATGTGTACCTTGGGATGTGGGGACCAGAGGTGGAATTCTGAGGTTTTCTACAATTATTCTCCACCTATCTTTTTTTTTTATTCGATATATGTTTTATTTACATTTCAAATGATTTCCCCTTTTCTGGCCCCCCACTCCACGAAAGTCACATTTATACCTAAACTTAAAGCTCACTGATTCAGCCAGACTGGCTCTCTTGTGAGATCTGGGGATGAACTATCACTAGTATTGTAAGTGTGCTGCTATACCCCGTTTTGTAGAGTGGAGCTGGAGATCTAAACTTGGATCTCCCTGTGTGCAAAGCTAGCACTTTTTTTTTTTATCTCATCCATAGTCACAACAGTAGAATATAAATATGAAAGCTCAAAGGGCAGAGCAGAACAAATGGGATAGGAGTCTATGAAAGGAACTCACATGTTGAATTATTCTCACCTATATACTTTGTCAGATGTTCAGCTTAATTATGCAGAGCAACAGCTGCATGGCAGAAGCAGGAGGATGCTTATCTTCCCTCTCTACATAGAAGAATTAGTGTGACTAATGAAACTAATAAAAAGGGACCCTGTGAGTACTGTTAGCTGGCTTAGTTCCAGACAATATTCTTCTCTGTCCTTACCTGAAGTATCATAATGTTGCTATTGCTGACATTGTTGATATTATTTAAGAAGAGGATGGCCTCCACAAAACTTCTTCACCTAATACTGTTTCAGTTGCTTACATTCTTGATGGAAATTTAATGTCAATATTAGCTAGCAACTCTCAGCAGGGCGCCTTTTGCCCCTTAGGAAACATTTAGCATCCCGGGAACATTTTTTACTGTTATATCTGCAGAGTGAAGGAGAAGAAGAGTGAGCCAATAGCATTTGTTGGGTAAAGGCCAGGGATCCTAGTAGGCAGGGTAGAGGTTATTGCTTCTACACAAAGGATTACTGCATTAACACAGTAACAGCTCTTAGGCTTAAGAAATGCTTCAACTAAAGAATGTCACACTTATTTCCTCTATGCAGAAGCTAGAATGCAAATATTTCTCTCTGGGAGTGTCTGAAGTTAGCAATGCCAATACTCTGAATTCAATGTAGCCTGTCAGTAAAACAGTGATACTTTTAATTACTTCGTAAACTGTGAAGATGACAGTGGTACAAGAACTCATGTAGTTCATTAACTGGCATGGTCGTGATTCTAGAAATTACTGACAATTGCATCTAATTAATGACAAGAGTTCCAATCTCTCAATTTATGACAGAAGAAGTTTTTGACAATAGTCCACAAAAGAGTTCAGAAATGTCAAGACAAATAGAGAAAACTTTTTCTACCTAAGCAGTTAATCACTGCATTATAAAATTATTTTATTTGGATATTCAGTAAAATATAATTTTCAATCCAACTGAGATGTAAACAAAAGATGAGCTGCTTAATAGACTAAAAATAAATAGTAATGCTGCTCTTAGCACATTCATGCACCTCCATCCTAGAGGCATTTTTTGATCTCTTATCCTGGAGAAAATCTCAGTTTCCAGAGAAGGTGTATAATGACACTGTTGAATTATGTGAGACGATTTGATATAAAAGTTCATTCATAAAAAAATAGAAAGAAAGAAAAGTTCATTCAACAAGTGCATATAAGTGTTGGTGGTAATTAGCATACTAACAGGACACCATAATTACTTCATTGCATTTGTACCTCAGAAAAACAGTCCTGAGCTTAGAGCTTCTATCAGTTTTACAAAATAATATCCATCTTTAGATTCCCTCAGGTGGACTGTGGCTTGATTTAAAATGATCAGTGTCATCAAGTCTTTAGGTCCAAGAACACAGTTTACCAATAGTGTTAGTGAGTCTTATAAAGATGGATTGGTGGAGTTATGGTACAAATATGAAATGACCTAAGCTTGTGGCACTGTTTCTGAAAAAAGGTACAATCTTAACATATGAATTCTGAAGTAGGTTACAGGGGATAAAAGGGGTTTAAGAAGCTGGGTTTCCACCCCCCCCCCCAGTTCTACTCTAGAGCTTTCTGGTTCTTCATTACTGCTACTTGAATAGCCATCAGCACAATTTTACATAATAGAGATGGAGCCATTTACACTACCACCTGTTCTTTGCTTTGATGGAATGAAACTCCTCTGAAACTGTGAACCAAAATAAAATTTGTCTTTAAAATGTTTCTATATCAGGCTTCTGTCAGCAAGTACTTGTTAGGATCCCCCAATAATTTCTGGGTTTGGTAACTGTATATGGGATGGATCCCCAGTGGAGCAGTCTCTAAATGGCCTTTCCTTCTGTCTCAGCTCCACACTTTGTCTCTGTATCTTCTCCCACAGGTATTTTGATCCCCCTTCTAAGAAGGACCTAAGTATCCATACTTTGGTCTTCCTTCTTCTTGAGCTTCATTTGGTCTGTGAATTGTATCTTGGGTATTCTGAGCTTCTGGGCAAATATCCACTTATCAGTGAGTGCATACCATATGTGTTTTGGGATTGGGTAACCTTACTCAGGATATTTTCTAGTTCCATCCATTTGCCTAAGAATTTCATGAATTCATTGTTGTTAATAGCTGAGTAATGCTCCATTGTGTAACTATACCACATTTTCTGTACGCATTCCTCTGTTGAGGGACATCTGGGTTCTTTCAAATTTAAGGCTATTATAAACAAGGCTGCTATGAACATAGTGGAGGCTGATATAGTTGTCTCCTGAGAGGCTCTGCCAGTGCCTAGGAAATACAGAAGTGGATGCTCACAGATAGCCAATGGACTGAACACAAGGTCCCCAATGGAGAAGTTAGAGAAAGGACCCAAAGAGCTGCAGCCCCATAGGAGGAATAACAATATGAAACAACCAGTACCCCAGAGCTCCCAGGGACTAAACAACCAACCAAAGAGTACACATGGAAGGATCCATGGCTCCAGCTACATATGTAGCAGAGGATGGCCTTGTCGGACATCAATGAGAAGAGAGGCCCTTAGTCCTGTGAAGGCTCGATGCCCTAATGTAGAGGAATGCCAGATCAGGGAAGCAGGAGTGGGTGCTTTGGTGAGCAAAGGGAGGGGGGATGGGATAGGGGGTTTTTGGAGGGGAAATGAGAAAAGGGGACTATATTTGAAATGTAAATAAAGAAAATATGTGATAAAAAATGTTTCCACAGACAGTCTAGTCACAGAAAACAGTTAATTAACACACGGCCATAAAAGAAACTAGTCTAGGTATCCTACCATCTTCCCTTCAATTGTAGATAAAATCAATTTTGACAGCTCTACCAATTTCTTTACCAGCCATGAAAGAAGCAACTGGTCACATCAACTACTCCTATTAGCATTTTAGTCAGCCCCAATTTATTCTTTATAATATCCATACTAAGAATTCACAGATGAGATTAGATTCTACCCTCTCTACCTCTGTAGCCACACCAGAGACTATCTGCCCAGAATACAATTTAGTGTGTCAAATTTCTAATTTCCTTTAATTATCTCTAAAAGTCACTAATAAGCTCCTAATTGGTAAATCTAATTGCTGTTTTTAGTCTTAATCTACAACTGTCTCTCTATTTCACCTACACTGGGAAGTGTATATTTCTTTATGTTCAATTTTGCCCAATAGCTTTCATATTCATTCCTCTTTCCTGATGCTTCTAATGTCTAATTGACCTTCCCCTTTTCCTGATACTTCAACATCATCATTTTCTGTTTCCCAAACTCAGTGGCAAGTCATACAGAATCAGCATAGGCAATATCTTACCTACTGCTTCACAACTTCAAATGCAATATCTAAAAGTGACTTGCTAACCATCATAAGTGTGGCAGAAAGCCTCCTTCATCCAGAGTTCCTCCCTCTAAAATAAGCAATTCCAATCCCACCATAGACCTTTTTAAAAAATGTATTTATTTTAAGTGTATGGGTCTTCTATCTGCATATATACCTGTGTGCTTAAAGAAGGTTCCAGATTCCATTATAGATAGTTGTGAACCACCATGCTGTTGCGGGAAATCGAACTCAGGACCTCTGGAAGAGTAACCAGTGCTTTGAACTACTGAACAATCTCTTCAGCTCCCACTATAGTTTTTTAGGTCTCTTTCCTACCCTCTCCTCTTCACACCCAAGAAGTTTGTGCTAAAATTACATGATTAAATCAAAATCTTAGAAATCATCATAAATTGTTTGATTGACTTCAATTAACGGAAGCCTGGAATCTCAGAGGTATAAAGAATAAGAACAGAAAGATTCCCATACGTTTGAGGACAGCTTGGGTTACATAGTGAGTTCTAAGAAGAATAAATGTGAAGCCATATAAGGCACAGTCTCAGAAAATATGGAAGCTGAGCTGAAATAGGAGCTGCCTGGACCATCCCTAATAACTCCCCTGTTCTTTCTGCCCGACTCACAGTTTTCAATGAGGAATCTGTGGAAAATAATAAGATCTTTTATGGATCTCCTCAGATATACAGGAGTGTGTGCTCTTGAAAGCTTCTACTATTCATACACCCAGAAGATGAATAGGTGATACGGTATCCTCTACGTTCTGCATCATAGATTCTGTAGTTATTTACTGTATGTCACACTTCAGCCAGGGTCATCTGGCAAAGACCTTCATGAGATAAGGTCTCTTCCTGTGAGAAATATTCATCTTTTACTTGGCCACTTGACAAGGAGATTAGAAATGATCATCTATCTCCTTTCCTTTCTTAAGGCAGCTCCTAGTAAACTGAAGGCCTGCATCACACGTCAACTTCCTGATGCTTTAATTTCTTCCTTTTTAAAATCCTTTGAATACATGGCCGTTAGGGAAAAGTTTATCCCTCATTCCTTATTGTAACAGACATAATTTAGCTTAGTTCATCTCTATCCCAAACCCTTTCAATAGCCCCAAGTAGCTAAACAAATTGAGTTCCCACAGTTCTATGTGTTACAGTGCTGTCATAATAATTAGTGGTAAATGTACACTGGAACACATCATGTTCCGGTTGAAAACATGTGATGAATATCTAATGTGCTATGCCTTCTTGCCTCTTTCTCTATTCCCAGAATTCCCCATCCCCTAACACATTCTCTGATACTGTTCACAATAAAACTATTTCATCAGGACGACCATGTGATTGTGAACTAGCTAGTTCAATCTCTCCCACAGATGCTCACAACACTGTCAACAATGTGCGATGTCAATCCTCTCACATTCTCACATTCTCCCCAGGAACTGTCCATCCAGTTCAGGCAATGAGATCCTTCTCTGTTTTAGTATAATTGTTTTATAAATAAATACATAAATCTCATTCACTTTAGTGTGACTCATACTTGAATCGGGTCCTGGCAAAGTGTTTTCTATCTATCACATTGTTAAAGCTTTCAGAGCAATATCCTGAAACCACATGATTTTATCCAATAACTTTTTAAAGACAGAAATCTAAGCTTTTTGAAAAATAAAACTATCTAGTCACAAAATTATACCTTATATATATATAATTATACCTTATATATATAATTATACCATATATATATATATATACATATATATATATATATATAATTCACAAAATTATGAACTGTGGAGGATTTATGTGAGAATGGAAGTTTGCTGAAGATCTCTCCTCCATGAACATAGTCAGTAAGTATCTAAACTTGCCTATTACACAGGGGGCAGTTGAGTAGGAAACTTGGCTTGAGGCTTTGCAGAACATGCACTATGGATGCAGTTTTCAGATTAGATCTAAGAGAAACCACAGACTCAGATTTATTTAAAATCTTGGCTAATAGAACTCATCCTCATTACTTCAATCAAGAAATAGTATTGACCGTCAGATACTGTAAGACTTCATGACAAAAGCAGGCCAGTGCTAATGCAGAACATACTTCTTTAATATGGTTATCCTAAACATTTGTTTCTGGCTTGATAATTTTGTGTTGTCCTAATAATGGAGAAGTACTACGCTGGACATTTACACTACCTACCCTGGATATGGCACTTAACTGAATTAAGGTTATAAACAGTGTTTTTTTTGTTTAAAGTTTCTCACTGGTAAGCAATGAGAATATAAAGTTATGAATCTTAAATATACTAAGGACACTGGAATATTTTCATAGCCCCTCTTGTTTGTATTTCTCTCAAAGTAATTTAAGAAGTTCTTTCTGCCTGTTCAGTCAGTATGGCACAATGCACCAGAGATACTAAACAAATCTGACAAGGGTTATCTTTTCTGCGCTCAGATCTTTTTTGAGATGGGAAATGGAGAGACAATCTAAAAATATTCGTCTGACTTTCATGAAACCAGTGCAAAGAGAGTGATAAAGACAAAACGTAAACCAAGATCTTAAATTTCTCTAAGCATTGCTAGAATCCTAAGGAACACTAAATTTAAAATTTTATTTAAAATCCTGGCTTATAGAACTGATCCTCATTACTTCAATCAAGAAATAGTACTTAATGTCAGATACTGTAAGACTTTATGGCAAAAGCAGGCCAGTGCTAATGCAGAACATACTTCCTTAATATGGAAACTACACTGGGATAGTCAACATCTCAAGGGGGTCCTCACTCTTTACACTATACCTAGTTTGAATTTGTGCTTTTTCCATAAAATAAATATTCCTCAGGTATTTTGTTGTTGTGGTGATTGTGGTTGCTGTTGTTGTTGTTGTTGTTGTTGTTGTTGCTCAAACTGGGATTGTTTCCTGTAACTTTTTCACACTGGTAATTTGCAAATAAAAAACATTGAGGTAATGATAATCAAATCACTAGTCCCATTTCCACTAGATTCACAGCACTTTGAGTGGAAGTTCCTGGAATGAAGTCACAAGGTCAGAGGCTGTTTGAGTAGTTAGCATTTTAGTAACACAGAGAGGTTGGACTGTGGCAAGGGCAGAGCCAAATTATCTTAGGCAATCTTTAGTCTTTAGCAGCCATTCACTGCCCACCTCTTTGGGTCAGCTAATTGTATTGTTAGTAGAATGTTTATTACTATGAAGCCTTACGGAAATTACGACATTGGAACATGGAACTCGACACAATCCAAATCTAGATTCCCAGGCCATGATCATTAATACTTGGCTCCAGAATAAACTATTGATTGTCCAGTCTGAAGTAAGAGTTGTTATTTTATTTTTTGGCAACACAGTATGAATAAATGTCATCAGAAAGCTGTATAAAGTTGTATTTGCAGACTTGTGATATGCATAAATATGAACGAGGTTGTAAGTATTTTAACACAATTGGTATCTTTCAGATATTCTCAAATTCAAACGAGGTACTGTGTAGGATCCAGGAATGAGTAGAAACCCAGCTAGATGCTGACATGGAGAGATGCTCTTCTATACGTGGCCAGTTATTTGAGAATAGATCAGAAATGAAAGCAAATAAGACTGTCTCTCCCTATTAACTACATTTTAGGTAATTCATTATAAAAAGTTTTCATTATAAAACTTCAATCGATAGAACATGATAAACCACATTTTTGTAGACCCAATATAACTTTTGAATGAGGCAATTTAGTATCATTAAAAAATAACTTAGATAAGTACTCAAATATATACTTGGAAGAGACAGATCATTCACATCCACCAATCAATCTCAGGAGTATTAAAAATGGGAAAACCACCCACTGCACACTGCAGAATAAGTTAACCACCTATAAAAGTCTAGCCAGATACTCTAAAATACTGGTGTTTTACTGGTTATGTTCGAGAATGTCAGAGTGAAATAACATTGTTTTCTGATTGCTTTAACATCATCAGGAATGCAGAGCCAAGATGGAGTTATGATTTGATAACTGTTAAGTCTAAGAGGCAAATCTGTGAAAAGCTTGGGAAACTGTTCTATTTCTTTTTCTTGTTTATAATTTGCATAGTATGTTCTTAACAAAGCAGTGGCAGCAGTGAAACCTAAGGAGCCTGCAAAAATGCAGCCTTAGCAGGAACTGTGACTGATGGTCCTTCTCACAAAGGCCACAGCCCTGCTGATGTAGCTGGCACCTTCCCCTCAGCCATTACATTAAAAACGAGAAATAACTGACTCACAGAGGACATAAGGGAGTCTTCACCTCTAAAAAATCATTAAGATGTCTTTAGTTAATTTACTGTCACAACTTTTCAGGAGTGCTCCAAGTGTGTATAGGAATGAATATTTTTTTTTTTTTTGCAAAAGAAAGTGAAAGACTGGCTACGAACAGCGCGTGCTTTTTAGCCCTTAAAGCAATTCAAAAGCCCCTGACCTACAAATACGTGGAGTGGGCTGTGAAATCTCTGTGGCTCAAAAGAGGCCATGCTGCCCGATGTACCTCAGAGGTGACTGCTAAGGAGGACAGTTAACAGGAAAGAATTTCCCTAAAGACAACTAAAGGAATCACAGAGAGCAATAGACGAGAGGGGGACCTCAATGTAAGAATCAAGCACCATGACACAGGCTTCACAAGAAATTCACTGTCTTGCAGGAAAGAACCTTTGTCCTGTCTGTATAGTAGTGTTTACTGTGTAGATCTGTGGCTGCTGCGTTTTCTGTTTGCCCATTATCAGAACAGAAGCTGTCACTAAAGTCACCAGTGCTTAATGAATGTGTCGAAGACATGTGACATGTTACCAGAAGTCACTGATGATCGATCTACAGGGAACCTCATGTGATATCCTGCTGAACTTGGCAAGAAGATAAAGGCAAGCAGATGAAACTTGAGGCAAGTAATTGTATAAAGACAATTCAGTTCATGGTTGGAAGCAGGGAAGTGTAACGGTGGTACTATTGCTGCTGTTGGGGTTTTTATTATATTTATTTATATATTTTTTAATTTATTTGTGATATTTTATGAATGTGGTAGTTTAAATGACAGTACTCCCCACCGGCTGTGGCATTTTAATACTTGCTCCCCATAAGATACTATTTGAGATCACTTAGAAATCCTAGCCTTGATGGAGGAAGTACTTCACAAGAAGTAGGTTTTGAGAGTTTAAAGACTCACTACTTCAAGGGTACTCTCTCTGCTTCTAGTTTGCCGCTAAAGATGTGAGTTCTGAGCTGTTTCCTGCCACTATGCCAGGCACTTGTGCCATAAGCTTCTCCTCTGTGATGGTGAGGGACTCATCTCTCTGAAACCACAAGTGCCATATAACCCCCGCCTCCTTCTCTAAGTTACCTTAGTTGTGAAATGTTGTCACAGCAATATAAAAGCAACTAATGCAATGAACTCTTTAGTGTTGAGGGTAGGGGGAGTGCCTACATGAGCGTTTACACAACAAGGCATACTTGACATAAGAGGAAAACTGGATTTAATCTGTTTTCTGCTTCCACTGCTTGGATTCCAGAGATTGAGGTAAGATCATCAGGATTGACAGCAAGTGTTCTTATTTACTGAGCCATCTGGATGGCTCTCAATTGAAACGGTATTACAGAATAAAGTAGCCAAAAAGATAGATGGCTAGATTCTTGCTCGAACTTTTTTGACATATGCTAATTTACAGAGATTGTGAATCAAAACATAATATCCATCCATCACAAGGAATTAAAAACATAAATCTTAAATTCATAAGGAAACATTGCAATGATTTTGAAGTTGAGTTTTGGAGCTGGGTGAAAGTGGCTTAAAGGGATACACACACACACACACACACACACACACACACTGCTTTTATGCAGGCTTGTGCATTCTTCACAGAGCTCCCTGGCAGCATTTAGATAAATGGCATGCTTACACAGCAGGAAGCCCAGCAATCCCTGTCATAGACAAGGAGGCAGAGGATCCCACATGACCAGACTGAAGGCATCATGACACAGACCAGTTATAGATGATGTGTTAACATGCACCAGTGAAAACAATCTCTTAGATGAGCGAAATGCTGTTTGAAAGCACTCAGTGTGAGTGAAAACAGAAGCAATCTACCAATATAAGAAAGACAAACTAAGCATAGATTTGAAATGAAGATCTTTATGAAATATATAAGAACAGTTATTTCAGGTAGACACACACGTGTGGGGGTGTGGTATATAATTGTTGGTATATAATGAAGTGATAAGGCGAAATGGTATAATAGTTGAAAATATTTGTAGCCATGAGAACTCATGCAATGCACACCATGCAGCGTGAGCATACACTGGCCTTGTCTGGGTTTAAACAGCTACTTCGCATATTTTCTTGGGTCTAGGGTTAGACACGTGAATCAAGTTCCAGAATTTGACATCACTGTGAGATGAGCAACTGGGGAGCCAGGGACTGGACTGAGGCTCTTGTTTTGAGTGGCTTGCATTAACCACAGGATGTGTGAGTAGCTACAGCAGGAGCCTAGGAGGTTCTGGACTCTGGAATCTTTGATAAGTACCCCTTCCCTAGACAACTCCATTTTAAGTGTACAATCTTCCCAACTAGCCTAATATATTACAACTAGTGTAATAAATTACTTTTAAGCCAACTAGAATTGGGTTTATTGTATAAAACTGACCACTGAATATAGACAATTTGAAAAACATTACTTTTTCCAGTTTTTTTTATTTGAGGTAAGTTTGTTTTTAATCAGATAAATATCTTGAAACCACTGTAGTAATTTATTAAGGCTGATGTAATAAACATCTTAAATTAATGATTTAATCAAGTTATAATTGAATAAGATAATGTTAATTAAATTGAATATTATAAATCCACAGTTCTCAATGTTGATGTCTGTAACTGAAGTGTTAGCATGGTTGGATCATCCTGGAAACAGTAAGAGAATATTTATCCCTTGCTTCTCTCATAGTTCTAGTGCTTGTCCATCAGGATTGGCATTTATGGCTTGTAAATGCAGGACAAATATCACTGCTCTCATGTTCAGTTGTCATTCTTCCTGTGCTTATATAACTATCTTTAATCTCTATTCAAAATTCCCTTTTATGTGTCAGCACTGTTACATGAGAACCCATTATAGTGACTTTATTTGACCTGGTATCCTGCAAAGGGAACTACAAGACAAAGCGCAGAATAAGTAGGGCATGCAATCAGGGCTCCAGCTTATCTTCTTAAGAAGTAATGGTTCAACCCATAAAGCAACATATGCAGTGTGCCAAAAAAGGGTTCTTGTTAGTCCCAGGAGTACAGTGACTGTGCTGAAATGGTAGGTAAATCTTTTCTCTTTTTACGTTTAGCAAACACTGGATATTAGTAAGCTTCACAAGTATCAGCGTTAAGGACCAAAATATCATAATAATAAATGTAGTTTGGTAGTAGCAGCTATAATCCAGACAGCTTGAAAGAACTGTTTATTTTACAATGTGAAAATTCTCATACAGCATGAAAAAAACTAAACATTATAATGGTTCTAGCATCTATTAAACTGATATTTCCATCAAACCAGCAGGAGAAAAAAAAAAGGAACAGATATACTAAGCTGCAAAAACTTGAATCCTAGGCTTTCAGGCATATTTACTCTTGAATCCACTTGTCAACAGCATTAATAACTATAGCAAGGTTATTTTCTTCTGTTACATGGCAAAGATCCTTGGCCACTCTCATGAAGCAGGATACCGTGACCCAATAGATTTACTGACTTAAATAAAAAGGGCTACCTGGAATAGACGGTTGATTCTAATTTCATCTTAATTATAAAGTATTTGTCAGAGATACCTAGGAAAAACCTTCACCTTAATTTGACATTAGAATTTGTTTCTGAGTAAGTAACAGGTTCAGGTAGAATGATGCCATAAATCTGGACTTTTTAATAGATTTTACTTTTGTATATTGTAAAGTTTCTCAGTAAGGAATTCAGGTATAAGTCAGAGACCAGAAATACCAACACAAGGGGGAAAATCTTTCATTTTTCTCTGGTTTTTGTGTGTGTGTGTGTGAAAAGGGTAGTAATGCTTTATTTGAGAACATAAACTGGCCATTGTTTAGCTATTCTTCAATTGCAATGAGTTACCTTGATACTTGGCCAAAACATGTATGCATGCATATATGTGTGTATGTGTCTCTTTCTCCATATATATCTAATCACACACATACACACCCCATGGACACAGACACAGTCACACACACACACACACACACACACACACACACACACACAATCATGTGTCCAAAAATTAATAAATGATAAAATCAGTCTTCAGCCAGGAGCTAAATCTTCATACATGTCATCACATTTGTTAAATGCACGGTTATTCATTGGGGAGGTTTGAGTTAGAATGACCCCACAGGTTCATATATGAACATTTAGTTCCCAGTTGCTGAAACTGTTTGGAAAGGATTAGGAGATGTAGCCTTTTAAAAAGAGGTATGTTACTGGAAGTGAACTTTGAGATTTTAAAACTCTCTCTCTCTCTTTCTCTCACTATAAATATATCCATCCTCCTCCTTCTTCTCCTTGCTAAGCACGGATTTAAGCTCTCACTCAGTCGGCCAGTGCCATGTATATATACCTGCCTGCCTAACCCTTTGGAACCGTGAGCCCAACCAAATGTTCTCACTTATAAGTTGCCTGGGTTATGATGTTTTGTCAGAGCAATAAAAGTAACTAAGACACTCAGTGTGCCAGACACATGGTATGTATCCTAAAGACAAATCAGGCATGTGATACAGACCCATGTGCCACAGCCCTGTTTATAAAGGGCAGGATATCACTTCCCTTATATTTACTATTATACTTTCAGCGTCTGTAATAATATAACACTGCTGATGAATGTCTTAAAGGAATGAGAGGACTAAATATTAGGTGAGATTCAATAGCTTAAAAACAGTCTACTGAATTGCCTGGGTTTCATAAAATCTCTTGGTTTCATAGTTTCTGCATTTCTGAATTTTTCAAGCCATTAAATGAGTTAGTTCTAAAAGGCCTGTAACACTTTTAAAAAAAAAAAAAAGTTTTGGTGGTAATAATATGCTCTACACATTTCCTTTAAGAAATAACAGTTAGATATACCAAAATAAGAAGATACTCTCTATTGTTGTTTAATGCAAATTACCTGACATATTATTTTCACCATTCTATATGGGTAAGAAAAGAAAAACAAGATGCATCTCTACTATTGTTTGCACTAAGAACTGACATATAGAATATGAAGGAACACAAAAGAAGACATCTGCATACTGATGAAAATCAACATAATACATCCAAAGACTCTGGTTTTCTTTTCTTTTATTACAATTCAGAATCTACATGAAAGAATCCTCGAACCCCTAGCTGATATAGAGATGATACCAATAATTCACAACCACCTGCTACCATTCTCTACCATTCACTGTACAGCTGCCATGGAAGCCACTCCCTTATCAAAAATGCATGTTGCTGTGGAATTGAATTCCTGAATCTTTACCTTCCACCTGCAAAGAGAAGTGCTATCTGCAGTCTCCACCAACTGGAAGTAACAAGGTCATAGACTTAGACAATTATCCCTGAAAGACTGCCAACTTTTCCCTGCTTTCTTCAAGTACCTGGATTTCGGCAGCTAGAAGGCATATATTCAGAGAATGTTAGAGAGTTTCAATAGGAACTGATTGAGCTGACAGCTAACCACTCTCCTAGAATTGAAGATATATGTACTTGAATCTAAAATGCTGTCTTAAATTTTGGCCAAATGCCCGAACTCTGGAAAATGTTTGAGTCCAAGTGTCTCTTTGCATAGCATAAAACTGTTGACCACTGAAGGTAAAAACTTCCAACAAAAATGTAAATAAAGGAATGTATTTAAGAAGTGCTTCGTCTGAATACACTTCATAGGTTGAGGCAATCTTCCTGAAAACTAGTGTTCTTATATTTTGGTTGTGAGCCACAGCCTTTAAAGGATGAGTTATCTCTCCAGCTCAAACTTGTGCTTTTAACAATTATATCAAAATTGACCAATACCAGTACTAGACATGTATGAATACATTTTTCTCAGGTACAATAGTCAACTAGGATAAAGTTGTTTAATAACATGCTACAATTATATCGTAAGTAGTAGGTAAGTAGTTTAAAAGTAAAACTCATTCATGATGACAGAACCTTTCTAGGCAGTTTTGAGTAACGTTACTTTCCATCTTCTTCAAAAACAATTATGTTATTGAACACCTTTTAGATACAAGAGATTGGCTATGCATTTGGAGGCTTCTGATTTAATTAATGACTATAGTTGATACTTACTGAGCATTTTATTTATGTCTGATATGATTGTGTTTTAAATGGATTACTTTTTTAAACATTACAACCAACCTATAAAGTGGATACTTCTGTTTCCCTTGCATTCCATTCAGGAAGAAAAATAAGTTGTTTTTCCAATATCCAAAACCCAGAGCCAGTAGTTTTCAGAGAATCTATGACATATTAAATCACTCATGATGGTAATTATTTACTTCTAATGGCCAACAGTTTTTAGCATTGCTTCTAACTGATTATCTTGTCTTGTAAATTATAAAATATGCAATTATCAATGAATGTAAAAGCAATATGATATAAATACCATAGTCAACGTTTGTTACTGTATGAACAATGTACAGTTTTTAAACAGTGAAAATGTTGAAGTAACACAAGCAAGTGGTAAAATCCCACACTGCTCTGGTTACTAAAGTCAACATTACATTTCTTTTATCCTTTGGGTCTTACTTTGTTTTTCTATAGAAGTACCTATTATTGGATAATAATTACAATGTTCTAGGAATATCATTCTAGTTAAATACTGACAAAGTGCTACTATAGTGCTACCTAGTGACCAAGCATAAAATTTAATGGGCGTCCTATCAGATGTCTCAAAATGAGCATCATTATTGCCATCTATTTCTCATTGTTAACTCTCTCAACACAAAGTCAATAGGTATGGGCAAAATCAATGATGTTATATTTCTCACTAAACAACAGTACCTGTTCAGTGCTTTTTAAAAACAGAGGGGACTGCGACGTAGAATTGTTAAGCTTCATACATTCATAAGTAGGATAAATGTAGACACATATTTTCTGATTATAATTTCCACCAAAACTAATTTTTTAATAATTTGTTTTTAAGTGTATTAGTGTTTCACCTGAATGTGTGTGTTTACATTAGATACAGTGTTTGGTGCCTGTGGAAGCTAAAAGGTCACTGGGTCATCTATAAATGAAGTACAGATTGCTATAAGCCACCATATGGGTGCTGGGTCCCAGGTTCTCTGCAAGAGCAACACATGCTCTTAAGAACTGAGCTGTCTTTGAAACCTTGCACCAAAACTAGTATTCTACTCCTCATTCCTTTTTTCCACAAACAATTTATATATGAAGAAGCATGTGTGCACTCCTGTGTGGTGCTTTGAATGATAATGCTCATCATAAGTTCAGGTGTTTCAACACTTGGTACCCAGTTGTTGGTACTACTTCGTTAGGATTTGGAGTAGGGACCTTGCTGGAAGAAGTAGTTCACCGAGGTCAGCCTTTGAGGTTTAAAAGCTACAGGGTATTGCCAGTTCATTCACTGCTTGCTCCTTGAGGTTCAAGATGTAAACCCTTACCTCTGACCAGTCTCCATGCTAGCAGATCGCTGGCATACTTTCTGGCAGTGACATCCTTTTATCCTTCCAGAACCATAAATAAGAAAAGAAATAATTTTTTCTAAAGGTTACCCTCGTTGTGTTTTTTATTGCAGTACTAGAAACATAAATAACACTCCTCGTATATTTACAATTCTAACAACTTAATATAAGAGATCCTTTTTTTTATTGAATATCTTCTTCATTTGCATTGTCAATGGTAAAACCTTTCCCAATTTCCCCCTCCCAAAAGCCCCCCTCCCCAACGACTCCCTACCCTTCCTCCCTCCCCCTGCCTCCATGTATATGCCCCTCTGCCCAACACAGTCCCACCTCCATGCCCCAACTTCTCCCCACATCTGTTTCCCTTTGTTGTGGCCTCTATTGAGCCTTTACCTGACCAAAGACCACTACTCCTACTGATGCCCAAAAAGGCATTCCTCTGCCACATTTTTGGCTGGAACCATGTATACCCCTTGGTTGATGATTCAGTCCCTGGAAGTCTTGGGGTGTCTGGGTGTCTGAAGTCATTGTTTTTCCTATGGATCTATATACCCCTTCAGCTCCTCCAGACAACCCTCCAGATCCTACGTTGGGGACCCCAAGCTCAGTCAAAGCTTGGTTGCTAGTTTCTGCTTCTGAATTCATAAGACTCTGGCAGGGCCCCTCTGGAGACAGCCATGGCATGCTCCTTTTGGTACATGCTTCTCATCATAGTGTCGGGGTTTGCTGACTATTTATAGGATGAATCCCCAGGTAGGGCACTCGCTGGGTGGCCTTTACTTCTAATGTGTTCCACAGTAAACATTTTATTTTCATTCTTTATAGTTCTATGTAATTATAGTACATCATAGTACTCATGAAATTACTCCTTCTTCTTGATACTCGTACTAGGTAGGTATCACCACTGTAATGTAATTCACACCTATATAAAGTTTTATATGATCGTTTTAAAGGCAAGGTTTCTGTCTTGTCCAAATTTGTGTGTGTAGACGGATGTATCTTACTAGGTGCTCAGTGAGTGTACTTTAAACTGAAAGAAAACTAAATCCCAAACTTAGTACCTATCTTAATGGGATCTCTAATATCTCTAGCCCATTCTCTAATCTACACAGAGTCATTAAGACACTGGACATCTATTAAATCTTTAAACACTGATGTTGGCCATATTACTGAGGATTAAGAACACAAACCTGTGACAATAAAAACTCACAAGGCAAAAGGAAAACTGTTGAGCAAAACCAATGTAAGAAGAGACGATTCCACACGTGAAAAAAAAATCAAATTTGAATCTACAATTATTGCACACTGAAAGAAGAGAGACGCGAATACACTCCAGGTAGAAGCAGGATTTACTCCATATTTTGTAACTATGAGACTAGAAGGGATGGTAAGAAGCCAACAATTAGGAAATAAATTTGCAAGTAATACAGACCAGTACAGAATATTTCATGGTTCTTATTGTTGAAATGCTAGTGATACATTTGTACAGTACTAGAGACTTGCACAGGGGCTACAGCTTTGATTCATGTAGAGAAGATGTCTCTTCTGTGTG
The DNA here is from genome assembly GCF_947179515.1 of Apodemus sylvaticus. NCBI lineage: Eukaryota > Metazoa > Chordata > Mammalia > Rodentia > Muridae > Apodemus > Apodemus sylvaticus. The sequence goes on along the minus strand of NC_067482.1, from coordinate 40,902,199 downwards.
AGTATTTGAAGATGGATGAAAGGGAGTTGGGGTAAAAGAGAGATGAAGAGGAAGGGGAGGAAGAAGAAAGCTGAGTATGAGTGGTAAGTAAGAAGGGAGGGGAGAGGGGAGGGGAGAGGGGAGGAGGGAAAAGGAATATTAGTTGGTTGTGGTGGCTTAAACCTATAACACCAACACTATAGATATTGAGAGGGAGGAAGATTACCTCTAAGTTTCAGGACATCCTGGGACACATAGATTGTCCCAGGACAGCTTGCATTACACAGTACAGACACTGTCTAAACCTGAATGGGAAAATGGGTAAAAAGGGGAGAGATTTTTATTTTCACATTTTTTTCTTTTTTTCTTTTATATATTCTTTGTTTACACAAACAGGAGTGAGTGAGACGGTGTAGAGGGTGGGGATGGGCAGCAATTAATGTTCTCTCACCTTACTGAGGGAAAGGTGACCTTTTACTCAGTGAAAGTGACTAGAATTCCAGAAATAAAACTCATCTCATCTTTACTGAAGTTTCAAAAAATTATTTGAAATAGCTACCTCTCACTATTGAAAAGCTCTGGATTCGAGGAGCTATCAGCACGTCTTGTGGGCTTCTGCTTACTATGTGGAGCAAAACACCATGAAGTGCCTTAAAAGGAGATCTGAAAAATTATATCTGTATTTAAATCCCTGGTTAAGGTTAATTTGATACTCTATTTACCAAGTGTTTCAGATTAGTGTTGTCACCCTCTCTGGTTTCATTTTAAAACTCCTGAAAGCCAGTCTCAATACCCAACATGTATTTGATGCATCTTTCATCCAGTTATACAAAATATATAATTTCATAGTATTAAACAGTATTTGCAACTCAGAAGCAGCTACATAATTAACACATAATTTATTCTGTAACTTTTTTTAAGAAAGTATGTTCTATTTATAAAGATAAAAATGAATTTCTTGATGGGTCACTATTTAAATAACTAATTTGTTAAACAAGAAAATAGTCCTTGTTTAGAATTCATGGTGTTAGTGTCCCCTCACAGTGTTAAAGATATGAAAATATTTTATTTTAATTTTAAGAAAATTATATATATATATATACATATATATATATGTGTGTATATATATAATATATATATATGTATATATATATATATATCCTTTTAAAATTGCCACCTCTCACTAATGAAAAGCAATGGATTTGAGGAGCTATTAACATGTCTTGTAGGGTTGCTACATGAAGTAACTTAAAGGGAAGTCTCAAAAATTATATCTGTATACAAATCCACTGTTAAAGACTCTTAAGGTTAATTTGAAACTGTTTATATAGCATATATATTTAATAAAAGGCACAAATATGTATTTGTTAAATTTTAAGGAAAATTTTCACAGGCTAAAAATTATTATACTTACATATGTTAGTATCATTTTTTTCACTTGTAGATTAAAGTTCTGAGAACCCAATAAACATTGAAATGTTTTAAATGTTTCCAGTACAGAGATAACCTTGGGTATTAGCTGGCCACTCTACACCAGTGTTCTCACTGAAGCAGATATTCAGTGAGGAATGTTACAGGAAGTACTGTGCATAAGCATTCACATTTTCAAGTGTAGTAATTGTTCCATTTACTACAGATTCTGTTTGAGAAAAGTCAACTTTTTCCTCGAAAACTCCAGGAAACATTAAAGTTGGAAGTAAAATCCTTGTAACAGGAAAAAGATAACTTTGGGGTGGAAATTAAGCCACAAAGAAGAATCCAGAGTCCTTCTATACCAGCCAGGATCACACCACACTGCTTCCCTTGTACATCAGTCAGGATCACACCACACCGCTTCCCTTGTACATCAGCCAGGATCACACCACACCGCTTCCCTTGTACACTAGCCAGGATCACACCACACTGCTTCCCTTGTACATCAGCCAGGATCACACCACACCGATTCCCTAGTATATCAGCCAGGATCACACCACACCACTTCTCTTGTACATCAGACAGGAAAACACCACACTGCTTCCCTTGTACACCAGCCAGGATCACACCACACCACTTCTCTTGTACATCAGACAGGAAAACACCACACTGCTTCCCTTGTACACCAGCCAGGATCACACCACACTGCTTCCCTTGTACATCAGCCAGGATCACACCACACCGATTCCCTAGTACATCAGCCAGGATCACACCACACCACTTCTCTTGTACATCAGACAGGAAAACACCACACTGCTTCCCTTGTACACCATCCAGGATCACACCACCCACTTCCCTTCTACATCAGCCAGGATCACACCACACCACTTCTCTTGTACATCAGCCAGGATCACACCACACCACTTCTCTTGTACATCAGCCAGGATCACACCACAACACTTCTCTTGTACATCAGCCAGGATCACACCTCACCGCTTCCCTTGAACACCAGCCAGAATCACACCACACTGCTTCTCTTGTACATCAGCCAGGATCACACCACACCACTTCTCTTGTACATCAGACAGGAAAACACCACACTGCTTCCCTTGTACACCAGCCAGGATCACACCATACTGCTTCCCTTGTACATCAGTCAGGATCACACCACACTGCTTCCCTTGCACACTGGTCAGGATCACTTCACACTGCTTCCCAACTTCTTGCATTCCAGTGATTTTTCACTTTCTCTCTGCTACATTGTTGGAACTACATACCTATCACACTCACAGCCCAAGCAACATAGGGAATCCAATATTTCATGAAAAAAATCTATGTACATTAACCTCACTGTGAATAATAAAGGAAATTATAATGCTATTTTGAAGCACACTGATCTATTTAGCACATTCTACCATATATATAGATATAGATATAGATAGAGATGAGATAGAGATAGAGATAGAGTAGAGATATAGATAGAAAGATAGAGAGATATAGAGATATAGATAAAGATTTAGATATAGATGTAGATGTAGATATATAGATATATGTAGATATAGATATAGATATACAGATATAGATATCACAGAATTCCTTTTGTCCTGTCTAATGGCTTTTTTTAAAAAGCAAAACAGGAGAAAACAAAACAAAACAGAAAATCCAGTAAATCATTCTGGTTTTCCCAAGAAAGGTCAATCATCTTCAGTGTATGAGGAGTAATAAGAAATTTAAACATAATGGTACATGTTGTATTATACTTAAAATTCTTTGCAAACAATGAGTTAAGAATGAGAACAGGTAAAATTGTTCTTGTAACCCAACCAAGCTGATATGTAATGTCTAACAGCTTGTCTCTAATTGGGAGGATCTGAGCTCATTATCTTAAGTATAAGGTTGGCATTTTACAGAGAAATATTGCTGAGGTTTCAAGTCCTAATGGGGAGTACTAAAGCACTTCTTCCCTATGCGTCCTAAGTTAGTGGTAATGACTAACAAACAAACTACGACACAAACTAGAATGTTGCAAGATATTTCCTATCCATTCACATTGAGGCAGTGAGAGGCCAGGCCAGTGATTGGAGAGGAGAGAGGAGGAGGCATTAAGGGAAGTGAGGGGGGGGGGAGAGGAGGGTGGCGGATGGATGGATGGAGAAGAGAGGGGGCCGAAGAGGAGACACAGATATCCAGATGGCTTCAGGCATATTTCTGGTGTTTTGGAGATTTTAGAAATATTGGGATAAGACTTTATCATTGTAAATTGGCATTATGTATTGGGAGTCTTATATACATAAATATATTTGGTTAACTATTCAAGTTTAAGAGTCATACTTTACTGGATACTTGGAAGGAGTGGTGCAGAGGCCTGGAGGGGTGGAACTTTTATTAGCCTTTATCCACTACACAAGAATATCAAGGGAACATGATCTGAAATATTGAAGCAGGAAAGCAGTATTTTACAATGTATTTATTTTTATTTTATGTGCATTGTGTTTTGATCTCCATGGATGTCTGGATGAGATTCTCATATTCCCTGGAACTGGAGTTCAAATAGCTGTAGGCTGCCATGTGGGTGCAGACAGAGCACCTCTGGGAGAGTAGCCAGTGCCCTTAACCACCGAGCCACCTCTCCAGCCTGAAAAGTAGTGTTCAAATTCTTATTGCAAACTTGCAAAAATTTGGTGTGCTGTTCTTCAGATTAATTTTCTAATAATCCATGTCATTGACTATAAAAAGTAAAAGCTTACTTACTGTTGACAAAATAATAGACTATGTACTAGGAGCAAGTGATATTTGCTGAGTCAAATCCTGATGCAAGAAGTACTTCACATGGACTCTCCAATTCCATGAAGTTGGAAGTATGACAAAACCCATCATTATACAGATGAAGAAACTAAAACAGGAACAAGTAAATAATTTGGCCCAGCATACACATTTGGGAAATAGCAGTATTCAGGATTACAGAATCATTTACACCCCCTTCCCATTCTTCAGAAATTTAGGATAGACAATGAGCACTAAATCCCATGCCCCTGTGTCTAACTAGTATTTTATTACTTTTAAAGCTGTATCAAACCACTAAATTCATCAGCAACTTAAGTTTAAGAGACATGTTCAAATACCTGACATGTGACATTAAATAAATGTATGCTATACACTTTCATGGAAGAATTGTGCTAAAGAGTAAATAAGTAAAAATACGTATACTTTCTCTTTTCTGTATCAAAATATGAACAGAAATCAAGTTATCCAATAATTTAGATCTCATGACTATTATTGATAAGCCTTTTCAATACAGACCTGTCAAAAATAAATAACATGTAGGAAGGTAGGTAGATAGGTAGATTGGTAGATAGATATATGGATAGATAGATAGATAGATAGATAGATAAATAGATAGATAGATACATAGATGCATACATACATACATACATACATACATACATACACACATACATACCATTCTGGCATTGTCAAACTTAACAGAATGGAAATAGGAAGAAAGGAAATTATAATTTATGTTTACTTGTAAATAGTGAAAATGAATTCAATTCAAAATAATCTTGCAGATAGAACACAACAGTGCAAAACACACAACTTAAAATAAATTTTACACCCAAAAAAATGACAAATATATTTGGTGGAACAGTGGATTGGTCACAACTTCCAGAAAACAAACTTTTATGTTGAATTATGTAGTTTTTCCTCTAAATTAGGATAACCCATTAAGAATTCTAATTTCGCGGTTGTCATGAGAAAATCTCAGAGCTCATTAGGAAGGTGAACACTCAAGAAGTGGTGGGTTTTATAATATGAAAATACAATTTTATTTAATGTTACATATTCAAAACATGCAGCAGACACTTAATTTCAGGTGATTTTCAAATCATCTTCTTAATTAAATTAACAATTTCTAATTTCTAGTTGCTATTGTGTGCCATTGTTTTGGTCTTAATTTAGTCTGTATTTTTTCTTTGTAATGAGCATATTTTCTTTTTTCCTCCTTTATTAGGTGACAAAAAAACGAAAGAATGAAATTAAGAAGCTAAGACACATAACTCCGTAAAAAAAGCACTTACTCTTAGCCAGGCAGGCTGGTAAGTGCCTAGAGTCTCTGTACTCAGAGTCAGGAGACCTGCATGAACTACTGTTCAAGTCTAAAGGGGCATAGTGTTGAATCAACTTGAGTTAAAATCTCAATTAAACACAGTTTTAATATGCAGGGGGTGGTAGGTATATATCGAATGGGACTAAGCTTCCATGGTGACCAAAGTAGAACTCAGGTAGGGATGGAAGCAGGGAAATTATTTAGCTAGCACTTTTGTTTGGCAAAATACAAGAAGCTTTAAAACTCTCTCTCTCTCTCTCTCTCTCTCTCTCTCTCTCTCTCTCTCTCTCTGTGTGTGTGTGTGTGTGTGTGTGTGTGTGTGTGTTCCTGAACAACAGCCTCCATCAGTCTAGTCAGTACTTGCTGATTTGAACCTGCAATTAAAAACCTGACATATACAGAGATGGATGCTCACAGTCAACCATTGAACTGATCGCGGGGTCCCCAATGGAGGAGGAGTTAGAGAAAGGACTGAAGGAACTTCAGGGATTTGCAACCCCATTGAAAGAACAACAACATCAACCAACCAGAGCTTCCAGGGTCTAAACCACCAACAAGGAGTACACATGGAGGGACCCATGGCACCAGCCTTCTATGTAGCAGAGGATAGCCTTGTCAGAATCAATCTGAGAAGAGGCCCTTGGTCCCCAAAAGGCTGGATGCCCCAGTGCAGGCGAATTCGAGGGCAAGGAGGTAGGAGTGCATGGGTGCGTGAGGGTACACCCTCATAAAAGCAGGGGGGAATAGGATAAGGGGTTTCTGGGAGAGGCAGAAATCTGGAAAGGGGATAATATTTGAAATGTAAATAAATAAAATATCCAATAAAAAAACAAATTCATATAACAGCATTCATGTTTATTTCTTCTGTAAGAAAAATAAAAACAAATCCATAAACAAAAACAAACCCACAAAAAAACTAACCATGTGAAATTAAACACTCACTTTGCATCATATTCTGAAATGGCTAGAAATATATCCTTGATGAATTGACTTAAAGCTTTAATATATTCAAAATCCTGATAAGTATCTCAATGATAAGGGGGACCTTATTTAACTTTAAATATTTTAATTGCTTAATGTAGATTAAAAAAAAAGATGCTACTTTTACACAAGAAAATATTAACTTTCTTTCTGTGATTTCCCAAATACTGGTCTTTTAAACTGTGTAACAAAGAGTTTTTGATATAAATGAAACAATGAGCCAGGCCTGTGGCAGCAGTCCTGGGATGGTAGCCTTCAGAAGGGAGAGGCAGGAGGATTGAGAATGGAAGGCCAGCTTGGACCATGTGGGAAGAAGTCCTTCCTCAATGGTAAATCACTAAATGTGGCTGGATTTAATGTATTCTTCAGTGAATATGGATTTACTCCTCTGCAGTAGAGCTCTCCCCTGGAACTCCAACACTGTCTCAAAATGTCACCTAACTTTCAGAAGCAAAGTGTTGCCACTCACTCTGCCTCCAAGGTTACTGAAAACATACTCAGCTGAATGGTGTGCCAATCAACCCTGCACCTGCAGAAGGAGAGTCCTCTTTCCCCGCTCTCTGCTCAAGTGTGCAAAATTAATCATTTTTGCTTTGCAATCGAGAGCTACTTAGTAAGACAAACACAATGAGAGCCAGGCTACTTCCATTAGAGGCTTTTAGTGTTGTCCCCACCCTGCTGAACACACACACACACACACACACAGGGCTTTAAAGCTTATTGTATCTTGCCAAATGAAAATGCAAACCAAATAATTTCCTTGCCTCCATCCCTACGGGAGTTTTACTTTGGTCACCTTGGAATCTTAGCCCCATTCAATATATACCTACAAACCCCTGCATATTTAAACTGTGTTTAGGTGAGGTTTTGAACTCAGTTGATTCTACACTCTACCCCTTTTAGGCACACACACACACACACACACACACACACCTGTCCCCTTTTGTACTCTCCAATCCTGAGAGCTGCACTCTAAAGCCAAAACTCAATTCTCCTCTCTGACTCCATAGGGGGTAGATGACCCAGGAAAACCTCTACATTACTAATTAATGGAGGTCATTTTACAGCAGCAACCCTCATGTGCCTGCTCCCAGGACAGGATGATAGAAGCACAGTCACCATTTCATGAGTTGTGTCCTTCCAAAACCACATGCAACCGGAGCTCTTGAGCACAGGACCAAACAGGAGCTAATCCTGGCTGGCGCTGTCCCCAGTCCACTTAGCCCTTTAAAGAAATGCTCAAATACACTGACCCCCTAAACTCACATCAGACAAGAGAAGGAAGACCTATAGGCACACACACACACACACACACACACACACACACACACACACTACTGCCAGCTCCTCTTAATCCTATGCAGTGGAGAGTGTCTAGCTAGGTGGGGCAAGAGGGCAGAAATCAATAAGTTCAGGAAGAGAGCATGAATCCAGGGATGGGGAAGGAGGGGAAGTGTACTCCGCACTGCTCAAGGGATGCTGGCAGAACTGCTGGCTCAGATTTGCAGGCTTGCCACCAGGGCACTCCTGCAAGGGACATCCCTTCCAAGCCACAGCGGGGCTTCTCCTGCCTCGAGTCAGCAAAGTCAGAGAAATGGTGTGAGATGCATACATAGGAAGCTAGGTTGCTAACTTACGGAAGAAGATGTATTCAGTGTAACTGCTCCAGATTTTGTCATCTCGGTACTGGTTGACAAAGGCGGCGGTGCCAGAGGAGTTGCACGCCACCATGTGGAAGCCGGCCTCAGAGAGTCGGTCGAATGCCTGCTCCAAGTAGGTGAACTTGAGGTAGAAGCGGGACGTGTACTTCTCCGGCTGACGGTCAGGATCGCGACTCTCATTAAGAGTGTCCCCAAAGACCTCCTTGGCCAGGGCTATGCGCCCGCACACCATGATGCGCGCCACACGCCTGAACTTGGCATCTGCCTGGTTGTCTCGCACTGTGGTGTAGGAACCACGATAGCCCAGGGTGAGGAACCCAGAGCGCTTGTCCGGAGCGCTGCCACCACCGACTACGCCACTGACACCGTGTGCCCCAGAGCCCGAGGGCGCGCCGGCCGCCGCCCCGCGCAGCAGCAGTGCTTCGCTGCTGCCCTGGGAAACGTTGTCCTCCAGGTCGCTCTGGCAGCCCTCGTCGTTGAGCGAGTTCTGCTTGGTGACCTTGGGCGACAGCAGTTTGACCAGGTCAGTGAGCTGGAAGAACTCTGCCTCGCGCAGGAGCCGCTCCTTCTCGGGGAAGTGCTCGGGCAGTGCCAGCTGCTTGTCGCGCAGGTAATCCAGCACGTACCTAAAGAGGAAGCCGTCGCGGTCGATGAAGAAGCGCGCGCGGCTGTCCCTGGGCAAGTCGCCCCGGCGCCGAGCGCCGCCCCGGGGACTAGAGGGCGAGAACATGCTGGCCAGAGTGCTGTCCGGGACGCTGAGCAACGTCGAATGCTTGGTCACATAAACCTGGCCGCCAACATTCAGCTCCACTACCTCGGGGAAGGGCGACGGGGCGCAGGGCCCCGGGGCGGCGGCCAGCGGAGCGCTGGGAGAGCTGGACGCGGACACCATCTCGCTGATCGGGAGGATGGTGCTGCCGCCGCTGCCCGTGTCCTTCAGAGCCATGGTCCCCACCACCGCACGGAGTGCTTCCCAGAGCCTCGAGGTCCCAGGTCCTCGGCGTGCGCCCGGTCACCCTGCACACTCTGAATGACCAGCGCGGTCCTCTGTGCACCCGGAGCTGCTCAGGGTTCCAGGCAGCAGCGGCGTCGGAGGTGCCCGAGCTCCATCGGGGAGAGACTCTCAGGAATGGAGCTCTGCGAGCAAGGCTGCTCCTTTGGGGCGACCGACTGCAAGTGTGCTAGAGACTTAGAGAGGTTCAGGGGCTGCGCGCTGCTCGCCGAGGGGAGGGCAGGAGGCGGGGCCCCAGCGAAGAAAACTCACCGGCTGCTGCTTGCGCGCCTCAACCCGGAGCGCTGGCGCCGGCGCTAACTACTAGCCGGGAGGTGGCACTGACGTCAAGCTCCGAACTGGGACTGGAGCCACAGCTGTCATTTAAAGGGATAGGCTCTGGGGCTGGCCTGGAGGCTCCAGAGCTCGGGATCAGCGATGAGGGAGGGCAGAGGCAAAGGGAGAGAGACTGATGGAGACAAAGCTGGAGAGGACGACAAAAAGAATCCAGCGAAAGCGGTCTACAACTCTCTCCACTGCCACAGAATCTCATTTATTTTCTCTCCACACCCTCCCCCCATTCTTTCTTATCTTCCTCCTCGGAGTTCTCCTTAACAAAACTAGTTTTACTCTCTTCAAAGAGAGGGTCTATAACCCAGATTCCCAGCTTTCAGTGTCACAAATACCTGCATTTGGGCTGTATTTGTTAAAGGCTGGGGCTGTGAGCTAAGTGGAGTTGAATCCAACTAGTGGCTTTTTAAACTATACATATACATATACATGTACATGTACATGTACATGTACATATATATATATATATATATATATATAGAGAGAGAGAGAGAGAGAGAGAGAGAGAGAGAGAAAGAGAGAGAGAGAGAGAGAGAGAGAAAGAGAGAGAGAGAGAGAGAGAGAAAGAAAGAGAGAGAGAGAGAGAGAGAGCAAATCCCCCTTTACCTATCCTTTGGCATCAAATGAAGTGATTGTAACTGATGTTCTACATCCTGTTAGGATTTAAAACTCATAAGTTTGATTCCATTTCACAAAAGCAATAAAGGGCTATGAGTAACAAAGCAGCTCTCTGCTACCAAGGTCACAAAAGTTGATGCCCAAAGGTGGAGGAAGAGCCTGGAAAAGGGCAATGTTTCTTTTTGTCCTAATCTTAATCCCCCTGACCCATCCTTCTGTTTATTCTCCACTTCCCTTGCAATCTCTCGGAGCAGGAGGATGGCTTATGCATTGTTATCTTCCTAACTCCAGTCCTCTGCTCACAAGTAAAATCAGCAGCCAGCAGCGCTATTTGTGATGGAAAAGAAGACTGAAATGCAGAGAAGGTCCTTTCCATTGCTAGATCATCCAACGCGCTGCCCAACATTCGGCACAACTTAATGACCAGAAATGTAAATCATTGGCTTACAAAGTGCTAAAGTGAATATGGAGTTTTGAGACACAAAGTAATTTGCTTCAAAAGTATTTGTAATAAAAATTACATACAGACTTTACTATTATAATCCCCAACCTCAATGCTGGTCTATGATTCCTCCCATTCAAAATCACCAAAATAGTAATGGATTTGAGATTCGGGTGTAACCTTAAATTTTCATAAATGATGAATATCCTATTATTTGGGCATTACAAGCTATATTTAATTCATCGATTCTTAAAAGCCACATCCATGGAGAACGCTACATCAATTTTGAAAGTTAGATTACCTGAGGCAGACTGAGCTTAATGGACCAATGAAAGGACACAATACATTTGCCAAATAATTAAGACTTAAAAGAAGGCTCACAATAGGTGTGTTCACTGAATCCCCTTACTCAAACATGTCACCTCATCCCCAAGTTATGTTGATAAATCAAATTGAGAAGTAAAGTTGATTTAAGTCCTTTTTTTCTTTACTTAAAAGCTTATATTGAACATTGAAACAATCTGAAAAGGTACATTGTCTTCTACCTCATTTGAAAAATAAGAAAATATTTGTGCTTTAAAATAATCCGCTTGTGGAAAATGAATTAAGGAAAGCTTTATAACTTTCATAGATGAATAAGTAATAATGCCTCAAACTGCTACTAATGAAGCCCATTTATCATGAGGTAAATGTTCCCAGTGATGAGGATGGTGCAGACTCTTGCATCCTAATGAAACAGATATACATACAAATATGAATATGGACACAGAAACAAGAGATTACTGATGCTATCGGCTTAAAATTTGCTTTCATTGGTGTTACATAAAACAAACTTATGAGGTGGTATGAATTTTATACTCCAAATAAAATCACTTTAGTAATTTATAATAAATCTCATTGTGACTGGTATTATGTGATGTATTGCTTTTGAAAATTATCTCTTCAACATTGATTGAGTGTCTCTCCTTAATCTCTTTCTTCTGTGTACCCTTATCCCAGCACCCTTTCTTATCTATGCTCTCCAACCAAACTCCTGACCAAACAAATAACAAATTGCAATGACTCTACTCAATGTGCTTTCTGATGCAAAGTCCTTTCTTCTGCCATCTTCTCCCTTCCTCCTGCTTACATTTTCCTCCAAGTATAAATATTACTAACTCTAGAAATCTTTCCATTATCTGACTAGCTACTAAGGTGTTCCCACCAGACCCTGTGCTTCTGTATAGACAAGCCCTGGCTTTTATCTCTGCCAGGCACCAAGTGTGGCATGCTGCCAGATGCACTATTTGATCCTCAGGGCGGTGCCTAGCACCCGGGAGGCAGTCACTTTCTATTTGAAATATACACTACTTGTAAGTGGAAGAACATTTCATCACCTGCATGATGGGCCACCGGGACAAGTGCAGAAACTGCAGAAATAAGTAACATGTGGTCCTTCGTAATTAGAATCAAGACAAAGAAGAAACTTCTTGTCAAAATAAACTCAACCAAAAAAACAAAAAACAACAACAACAACAACAACAACAACAAAAAAAAAACCCAGCAAGCAAGAAAGAAAAAGAAAACGAAATGCAGAGTCCAGATTGTAATGAACCATTTGGTGCACTAAGCAGTGAACAAATACCATAATCAGAACCATTTCCTTCTAAACCACAGGCACTATTACATTGCACAGACCTATCAAAAAAAAAAAAAAAAGTGGGTCCTTTAAGACTTTAAGATCTGCTGCTGTACAAAGGCAGGGCATCAGATTTCTCTGGCAGGGAAATAAGTGATGCACTTCCCTGCCAGAGAAATCTTCCAGCACCTTTTAAAACAACTCAATCAAACCAGTGTGTATCTCCAAAAGCACAACAAATAGCTGCATAGGATATATTGTTCCATAGCACAACACGGAAGTGATTGGTGATCCAGACTAGAAAAGGAAGATTGGGTTTATGCAGGCAGAAACCAAGTTAAAAGCAGGAGCCCTGTCTCCCTTGATGCAGACAAAGAATATAAACAAGTAACTATGAGGTTTAAATAGAATTAGGTTAAAATCTAACCAGCTTTGCAATTTCTGCAAGTTATTTAATCTTCGAATATGGTTCCTTTAGACATGGTGGGCGTAATAAGATCACAGGCTTATCACTTCAGCAAGGGAGCCACCCAGGGTTGCAGGACTTCTTTACATTTGATACATCGATTTCTAAGGATTGCCAATAGCCAATAGATGGACCTAAGGTGGAACGCTGGGTACCAATGTACCTCAATGATAGAATGATTGCCTACTATGCATAGGCCCTAAGTCACAACCCCATAAGCAGACTTTATAAATATACCCATTAATGCCATGCTATATACACCAATGCATGGAGTTGTGTGTGTGTGTGTGTGTGTGTGTACTTGCTTTGCATACTGTTCTTCTATGCATCCTAACATGCCCACAAAGCATGGTGGAATGTGGCCCCATCATCAAGAAGATGGTCTATAGTACCATATTCTTCCCTATTTGTATCCAGTGTGCATAACATTTCACTCACTGGATTTTCTGTAGGTCTCTTGTACTTTTTTGTTGTTATTTTGTTTTCTTTTATTGTTTTTTGTTCGCTCAGTGTTCTGACTGGGTTTTGACTATGTCTTATATTTACATGTAAACTGCATATAAAATTGTAAGGTTCTATGGCCTCATTCAAAGTAAGTATGAGCTATATGGTAACATATGCTTTTATTTTTATTCCCAGCACTCAGGAGGCACAGAAGTCAAAGTATCCATGGGACATCTGTATCTATAAGCCACCCTGATCTACAGTGAGAATTTCAGGCAAGCTAGGTGTTGTTGTTTTTAAAATTCTGCCTGAAAAAAATAGTGGGGGAGAGGCAAAAAATGTAATAATTAAACAATTTGTGTTCCTCTTATAAACATTTAAAATGGTGGCAACTGAATAGCGCACACCCGTTATTCTTGGGGGAGAAAGAACGCAGGAATTATGTTGTGGGCATATAATAGCCTCCTGCAGGATAAGAGGTAAAGCGTTTCTCTGCCATAGCAAAAGAAAAGGACTAACATCTCCAGCGGTAGGGCTGAGGATGAGAAAGGAAGGAAACCACACACCCAGCGATTCCTACCACATCCTGAGAATTCTGGAAGCCAAGCAAAAAATCAAATGTATTCCCAAATCCCAGATATCAGTTTTGAGACTATCAATAATTTCGCCAGAAAATAAACCTTTTAAAATGAGATATTATGTAAATTCAGGCTATTTATGCTCAAGGCACATTTTATATAATATATTACTTCTATTTAAACATCTTAATAAGGTAATATCAATTTACATTAGAAATTCTATATACTGGCTAAGGTCAAAAACTCAGGAGACAGCAGGTGTTGGCGAGGATGTGGAGAAAGAGGAACACTACTCCACTGCTGGTGGGGCTGCAAGATGGTACAACCACTGTGGAAATCAGTCTGGAGGTTCCTCAGAAAACTGTACATGAGACTTCCAGAGGACCCTCCTATACCTCTCCTGGGCATATACCCAAAGGATTCCCCAGCATGCAATAAAGACACATGCTCCATTATGTTCATAGCAGCCTTATTTATAATAGCCAGAAGCTGGAAAGAACCCAGATGCCCCTCAAGGGAGGAATGGATGCAGAAAATGTGGTATATTTACACAATGGAATACTACTCAGCAATTAGAAACAATGAATTCACAAAATTTTTAGGCAAATGGTTTGATCTGGAAAATATTATCCTAAGCGAGGTAACCCAATCACAAAAGAATACACATGGAATGCAATCTCTGATAAGTGGATATTAATTAGCCCAGAAGCCCTGAATACCCAAGGCACAAATTGCATAACAAATGACTCCCGTGAAGAGGTATGGAGAGGGTCCTGATCCTGGAAAGGGTTGATTTAGCATTGGAAGGGAATATAAGGACAGAGAAAAAGGAGGGAGGTGATTGGAGAAGGGATGGAGAAAAGAAGTTTTATGGGACATATGGGGAGGGGGGATCCGGGAAAGGGGAAATCATTTGGAATGTAAACAAAGAATATAGAAAATAAAAATATTAAAAAAAAGAAATTCTATAGAGGCACTATCCAAAGTTAGGATGAACTTAAATACCCATCAAAATTGTGGAAGTTTGTATAGATTATGACTTCATGTAACTAAACCTTTAATATATTCCATGGCATCTAAAAAGTGATCTTCTGGCATTTTGAAATAACTTCATTTGCAAGCTGTTTTCAAATCAGCATATTTAATGTACATATCCTGGTTTTGGAAGTGGGATGTCATCAATCTTGTATATTTTTGAGTGATTAGCAAAAAGGTCTAGAATTTCTTCCCTAACTTCCTTCCTTAACTCTATGCATCCTTTAAAAATGACTCAACTTTTCCAAAGCCAATGAGAGAAAAATCAACATATTGCCCACACTATAAGAACATTGTGGGTACCAATTTTAACTACATGGGACAAAAGAGATGATTTTTATCCCTGTATGGATTCTAAGCTCCTTCAAATACCATGAATCAGGGCATGGATGCTAGGGAAGTTGGTTGCATGTAAATTTGACAAACCCTGCGATATAATTTTAAAATGGTCCCTCAATGGAAGAAGGCTCTAAAATATAAAGTAAATTTAAAATGCTCCTAATAAGAACCAGCCAGAATTCCCTTGAGTGATAACTTCAAACTATAAACATTAACTTATTATTTTGAATAAAGATTCTTTACTATTGAATTTGATTTTGTCGTTAAATCCCTATTTGTAGTAGTAGTTTATTATCTCTGGCACTTTTTAACTTCTACCCATTAAGTTTGTCTAGAGAACCATTTAGATAATGACTGTATAACAACACAGGCTTCTTGAATGAAACAACTATGGAAATATTATTTACTGGAAATCCATTCTCCCTCATAATGCCTGTCCACAATGGGAGCAAAAGGTGAATTATGTGAAGAAAATAGTCAATCCAATGTTTTCATTTAGCAAAATGTTTGGGAAATGTCCTGACCTAAAATAAAACAATTAGTTTTAATGTCTCTAGGTAATCATCTATCAACATTTTAAAATAGTATATAGATGAAATGCTGCTAAACAAAATTAAACACAGTATTTATTTAGAAATAAGTCAAATTCCTTTATCTTATATGTGGGACATTTTTCTCACTGAACGTGAGAAGCTCGGGGGATGAATCAAGGCAGGGAATATGTGTTCTTACTAATTATTAGAGGGGGCCTCCAGTCTGATTCCCAGCACATTTATTGGGTGTCCCTTCTGTAACCCTATCTTTCACAGTTCCAACATCACCTTCCTATCTGCTTTTGCTGACACTTGTATCTATGTGCACACACTTATACACAGACATATATAACTGCACATAACTCAAAAATAAATCTTTAAAATAAAATAATTGGGCATATGCAATTGGTTGGCTCCCCTGATAGGGTTCAATTGTCCAAGTTTCACATGGCACCTACATGCAGTATGAGCATCTACTGTATGCAATAGCTACTTTTTGCATAATTAATATAGCTCAATATAAGAGTTTTTAGCAACAGCATAATGAGTGTATTACCATAACAACAAATGCCCAAATATTTAAAAATGTATCATTTATAAGTTGCTTTTCAAATAAGCATGTCTATGTGGCCAAATATTTATATACTTATGCTAAGAGAAGTTATATCTATCAATTTTACTCTCAATTCTATAAGAACTTATGTATGCTTATACAAATAATTATTTGTTCATTATTGGCCAATAATATTTTGAGTTATCGTTCGTGTCTGTTTCTACCTGTAGTATATAGGCATCTCTCTGAACACAGATGTTATTAGTTATTATCCAGTTCTTTTAACTTAATTCAGAACTCTGCATAAAAAATGTGGGCTCATTTATCTACACTGTGAACAAATTAGTGAGTTTCTCTCTGGCTTTATTTTCTTTGTTTCTTTCTCCTTTTTTTTCTTGTTTTTTTTTTAATTTATTTATATTTCAAATGTTATCCCCCTTCCCAGTTTCCACTCCACAACCTCCTATCTCCTATTTCTCCCCCTGTCTCTATGAGGGTGCTCCCCCACCCAATCACCCACTCCTGCCTCAGCACCCTAGCAGTCCTCTACCCTAGCTCATCAAGCCCCCACAGGACCGAGAGATGCCCCTCTCAGTGATGCCTGGTCTCCCAGTTTTAGAAGAATTATTTAATTCTTCTTTGCATTGCTGGATAGAGGAATGCTAATGATTTGTGTATCTCTAATGTCTACATTTAAAAGTATTCCACTCAGTTCAAAACTGAGAAATATGAAGTAGTGCTGGAGATGGAGGTCAATGCCTTCAAGCATATGTTGTTCTTTCAGTGGACTGGAGTGGATTCCTAGCATCAAATTCAGCTCACAACAACCTTTAGCTCTTAGTTCCAGGAGAGCAAACACCTCTGGCTTCCAAGGACACTTGCACAGAAGTGCACACACCCAAGTGTGATAGAGACACGTGCATGATTAAAAATAAAATAGAATCTTTAAAAAAAGATTTAGTCTGAGTGGGCAAGCACTTCGATGTGAGGTAATAGATATTCCTTTTGTATGCTCTTATTAGGGTTCCATAAGCACCTGTTTTAAAAATCCAGATTTTAAATGAAATGTGTGGTATAATATTCCTTGTTAGTAAATGTCAAAGTGTACAATAGTTTTCTCCACCAAAGCAGAATCAAACTGTGCCTGAACAAGAAAGAAACTTAGTACAACAGCCCTAACAAAGACACAGTTTTATTAAGCTTTTTGCCTGCAGGTACACTAGCTAGCCAAATAGACACATCCTAGTGTCTCTGGGAAATTGCTTTCAAATAATATTAGCCTCACAACAAGCCATACTCACTCATTTAACAGCAACAATTTTCCCTTCACTTCTGTGCGTCTGGGTTTACCTTGATGATTAGGGCTTAAGATTTCTTTCAAAGTAGACATCAGACAGTAGCTGAAGACTGTGAGATGCTGCCCACACCACCATCATCCTCTCCATCTTGGTGACCCAGGGCTCCAAATTTACCAGATTAGAATAGAGGGCAAAGTAGAAACAGAATTGTTTTGTAACCTAGTGTAAGAAATCACGAAGTGTACTTTCCCATCATATTTTACTAATCAATGTCACACATAACCCTCCCAGATGTAAAAGGAGGAAAGAGATTCTACTACTGGAAGGGAGGAAAAGAGCCTTCTGGAAAAGCTTGAGAACGAGTATATCATTGTAACCATCTGGAGAACTACAAACTGCCATAAACACTGTCACACTCACTCCCTTTCCATGTAAAGGCCTGACTTAGTTTTACCTTTTAAAGTTAAAATATAATTAGATTATTTCCCCCTATCACTTTCCTCCATCTAATCCCTTCCCTCTTGCCACACACTTCCTCCAATCATGGCGTGTATATGTGTGTGTGTGTATATATGTATGTGTGTGTGCATGTGTGTGTATGCATATGATGTACATGTCTCTGGTACATGTGTATATATGCCATATATAAGCATATACTGAATGAATTTAGTAATATATTAATATATCCTATATAGTGGTATATATAAGTATATATATCAGATGTATATTGTATTCTGATGATATTAGACTGCATATACATACATATATATATACATGCATACATACACACATACACAACACACACACACACACACAATCACACTTATTTCCAGGGCTGAACACAGGTATAATTAGAAGATTCATCCTTGGAAAACAGCTAGTTCTTCCTTTCTCAAAAGTCTTTAATAATAATTGCACCATCTATGGGTGGTGGACCTAAATTCTAAATTCTTCTCCTATCTGCATTAGTAGGTCCATTGGTGTAGTCAGTCATATTGTTGAGGTAGCATGGTTGAACCATCTTCCCTGGGTGACACAATCACCCAGCAGATGTCACATTTCTCTACCTCTTCCATTTTACCATCCCCTCTTCTATAATGTTCCCTGACTCTGAAGTTAAGGACTTCTGTTGTAGAAGTATCCGTTGGGACTAATGACCCTACTTTATGTTGTTGTCTACATTTTAAGTTGTTGTAGATTTCTTTAATAGTTTCACCTGTTGTAAAGTGAAGTTTCTTTTTTCCCCCATATATTTTTTTTATTTACATTTCAAATGATTTCTCCTTTCCTGGATTCCCCCTCCCCCAAAGTCCCATAAGCTCTCTTCCCTCCCCCTGGTCCCCAATCCGCCCCTTCCTGCTTCCCTGTCCTGCTATTCCCCTACACTGCTGCACTGAACCTTTCCAGAAACCAGGGGCCTCTCCTTCCTTTTCCTTGGGCATCATTTGATATGTGAATTGTGTCTTGTGTATTCCAAGCTTCTAGGCTAATATTCACTTATCGGTGAATGCATACCATGCATGAGTGTTCTTTGAGATTGAGTTACCTCACTTAGGATGATATTCTCCAGTTCCATTTATTTGTCTAAGAATTTCATGAATTCATTGTTTTTAATGGCTGAATAGTACTCCATTGTGTATATATAACACATTTTCTCTATCCATTCCTCCATTGAGGTACATCTGGGTTCTTTCCAGCTTCTGGCTATTATAAATAGGACTGCTATGAACATAGCGGAACATGTATCCTTATTACATGCTGGGGAATCCTCTGGGTATATGCCCAGGAGTGGTATAGTGGGGTCCTCTGGTATTTTCATGCCCAGTTTTCTGAGGAACTGCCAGACTGATTCCCAGAGTGGTTGTACCAGCTTGCAACCCCACCAGCAGTAGAGGAGTGTTCCTCTTTCTCCACATCCTCAACAGCACCTGTTTCCTCCTGAGTTTTTGATCTTAGACATTCTGACTGGTGTGAGGTGAAATCTCAGGGTTGTTTTGATTTGCATTTCCCTGATGACTCCTTAGTTGGATGTTGAACATTTCCTTAGGTGCTTCTCTGCCATTCGGTATTCCTCAGGAGAAAATTCTTTGTTTAGCTCGGTACCCCATTTTTAATGAGGTTATTTGCCTCTCTGGAGTATACCTTCTTGAGTTCTTTGTATATCTTGGATATAAGTCCTCTGTCAGATGTAAGGTTGGTAAAGATCTTTTCCCAATTTGTTGGTTGCTCTTATGTTCTTTTGACAATGTCCTATGCCTTACTGAAACTCTCTCTCCATATTTATTCAGTATACTTGAAATTCTAGCTAGAGCAATTAGACCACATAAGGAGGTCAAAGGAATACATATTCAAAAGGAAGAAGTCAAATTATCACTATTTGTAGATGATATGATAGCATACTTAAGAAACCCAAAAACTCCACCAGAGAACTCCTATAGCTGATAAACAACTTCAGCAAAGTGGCTACATATAAAATCAACTCAAGCAAATCAGTAGCCTTCCTATACTCAAAGGATAAACAGCCTGAGAAAGAAATTAGGGAAATGACACCCTTCATTATAGCCACAAACAATATAAAGTATCTTGGTGTGACTCTAACCAAACAAGTGAAAGATCTGTATGACATGAACTTTAAGTCTTTGACGAAAGAAATCGAAGAAGACCTCAGAAGATGGAAAAATCTTCCATGCTATTGGATTGACAGGATTAATATAGTAAAAATGGTCGTCTTGCCAAAAGCAATCTACAGATTCAATGCAATACCTATCAAAATCCCAATTCAATTCTTCATAGAGTTAGAAAGAGCAATTCTCAAATTCATCTAGAATAACAAAAAACCCAGGATAGCTAAAACTATCCTCAACAGTAAAAGAACTTTTGGGGGAATCAGTATTCCTGACCCCAAGCAGTACTACAGAACAATTGTGTTAAAAACTGCATGATTCCCATGAAGAAGGAAGAAGAACACCTGATCCTGGAAAGGCTTGATCCAGCATTGTAGGGAAGTACCAAGACAGAGAAAAGGGAGGGGGGTGATTGGAGAATGGGTGGTGAGAAGAGAGTTTATGGGACATAAGGGGAGGAGGGAACCGGGAAAGGGGAAAGCATTTGGAATGTAAACAAAGTATATAGAAAATAAAATAAAATAAAATGAATAAATAAAATAAAATAAAATAAAAGGAAATGCTAAAAAAATAATAAATAAATAAAAACTGCATGGTATTGGTAGAGTGACAGGCAGGTAGATCAATGGAATAGAATTGAAGACCTGGAAATAAACCCACACACCAATGGTCACTTGATCTTTGACAAAGGAGCTACAACCATCCAGTGTAAAAAGATAGTCTTTTCAACAAATGGTGCTGGTTCAACTGGAGGTCAGCATGCAGAAGAATGCAAATTGATCCATTCTTATCTCCTGTACTAAGCTCAAGTCCAAGTGGATCAAGGACCTCCACATAAATCCAGACACACTGAAACTTATAGAAAAGAAACTGGGGAAGACCCTTGAGGACATAGGCACAGGAGAAAATTTCCTGAACAAAACACCTATAGCTTATGCTCTAAGATTAAGAACTGACAATTGGGACCTCATAAAATTACTAAGTTTCTGGAAAATGAAGCTTCTTTAATGACATGAGAGTTGCATTTATTTGTTGATAGAATGACAAATACTTAGAAAGCAGTGAGGAGTTATGCAAGTTTTGTGAGGTAGTAGTGTAAGGTTCTCCTGTAAGATCCATGACCTCATTGCCTCTTGTAGTTTTGGGTAAGTAGTCGGGTAGCAACAGGCATGATTTTCCTTCTCTTGATTGTGTCTTTAATCACACTAGGAAACTGCTATTTACCATGGAGGGATGGGAGAAGTCCGTATTGTACCTTTAAGGATCCCTTACTTTGCAGTTCATTATTGTTGTTGATAAAACTATTGTTTAAGACTGTGTAGTTGCTTCCCTCCCTTGGCAGCTTGTACAGTACCACTGAAAGCTATGAATGCTACCCCTCAGGGAGGAGGCTTTCAGGTTAGGTCTAGCTCCTCTGATCCTCCCTGTCTGGTGTTCAAAATACATTGTGTCTTCAGCATAAGGGGCTTATTTTCAGCCTCTGGAATGCAGCCAAGGGGAAACAGCAATGTCCTATATTACTTTGGTAATCTCTTAAACAACCCCAACAATCAACTCAGAAGGAGTATCTCATGCCTGTTACTAAGTTTTCTGTTAGGTACTGAGTCTATGACTCAGCTGGAGTGGTACAACCTCAGTGAAATTACACATACATACATACATACATACATACATACATACATACATACAGAGAGAGAGAGAGAGAGAGAGAGAGAGAGAGAACCCAATTGTAGGACTGTCTGAACTCTTTAAAGACATGAAAGAACACCCAGGTGTTTCCTTCATTTTTAATAAGAGTATCCATTTTCCCCATGATCATTTATTCTGCTCTAATAAATTGCTTCAGCCAATTTGCATTTGCTCTAGTTAATCCAGACCTCCCCTCGGCTGCATTCTCTCAGCTTCTCTTACAACATCTGCAGGCTTTAATTCACCCTCACTGAATCATCTCTTTTATCCTTTAGATGCTGACCCAGTAAACACAGATACATCTGTGAACACTTAAATATGCTTGGTATCCCAATTCTCTTCTCTGATCACTGCACAATGGATGTACTTCCACTATCTTGCAAAGTTTGTTTTGCTCCCTGAAGCAATACTGACTTAATCTAGCAGAACTTAAGCTGACTCCTTGTCTGTGTGTAGTCATGACATCTCATCATACTCTTATTATATTTATCCAAACTTTAGAAATAAAATATTCAATGTGACACCATATGTGACTATCCATAAAAACAGATATTTTCAATTTCTGTAGGATACAATACAGTATATAAGATTGAGACTAAAAAGAAAAACAGCATAACTGTACATATCATAAAATCCTAAATCATTAAACATGACCCAATTTGGCATATGAGCTGCAGTATATGAGCTTCTAAGAGGAAACAGAGGATTATAAGTTAGAAAAGTTAAACTATCCACAATGAAATGAAAATTTGCCTACAGTTCAAGTTCATCTTCAGCTACATAATGAGTTTAAAGTCATTCTGGTCTATGCATATATACACACATAAAAGCTTGACATAAGGTAATATCTGAAGTAGTGATATATATATATATATATGTATATATATATATCAAATTAAGGAGAATAGAAAAATTTTCATCACAATTAAGTGCTAAGGACAATAAACTAAATTATAGCTTAAAAATATCTTAAGTGTAACATTGGTAACAGTATCCAGTTTTTTTCAGAAGACATAATGGAGATTCATGGCTGTTCGCTGAACATCTGAGGAGCACAGAACTAATACCTAGGAAAGTTTGCACTTGGCTTTGTGCTATTTTGATGGAAAAGTATAAGGAGAATTGTAGATGGCAGTGACCTCATGAAATAAAACACTTACCAATCATTCACAAAATTTTGTTTTGACAGGAAAGATGGGGAATAAAATGCAGGGTATAATATAAAGAAGGAAAACGGAGGGCAGCCTCTGCCTTGTGAGGAGGAAGCCTAGGGACAAAGGGAGAGGGGTAGCGACTCGGAGGGACAAAGAAGAGATCGAAGGACCTGATCTTGAACAGGTTTGACAGGGAGGCAGGATTGTATTTCTTCAGACAGATTACGAATAATAATATCAGCTCCCTTACCTAGGAAATGGATGCCTCCACCTCCACGAATGAATGCTTGGATTCAATTAGCTAGGATTTTATTCTTATTGCTAGAATAAACTTCACGTCAAATAATTTTGTTACCTTTTCGTCCCATAAGAACAGAGGAAAAAGATGAGATTATGATGCCATTTTTCAGGTTTTTTTATTTCAGCTGTTGTGTTGCCCCTAACATGAATTATAAATATGACCCCAGAAATGTGCATCCTAAACTGGGGATCAGGGTAATTGCATCTCACTGTTAGCCATGCAGGTGGCAATAACTAAAATCAATCTGCAGGCCATTAAAAAGTCAGACAGCTTCCAGGTTCCCCAGTTCGCTCATTTTGTGAGAGGCTCAATATCACCATATAAAATAAAAATTTAAGATTCTCATACTGGTTTGATTGCAAATTAATTGTGCCTAGATTGTGCCAGCACACAACGAGAAATCAATGGCCACAAGTTATTGTCAGCATATGCAGTCAGTCCTCAGAGAACACACTTCAGGATCTGACAGCTAGATGGGAATCCTTTATATCAGAGCAGTAAATGTCTCCGAGTCTGCTATTTATTCCTTATTTCATTTCCAGTTTTTCTCAGTAAATATTTATGCAATGCATTCTTTGTGACAGTTACCCATCTCAACTTAGAAATGATGTGGAACTGAGGGCTGGTCAGACGTTCTCTGTCCTTGTTTAGCTTGAACTTGGGGCCTGCAACTTAATTCTGTTCTTGTTGTTTTCCAGTAGTTTGTTATTTCCCTTGCATTGACATGTGAGCTATTGTATGTCAAATAAGATCTTATTCTCTTAAACTATGATGTTCCCCTCAAATCTCCTTCCTAGGTCCTACCTACATCCTATGTCTTGTTGTCTGATACAGCCATGCTGATCATTAAGATATCATATCAGATCAGCTTTGCACACCTTGGAGAATAGAACATAAACAGGAGGGAAATGTAAGTGTGTTTTGTTATCAATAATAGGAAAAAGTAGTCAAACTTTGAATGCATGTATTGGATTACTTTCTACATGGGAATCAACCTTGCTTAACTTTCCTTCTCAAAAGACAGGCATTGTATCAGACAGCATAGGCAAACTGCTAGGAAGGAAGAAAGTGGAGAGTTAGCACTCAGATGTTATTCCTGTCCTTTATTTTGTTTTAAGGACCATGATCAACGCTTTGACTAACACAGCAAAGTCATAGCGAGTAAGAAGGCTCCTCCTTTATTCCTTATGATTCTGTATCCTGGGGACACAGAACAGAATGAGGATGAGTGAATCTGCACAGACAGAATAGAGAATCCAAGAGCAAAGGAATTCTCCAAGCTGCCAGGATTGTGGTATTAATTGCAATAAAACATAGTAATAGACGAGTCAAGAAGACCTTTGAAGATTACTGCAGTCATGGTCAAGGTAAAGGAAATGTGGAAAGTCTACAACAAAACTAATATGCTTATTGGAGTTTATTATGAGCACATTTGGTTTTAAAAAAGACTTTCAGTTGACCATCACAATCGGAACGAAGAGGGAGCTAATAGAAATTAATAAGCCAATAACAAGCCAAATGTGAAATAATTTTGCATTTATTGTGCACATACCTGCTCTGTGATTTTCATGGACTAATTCATAGGTATAAGTAATGTCATCATCATACTGAGTTTAAAAAAAAACAAGTTGGAGATGAACCAAAGTTGCTTGGACAGACAGTCACGCCATTTGTGCACATTCCCATGTAACCAACAGCAACAATAATGGTAAATCATTTCTAAGCGTACTGAGTATGTGCCAGGCACTGTTGTAAGCAATTGGCTCATATTACGCCATCCACTCCTAAAAGCAATCCCAGAAGATGTATGCTGTATCACCCCTGCCATCACAGAGAATTAAATGAAGGCAGAGAAAAGTTAATAACATTCTAAGTCCACACAACCAGCAAATGGTGGATGTGCTTTTTATCATCACGCAGTATGAGTGCAATTTCAAAGCTCCTTCCCTATTCCAATTTCTAGGCCTAACTGTTGTTGGTTTTGTCTTCAGTAGCTTACACATAAATGGCCAGAAAGGTTTATTTAGTCCTATCAATTGTATTACTTTACTTCCCTATCAATGCACTGTATTTCTCTTTTGTCTATCTCTGCACATCAAACTCCTGATATCAGTAGCACTGTTCTAGCTGGAGCTAGATGAGACTAAAATTTGTGTATTTAAATAATTGAGTACCATGTAGACAAGGGTTCCCTTCATCAAACTTTGGCACCTCCTGCTGCCTTGTTCACGTTTTCCTGCCAAACATATATCCTAGTCAAGCACTGACAGAAAGAAATAAAAGCCCCTAACTGGGGTATGCACTTTCAGATGTCCTAGTCAGGCCACAGAAAACAAAGAGGAGGATCTAAACATCCAGGGCAGCCCAGAACACCACTCTTAGTTCTGTCATCAATTGCAAGTTCAGGGGTTAACAAGCCACCCACAGGACTGAGAGTGTCTAGGAAGACCCAGCTTTTCCTGGACGGTATTATACTTTTAGAGCTGGCACTGACTGAAGTGAAAAGAAGCACAGTGAGATCAGTTGAGACCAGAGCTGTGCAGAGCAGAGTTTTGGAAATCTCAGAGCTTATAGTTCTCTCTCCCCTGTGAAAACTTTTCACCTCTACTCTGCATCATTGCATGAGAATACGCAGGAGCTTGTCCAACTTGGATGTTCAAGTAGTTTTAATGTCCAAGATTTCTATTACAACTCAGTTATAGACAAGGTTTAATGCACCTGGCTTCAGTCTCTGACCCTCATAAGTTTGACCTGACAAAATGGCATTCAAGAATGCCATTGGCAGTCATACTGGTAGGCAACTTGTCATGCTTTTAGCAATCCCTAGACAAAGATGTTTTTAGCAGAGACTTAAACTAAAGATTAAAACTAAAGATGATTAGCTAAGAGTTGAAGTCAATGGCCAAATTTGTCCCTTGGCCAAATGAATACAACTTATTTTTCTCTCACTAAATACTTGAAATCCTTAGGTAGTTCATGTCTACTGTGCATCAGAAATTACTCTGCCTTCATACCCATATGAGATATGGAAGCAGTAGTCAGTATTTTCTACTAATTTAATTAATTATTTCTAATCATATAATTATTATAAATCAATTTTTAGAGAATTTTTATCACATTTACAATGTTTTGTATATACATTTATAAAATCAAAATAATATCAACAAAAACATTGTTATCACCTATTTGGTATGTAAATTATTATCTTATACATGCATGCATGCACATATTCCCCCTTTCTAAAAAAGGATTTACAATATTTATCCTTATCTTAAATGTGTAAAAAATTTTAAGGTATCTTCAGAAACCTTGAATGATCTGGAGTCTTTCAGGTTGTATGAACACAACCTTCTCAGAAACATTATCATCTATGAGACGGAAAAAAAAAAAAAATTCTAGAAATCTTCCAGTTGTTGTTCAACATTACACATTTTATATTTAAACTACATTTAAAGAAAACTGAAATTTAAAGAATCCATTCCTTGGAGTAGTTTATTTTCTTTTTACAAATATGGAGCTAAATAGCATTTTCAAAGGTACAGCTAATGGTGGGTTATAAACTGCCAAACCGAAAAGGTCAAAGTCTGTCCAAATGTCTTCACGTTTCTTCCTGGCCCCTCTATTCATCTGTTGTGCTACCACCGGCTGTGCTAGAACACATTGTGAGCCAGTGGTCAGCAGGAACAGTACAGTTTTAATATTCAACTTTCTTCACTGGAAATTTATGAGTTATGCCTCCTGTCCTTCCTTTATTCCCCCCTCCTCAAATATTACTGGATCGTAGTACCATCCACTCTAAACTATCTTAGTTCTTCCCCTTCATAGAATCTATTGATGTGCAATGGTTTCTGCAAGTTTTCTTTCATTGCTTTCCTGTTCTGTTTATCTACAACCATAGGTAAGATTTAGACCATACAGCTATTCAAAAATGACGTCTTTCCAACATAAACATGAAAGGTTATTTACGTATTAACTATTTAAATATGTCTCCTTTTGTGTAAGAATTTGGTTTCTTTCATCATTGTTATAAATTTGAGTACATTAGTGTGTGTGTGTACATGTGTGTATGTGTATGTGTTTGTGTTTGTGAATGTGTGTGTGTGTGTGTGAGAGAGTGTGTATGTATTGGTCTGGGAGAGTATGTGTGATTATGTTCCAAGAATTCTTTATGACCTTTAAAAGTCCTTTTCAAGTTCTTCAGTGTTTACACATCTGTTCACAATACATGTACTGCTTCTATAGTAGGACTAAGTGCTCTCTCTTCTTATGAACAGAAAATAGTACATTTCCATCTCTTTGTCCTTGCTTTCCTCGTAGCATTTATGAGCACATAATTAGAGATGTGTATGAATCTGGAATGCTACTTACAACTAAGATATAAGGGTTTTTTTTTTTCTGCTTTAAGCATTACTGAGAGATTTCCTTCCTCTTTCAAGGTCATAAACTCTTCCTTTCTAGTATATAATTAATCAAAAATCATTGTATGATTAAATATTGAGTAGGACTATCACCTCCAAATAAACTATACTTTGTAAGTAAATTAGTGACCTATCAACAGCCTTTTCCAATCGGTGAGCTGAAACCTTGTGCACCTATAAATGGAGCAAGGCTAGATGAATATCGATGGCAGTATCTCTAGTTATAAACATCCCCGGACCTCTACAGGAAAGGGTAATTAGAAAATCAAATTGTTCCAGAAATCATGGATGTGATTCAAAGGCATAAAAATGGAATAAACCAAAAGGGGGGGTCATTTTATAACTAGATTAGTCAAAAATTACAAACAAAACGGTAAGCCCAGGAATTCAGTCTCCACAGCCCTAGGAGCAACACTGCCTAAGAATCTGGACAAATCCATCCCTATAAAACAAGGCACCAATAAAGATAATAAAATAAAAAGCCAATTACATCTACTAATCCTTTTAAAAGAAGAAACTGATTTGTCAGATAAAATATAAAGCAACTAATTAAAGTTGAAGATTAATTTTCATTGTAAGAATGCTCCACATATTGTTAAGGGACACAATTTAAAAAGATACATTGCTTGTGACCTGAAGAGATGACTCGGTGACTCATTGTCTGCTCTTGCAGAGGACTTCGATTCAATTCCAAACAGGTGCTGACAATCAAAAGCAGCGGAATCACAGAAGCTGAAC